>NC_062533.1:12159862-12494862 GCF_022655615.1 Tachysurus fulvidraco
GAGATGTACTCCTGCAAACTATTAGTTATGAAGTTAAAAAAATATGAAATACATGTTATAAAGTCACTCTATTCATGTTAGCCACATACATATTCGTGATGTTATACTAAACTTGTAGCTTTGATGTGGGGGAAAGTTGCCACATCACTTTTTATACTTTCTCATTAGATTCTTACCGAAAGAAACAAAAAGTTTCAAAGAAAAGGAAGAAGGAAAAGCCTGGCAAGAAGGTATGTTTTTATTATTGTGCAAAGTTCAGTATGACGTTAAATATTCACCCAGTCGTTCACTGATTTTGCACAGTTAACCTCACAGTTAACCTAAGCCTCTCAAACACACACACATACACACACACAGAGACGGTTAGTGTTCATTAATTGATTTTTTTTTTATAGAAACAGAAAGTAGACAAAGCACGGAAACGAAAGAAGGACAAGAAGCATAAAGGAGATGAAGATTCCTCTGGTCCTGTTCAGATTTCAAAGGTAATGGTTTAATAACATTATAATCTACATTGGAGTTCAAAAATAAAATCCCCATCATGCTGATGTGTGTTTTTGTTGCAGTACCTGAAGGAGAAGAAGCGGAGTGGCAAGTACAGCATGATCTCAGGGAAGAAGATCAAAATGAAGGTGAAGAAATCAAAGAAGGACAAGCAAGTGAGTCATCAACGTACTTATCTTGTATTTCTGTAGCGTTAAGTGCTGCTGTTATATTGTGTGGTGTTGTGAACTACACAGATTCTACTCTTGGGGGTTTTTTTTTTGTATTTTATGTAAACGTGAATTTTACTTCTTTTATCTTTGTTTCAGAGAGACAAGAACCGTGCAGAGCTGTTGGAGTTTCTGAATTCAACTTGCTAATTCGGACTCTGTGTGTCCACCTTCCCCATAATTCATTTATTTTTTTTATTTTTATTGACTTTGTCTTGGCCAATCAGCTCTCAGGGAAATGCCTGTTATTTCCTGTAATGGACCGCACTGTGGGGCCTCATGCTGCTCACCACAACTGGAGAAAAATCTTATTTTGTTATCTTATCTTTCTATATTATTTTGTTAACATCCAGTACTCGCATTATATTCCTGTTAGGAAGCGTCACTCTCGTATGTGTTTGATTTTTTTGAACTTAATGAGAGTGATGTTCCGTACTTTTAACCTACTTTAGAATTCAGACCACTATTACTGTAATAAGACTGCCCAGGTTTTTAAGATATTTCAAAAAAAAAAAAAAAAATGGATTTTTTTTTTTTTAATCCAAGACAGACTGTTCTTTTGATTGTTTGCTTGTTTTTTGTTTTTTGTTTTTTTGTTGTTGTTTTTTTTAGTTTTTTCCAATACCCCTGATTTCACAGTTACAACAGACAACTAAAAAACATGTAGAAGAAGTGAGCGTGCAGAAAATATCAGTAAACACAATTCTGATGGCACATAAATATGATCAAACAATAGTGCAGCATTCAGAAAATCTGTGTTATTTGTCATGTTTAAATTGGTAAAAATTGATAACATGCTGACGTCTGTAAGGATTCTTAGATAAATAAAAACGAATCGTTTCAAATGTGCAATTGGATTTATTTGAGGTTCTAGAGGGCATATAGATAGAAAGAAAATATTCCTGTTTTGATGTTGTGCCTTTTCACTTGTTAGTCCTGACTAATTATCATTCAGTAAATTAATTGTGAAGTGAAGTCAGAGGTATTTACCATTACCTAGACTCTGACTTCAACCTAAATCAAAATCTGTTGCTTGTATATGCTGTTATAGATTGAATATATAAAACAAATCCATGGTTGCACATAAAGAACATATACAGGCTAGCAGCATTGGGTAATGTTCATGTCAACCATCAGAATGGTGGAACATGTGATTTTGTCTGTAGAACTGAGACACTTTGTTGATGGTCTATTCGAGATCAACGGAGAATGGTGTGAATGCTTTGAGAATCTCAGAATGCACAATATGTGAAACCTTGAGGTGATGTGCTACAACAGCAGACATCCATGTGCAGAAAGATTAGGCTAAGTTTCACCAAACTTTAACGATGAAGCCCGGAAAAAATGCAGTCTGGTCTGATGAATCTTAATTTCTTTTGAGGCATACAGGTGGTAGAACAGAAATTGGCACCAACAACATGAATCCATGAACCTAAATTGTACCCTGGTGGAGGTAGTGGACAGTGTGGGAACATTTTCTTGGTACACTTTGGGCCTGTTAGTACCAGTCAATCATCACTTGAATGCCACAGCCTATTTAACTATTACTGCTGACCATGTGTATGCATTAATTGCCACAATTTACTCATCTTCTCATGGCTAACTCCTACATGATAATTCACCATGTGACAAAACAAAAGGAATCTCAATAGAAGCCTCTATTTTGTCACATGTACATTACAGCACAGTGAAATTCTCTCTTCATATATCCCAACGTTGAAGGTTAGGATCTAAGTACAGGGTTAGCCATGATACAGCACCCCTGGAGTTGTGCGGGTTAAGGGCCTTGTTTAAGTGCCCAACAGTGGCAGCTTGGCAGTGCTGGGGCTTGAACTCCAATCAACAACCCCAAACTGGTTTAATGTGCTTACTTGTCTATGCTCTTGTTCTCTATGTTCTAAAATTTGAGCAGCTTACTCAGTAAACCTGACTTGACTATTAACACCTGAATTACAAATGTAGCAACTACATTATTAACCTACATTAGCTGTAATAAAGGAAAAACAATTCATCTATCACAGTTCATATACACATACCCTTATCTGTCATCATTAAAAGGGTTTAAATGGAGAATTTCATTCATCAGTTTTATTTATCATTTGATAAAATGAATCACATTTCACATTTACTGAAGATGGAGTTTGAATTGCTTACAGCTCACTGACAATACACAGACATCCCAAACAACTACACTAATACTGAATCATTAACATTTATAAAATATTACTATTTAAAAAGTTTTATTTATTTAAGTTTATTGAGTACACGTTCCTAAATGTCTTATAAACCAGCCCCAGAAAACATCCTTCAATGAAATTCACAACTGTTAGAGAATCTACAGATTTCATTTAAAATAAACGTTATCATTAAACCATACACATGGCATTTACATTGTACAGTAAGCGTGAGTGTTATGATGCCATCAGTATGAGGGTATCGGAAAAATATTTACTGTAGTTTTCTGTAGTAAATAAAATTTAAATGTTATTTATTGTTGTGTTAAAGAACACGGAAAGTGATGTGTAGAACATTGTATAACGTTTGGTGGTTAAGATATCTTTTTTTTATTATTATTCTTTGTGCAGCTCCATTAATAAAGTTATGTTTTGGGAGTCCTAACATCCATCACACATGGCCATTAATGCCTTTGTGTCTGAAATCAGGCATGCTAAACACACGTTGTGCTTTTTCAGCTGTGTGTCCAAGTCCTTTCTCAACATCCTGAGATATGGTGTGGACTTCCTCTAATCCAGAACTGCTAGAGGTTAGAGCCACAGAGCTGCCAAATGGATTTATTCTCGTTCTGGATTTAAACGTAAGCATGGACAGACTGATGGAGCGCTTGTTATTCCACTGCCGAGCCAAGCGCTGTGCCTCCTTCTCCTCCTGAATGCGCTCCAGTGTCTCAAGAACAACAGCACGGAAAAGCCCGGAAACCTCTTGCACCTCTGGCTCGTTCTCTGTTAGAACCTGACGAAATCTGCCAAGAAAAAAGAACCTGGTTTAAGATCACTTAGGTGCCCGTATATAATATACAATGCTATAAAAATATCACTGAGGAACAATGTACCTGGAGAGAATATTCCATATAACAGTATTTCAGTGTATTAACTATACTGATTTAATAACAAAACAAGCTGACACTCATTGTATGATGGTTAGCTGTTCCAGGAGGGTGGGTGTTTGTGTAGGATGGGTTTGTGCTAAAGCATAAATTTATGCTTGTTATGTAACAGGGAAATGTCTTCTATGTACAAATCAAAGTCTGAATAGATTTACAAGTCCGAATAGATGTCACATACTTTGTGTCTTTTTAATACAGCAATTAACCATGTTAATTATTTGAGTAATTAATTGAATAGTGAAAGGGGGTTGTCTAAATGTTTTAAAGAATCATTTTTCAGATAGTATCTCTACTGAATATTTCAGATCCATTTTCTCAATGGAATTTACAAAATTCAAGCTATCCCAGGCCCTACAACAGCTAAAATGCCTTTGCATATAAAAAAAAAAAGCTAACAACCTCATTAAAGCCAAAGGTTATAACAGTTCTATCATGTGTAGCCTAGTGGTTAAAGTGCTGGACTACCAATCAGAAGGTTGTGAGTTTGATTCCCATGTCCACCAGGCTGCCACTGCTGGGCCCCTGAGCAAGGCCCTTAACCCTCAATTGCTCAGTTGTATAAAAAAGAAACATAAGTCGCTCTGGATAAGTGTGTGTGCTAAATGCTGTAAATGTAAATGTTCCGTATAGCCATTCTACTCTCAAGAGGTCTAGATGTTAGAGAGCCTTAAAATAGCTCACCAAGGAAGGTTTTATTCCTACATTAATTTGGTGTTTATGTGCCTCCTAGACATGAACAAAGATCTTCCTCTTCTGAGAGCGTGAGTGGAAAAAAAAAAATAAATTATGATTGTGAATTTATAAAAGATGACTCTCAGCATTTTTGATTGGTTTCATTTTCTTTTATGCCAAATGATTAAATTATGAATTGTAGAAGATAACCGTATGTACCAAACTACATACTGCTCTCTCATTCATCGCCATTATGTCTCATTTCCACAAATAAATCCATTTTCCTAGATTTTAATTTTATAGTAATACAACATTCATTTTTTAACTTTCCAATATATATTCTTGTAATGGCAATGAAGGTGAATACGAACAATCCTGATTGTTATAGAGCTGCAGGTGTGTGAGCACAGAAAAATTAGCACTGATCACAGATTACAGTAGACCCTCTGGAATATAGCTGAAAAGATCAGCACTGACTACAGCACATGTCTAGGCAACAAGCTGTTCAAACAAGATTAGGATAATCAGTAAAACCAACCACACATAAATATTCACATAAAACAACATAAAACATGAAACAGAGATGATGATGATGATGATGATGATGATGATGATGATGATGATGACAAATATCATTGTACCTTAAGGCCAAATCACCTTGCTAGCTTATTTACAGTTTACAGTATCAGTATGAAAACATGGACTACTTTTCACACACTCCTTTTTGTTGATCATCTGTTTCAGAACAACTAGAATCAATTCTAATCTATAATAATGGATCATTATAAAAAACTATTGTTTACTCATAAATGGTATTAGATGATAGCAAATGCATTAGTATATTAATTCATACATATATATTACTCAGATGGTGGTGCATCACCATGGTTTTAATACATGTCTGAAATATTGTTTTTGTGCAGTTACAGGAATCTGCTGTTGTGAGTCTGAGATAATTTGGTGAATATATGTGTATAGAATTATATAGAAATGAGTGATAGGTTTAGTGTGTGGTTACCGGAGGATCACGGATCCGCAGTAGGATGGATGTATTTTGCTGCACAGGTCCTCGAGCGCAAGTCTCTCTCCGTGGCTGATGTCGTAGGACACGCGCGGCGCGCTCACCAGCCAGCTGTAGTCCACACCGGTGCGCAGCCGCCGGTACTCGTTATCGCGCTCGCGCTGCAGCCGCTCCGTCTCCTTCATCTGCCAACTGAGTTCGAGCATCAGCGTGTCTGTCACTATCTCAACCGGATCACGCCGCGCGCTCCGGTACTGAGGCTCGCTCCAGCCGAACCACGACATGGCTGAACTTTACGCACACTGCGCCTGGAACGATGAAATTACACGTGTGGAGTTACTACATATTAAAATCCCAGTTATGCAACCGTCATGCATGTTATAGAAAGCTGTGTATTTATTGTACAGAACGTCTAAAAAACAATTTGGACGTTTCAGATTATGGGTTACAGCAGTTTTCATGTCATGTGGCATTTAACTATAAGTCTGGTGGCCTGGGAAAAACACATCAAGGGGAAAACAAATATGGCTAATCTGATTTTTTTTTTTTTACTACAGTACATATACTTTGTCCTCTCTATTTTCAAAAAATATAAACATTTTACATGACAGAAATGATGCAATCTTAATAAACTCAGCTGTAATGTCTGGTAGTCTGACGAGTGTCTGGTAAGTGTGCCATGATGAGTGCCATGATTTGTTCAAGTCTTTGCAAAGTCAGTGGACACAATGGACATAAGCCTAAGTAAATTAAACTATAATCAGAAGTCAACCCTTAAAAGCTCTGTGACTGATTAATCATCAATAACTTCCCAAGTAAAGCGAGCGTGAACGGAGCTCGGACGAGTGAACAGATAATGACGAGGCATGTGGATGAGAGTTATATACAGTAGGTGATGCTGATGGTTAGTACTCAATTCACCATAGTTAAAATCTGACACTGAGTGTCCTTTGTGTACCATATAAAAAATTCTATATTCCATGTCTTAAAGTAGATGGATCAGTGATCATGACATTAAGGCACACGAAGCGAAATACAATCCCAAAAGATCTGAATGGATCTGTAGCTGTAACCATCTAGTAAAAGTTACAACATTAATTAAGATAGATAGATAGATAGATAGATAGATAGATAGATAGATAGATAGATAGATAGATAGATAGATAGATAGATAGATAGATAGATAGATAGCCAGTCTTCACACTGCTGTAGTGTTAAAGAAATCATCTGTCATATGGAAATGACCTGGTTGGTTGGGATGATTATCATACTTGGCTTTAATATATCAGCTACTCTACTGAATCATTCTGTATCACATATTAGTGTTTGTATTGTATTATATATGAATAATTCATTTATATTCAAGTTATTATTTAAGTGTGATCATTAAATACATATACTGCAGATACCGTAGCAGCTGATAACATTACAATAATCCACCATTGTTGGTACGTACCTTAAGTTCCTTTCTTAACTCTTCAGACTTAAACTCCAACTCCAGATCTTCATAAGACTTCAGGTTACAGTTATCAAGATGTGTGCAAATTGGTTTGCTTTTTGCTTTCAAGAGATTGTCCTTGTATACTGCACTTTTCTCTCTCTCTCTTTCTCTCTCTCTCTCTCTCTCTCTCTCTCTCTCTCTCTCTCTCTCTCTCTCTCTCTCTCTTGTGCACTTTAGTTCAATCCACTTCTTTGTTCTCTCTCTCTCTCTCTCTCTCTCTCTCTCTCTCTCTCTCTCTCTCTCTCTCTCTCTCTCTCTCTCTCTCTCTCTCTCTCTTCCCTGCTTGTCCCTGGAGTGCTGATCCAGCATAGGCTGCTTTATAGTGAACAGCCTAATTCACATTCTCTCTTTCTCCCTCCCTTACTGAAGTAGCTCTTCACTCACTGTTGCTATAGCAATGTTCTGTAAGCCTTACAAAGACAAGAGGCTGACGCACAGAGAGAGAGAGAGAGAGAGAGAGAGAGAGAGAGAGAGAGAGAGAGAGAGAGAGAGAGAGAGAGAGAGAGAGAGAGAGAGAGAGAGAGGGAGAGGTCACCTGGGCTGTAAATAGATTACAAGCATGCATGTGGGCTAGGATGGCAGTGTTCTGAAGCATTACACTCATTAAAAGTCATTATTTAACATGTTTATTTACCTTTATGTTGGGAATTGTCAGACATATGATAGATAATATGATGAGTCACTTACAATGTTTTTAAAATAAGCTAATGACTAAATATTTTATTGTGATCTGAGATAGAAATGTACGAAAGATTTAATGTATTTTTATTACGAAAGATTTAATGTATTTTTATTACGAAAGCTTTAATGTATTTTATAGTAATAATTCAATAATTAATCTAGGTTTTACTGTACAAGTAAAATTTGCTTACCTTTTTGTATTTGCATACCCACAGAAAAAAGAAAAAAGTACAAGCCAAAATATGTTTGTTAGTTTTTTTAACCTAGTAATTTATTGAATTCTAAAACAAACTTCTGAATACAAAGAACAGCCCAGAAAAATTGATGTATGCTGAAGGAATCACTGGCGGACACTATGCGCTTCAGATTCTGTTCACTGTTTTCACATGTGAGTGTAGATCAGGTTCTAGTGGTAATCACATTACCATTACTACATTCACAGAGCTGTGCTTGTCATATTCTGCTTGTGTTAATGCAGATTATAGCATATAGCAAGATGAGTCAACATATAATAATGATACTCGTTGTTAAGCCTAGACTCAGACCTAGTACACAATGGTTAGATAAAACTACAGAAGCCCAAAGTCTAACAGATGGATAAGAAAAGGGATAATGCTCTAAATCCAAACATATGTCTCAGCTAATCAGAATCACACACACACAGACACACAGACGCACAGACACACACACACGCACACACACACACACACACACACACACACACACACACACACACACACACACACACACACACACACACACACACACACACACACACACACACCCTACATGAGTGAAATCAGCTCCACTTCTTAGTACTGTTCCCTAAGCCGGGCCAACTGTAGGCTAAACATCAGTTAGAATTAAATTACCTTCATTCCCAAATCCAGGGCTGCTGGGAACATGCCTTTGAGGTGTGGTGAATTAGCTATACTAAACTCCCCATAGCTGTAACCGTGTGCAAATGTGCAAGTTCATTATGCCCTCCACTGAACTGAGGTCACATCCATTGTGTATTTCTACATCACACCCATTGTTACATTTATAAGTTAAAAATGTATTGCCCTGAAACTGCAATGTGTATCTTTAACTGTGTTTTGGTGTTTTGTGATGTTTAAAAAATTGCTGTGCTTGGTATAATGGAGAAAATACTGCTTGTAATGTGTTTTTTTAACAGTTTTAGATTAGCTGAATTATATCAAAGGAAATGTTTGCTGAAATTTTTTTTTACTGAAGCAATACTCACTCACTCACTCACTCATTTTCTACCACTTATCCGACTGGCACAATATGTGAATAGTAAATAAGGATAACTAAAAAAACATAATTTGATAGAATTTTCTTGATAGAACATTTATTATGTTTAGTTCATCTGAAAAAAAACCCCACACAGAATCCATTCTAATAACACCTCTTATTAGTAATTCAATCATTTTTCAAGTAATTAACACTTAAATTGAGAGCATTAATCATCAATGCTATAAAAGGTAAAAGACCATATTATCAAATGTTTTTTGTTGTTGAATGTTTTCAGGAATCTGTCTATCAAACAATGGTGTAGATAACATTAAGCAGTAACTGCAACGGAGCTAGCAAATGCACACACCTGCTAAAGTAAGACAGTGTGTTTGAAATCTCTACCGTTGCGTTCCCGAGGTGTCTCAGGATAGACCTTCACTTCACACTTTTCTGTTGTCTGATTCAGCTTCATTAAGGGTGTGGCTTTTAGCTGTGATGAATCAGCTGTAGTAGAGAAGTGTGAAAGGCCCTTAGAGGCCAAAAAATACACCTTTTTTTGCTTATGAGACTGCTAGGAAGCACATGAGGTTACATAAGGACGCATAAGGATATCCGTGCACTATGCTTATTTTTACTTATTTACTTTTTCCTTTTTTTTTATTGAATCTACTATATATAGTGTGCTTATCTCATCCACTAGCAATGTCTAACTCATGAACACATTTTTTAACTGATTATGTAAAATAAATTGTGAATTTTTTAGAAGTCAGTTCAAAATGCTGATCTAGTAATTGTGCAGATTTACAATAGTTGTTGATAAACTCTCCAAATTTAATGTCATGGATTTACTCAATCACTGAGTCTAAAATCCCCAGCAGCCCCAAATTATTATAGTGCCACTGTTCCTTATCCTGACAAGACAAGAAATCTGTAAATCCATTAAAAAATGATTGAAAATGATTAATTATTTTAAAGGTGCAAATGGGTGTCACAATTGCTAAAATATATCTGATGACCTACAATAATTTGGCTTTGGAAAGCTTCTGGATATGAACTCACTGAACCAGCTTTGTGTCAACCAAAGCTTTAAGACTCATGCAAGAGCTTTGAAGACTGTAAGGAACAAACAATTCACTTTCTGACCACTAGATGAAGCTCTTTTCCCATTCATGGTACTGAATCATTCAGCTGGGGGAACTTTTTATTCTAACACACCTGGATCAGTCAAGGTGTATATTTGTGCTAAATATACAAATACCTTTAAGAACATGCTTTAGATATACAGTTATGCATGCTTTCCTTTTTAGATATATTCAAGCCATCAGACTCATCAAGAACTAGAACTGAACTGAACTGAACACACACACACACACACACACACACACACACACACACACACACACACACACACACACACTCGGACACTTATTCAATACACCTCTATGTCTAAGGCACCACCCATATTAAGCTGTTTACATGCTGTGTTTGGTATCTTTGCACATGCTGTCTTATACACTCAGTTGCTGTTTTGCATCACATTTCAATACCTCATCCAACTACTGCTATTGCACAAGTGTGTTTATGTTTATTAGAACCCACTTTGTTCAGATTCCTATATTTTTGCACAATGTACTTTATAATATACAGTATGAGTACCGGTCAGCCCTATTTTGTGTCTGTCTTGTATTGCTTTATACTTGTAAAAATCATATAACATGAGGCGTCATTGTTGACTCCTTTAGACATGATATCCATTTAATTTGAAGAAGTATGGATTTCCTGACATTGACTGGGTATATGTAAAAGGTTAGTCTGTTTTCTTGTCATGTTTGCTAATTCTATGTTAGACTACAGCTAGTTCTAATAGCTAGAATAAATTGTCTAGGCAGGAAGTCTATGTCTATCTAATGGAAAATAGCAATGATAGTTTTAGACAAACAACATAGTTACTTCAAATATTTGAGTCCATTTAAAATTGAGGACGATTTTTACATATCAATATTGAAATAGAATTTATACTGACTTAAGTATAATTTCTGAGTACTATGTTCATCCCTGGCTATGCAAAAGGTCTTTGAATCAGTGCATTAGGTGTAAAACATGTTTTTTCACACACCAATCTAGCTCCACTTAAAAACAGTCCTAACTAACTGCTCACTGTTTACAAACTCACAACCGTACACTGTTAAAAAAAATAATAAATCTCTGTAAGTGAGAGCCCCCTAGTGGCCAAAGCTCAGTGTGCATTACTTTGCAACAGTGGCTTTCATTAAGTTTGTCTTTTGCTAAAAGCATAAATAAAACCGCATTGAATAATAATTAGGATAGTAGACATATTAAAGTCTATTAAAGCAGCCTTGTTACAGCCTTAACAATCTTTGTGAGTTATATGAATCATTGGCTGAACTATTGATGAAGTAAGGTATTTAAAATCCTCAGGCAGCTATCAGGAGACTTATCACAGTGCACCAGTATACTGCTTACTGTACTTAGTGACCTCGGCATGTGAACAAAGTCTGAGGCACACACATATTTATCCTGCTATACAGTCCTTATCTTGTGACCTGGGTCAAAAAGTAGATGTGTAGATTTTATTGTACTCGTTCAAATCAATCACCGATTAAATGAAATATTTAAGCAAAGTAAAATAACAAATTTGAAAATAATAAAAGACACTATATACATATAAACTCAAGAGAAGGCCTAAGCAGCTGAAAATGAAAAGTATTGAGACCCATAATGTCCAGAAATCTATAATGGAATAAAAAATAATATTTTTTATTCCATTTTTTATTTTTATATTTTTTATTTTTTATTTATGAATAATAATTAACAACTAATATCTCATGTTTGTGCAAAGTTTATGCATTAAATGTCATGGGGTGGTACATTCATCACTGACTAGCGCATTTCTTATCTCATATAATGTCATGAGGTTGAGCTGTGGATAAGAAAAGGGTCACATGGGAACTATATCATTTTATCCATTTTCAGATCCCATTCAGTGAAGTAATAAACTTTTTTTTCATTGATATATTCATGAGTGTTGTTCTGAGTGGCCATTATGTTAAACATCTGAAAAAAAAGCTTAACGCTAGCTACTTTATCTGTAATCCATACTGTAGCTAAAGGTCATGTGTGTTCAGCAGCACTGTGTCCTCTCAGGATTTATAGCTGAGTATTGTGTTTTATTTAGAATAACTGGTACATTTCTATAGATATTAATAGTTATAATATTAAATAGTATTAATAATATTAATTAATTAATAATAATATTAATAGTTAGTTATTATCAGTTAGTTATTAATATCTAATAATAGTGTAACACTGGAAACGTATAATAATCCTGGCTAGCCGTAATATCACTTTATTTTCTTCTCCCCTTATAATATTGAAGTGGGGTTTGGCTTTTTAAGGACCTTTAGGTGGCAAAACCTAACAAAATATATGGCAAATATGATGACAATTAGCTGTCGTATTAAGATATTTCTAGCCCTTGTTCTATAAGTACATAGTTTATAAACTGTATTTTAAAAAGCTCCTATGACACATAATAACTAGTGTTTGGCATTGTCAGGACTCTGCCCGGACTTTGGCCATGTGCCTTTTTGTTTATGTTCTGTGTTCACGTGTCTGCCCCGCCCTTGTCTTTTCCTCCCCGCCTCTGCACACCTGTCCCTCATGTTTGATTAAGTATTTGTACTATCTAGTTGAGCCGCGTTGCCTTGAGCACCGTGGAATCCTCTGTTGTCTTTTGTTGTTGTCCTGTCTCTAGTCCATGTCATGTTTAGTGTTCTTTTGTTATTAAACCCTGTTTATTTTGCCATCTTGCGTTTGGGTCTGGTTTATCTCGCGTTCATGACATTAACATCAATATTTGTTTCTTTCAGATTTGTGATTTGTAACAAATCTTACAAAGTGGCACAATGTTGTTGATAAAGTAAGGTTAGCTTTTCTACATGGTATTCCTGATGTCTTCTTTTTCTTCTTTCAGCTTTTCCCGTTAGGGGTCACACAGATAATGTGTTAGGGTTAGGGTTAGGGTTAGGGTTAACTACAGCCATTTCCATCTGCTTAGCAAAATCCACTACCATCTGTCCTTCTAGGTTTTCTTTCCTTAGCACCAAACCTGCCCATCACCTCCTCATCACCTCTGTTCCCCTCACCAACATGACCGTTGAAGTCTGCTCCAATCACTACTCTCTCCTTTCTGTGAATACTCTCCATCACCTCATCTAACTCAGTCCAGTATCTCTCCTTTTCTTCTAACTCACAGCCTAACTTTCAACATCAACCCTTCAGTTTCTAACTTTAAAGTGATTACCCATTTCACCTCTAAAACATTCCTCACAATCTCATCCTTCTGCATCATTCCTAAAACATTTCTCTTCACACACAGTATATCTATCATGTCCACCAGATCTCTACTTTTCCCTGTCATTGTACCAATGTTAAGAGTCCCTAATCTCAGACCTATACTCCTGCCTTTCCTCTTCTCTCTGTCTATGAACCTTTCTCCCTCCTCTCCTTTATTGACCAACAGTAGCCCAATATCCACTGAGACAGGCACAGAAATCACTGGTTTGCCACCCCTGTGGTTAGATTTGGATATTTCTGATGTAAGAAGCACAAAAAACGGTGATAATAGGATTAGTCAGTCATTAATGGGGAATTTATCAGTTTTTAAATTATACATTTTTAAAAATGTATACTCATACTAGAATATATTCTCTATTCCCTTTGACATATCCATTAGAACCATCTATGTTAGAGGGTGTGGATATTTGTTCTTGTCTTATCATTTCTCATGTACTTTGACTAAAACTTAATTAATTATATTCAGAGCTGCTGAGGGTCCAGTTGCTAAATACACTTACATTCGGAACTTAATATATAATGACATTTTTATATATTAGGAGTAAAGTTACTGTAAATGTAGGCATTTGATTGGCTAAAATAGTTTTTAAGTAACACTTAAGTAATTTTAGTATGGCAGTTTTGGAAAGGGATAGCTTCTTCACTACAGACTTAGATGCTGGACTTGATTAATTGTGAAGTCACAATTAACATGAAAAAGTATGTGATTTTATCTCATTTCCTATCTTAATTTCCCTAAGCCTATGATTTAAATAAGGATGTGTAAACCTTATTTAAAAATAAGTGTATATCCACTATTCTCATGTTAACTGTTAAAATACAGCATAATTTCTCCAACCATAAAACAGGCATTGTTTGAAATTGAGTATTAGAAATTTAGCACAAAGACTCAGAACATCAGAAGTTTCTGAAATAATAAAAATAAGGATAAATTATCCATTTTGCACATGGTGTCCTCAGGAATATATGAAAGTGGATTAAACAATGGATTATTAGGTAAATACTAAAAAGAATGGTCAATGTAAGGCCAAGCTAAGCATTTTGGAAACTACATTTCATCAGAGCAAATGAATTCTACAGTAGCTGCTAGTTGTATGACATACTGTGATATTTAATGTGTACAATATTATTGTAAGGCTTCAGTAGCCATTAGGAGACAGGCAGGATGGGTAGCATGTTTTGGCACCAATCTGACATGAGCTTACAAGAACAGTGGTCTAAAAAGTATTTTCATTTTCATTCATTCATTCATTTTCTATTGTTTATCCGAACTATTCTTGGGTCACGGGGAGCCTGTGCCTATCTCAGGCATCATCGGGCATCAAGGCAGGATACACCCTGGACGGAGTGCCAACCCATCGCAGGGCACACACACTCTCATTCACTCACACACTACGGACAATTTAGAGATGCCAATCAACCTACCATGCGTGTCTTTGGACCGGGGGAGGAAACCGGAGTACCCGGAGGAAACCCCCGAGGCACGGGGAGAACATGCAAACTACACACACACAAGGCGGTCACTATAATTTAGCACTATGTGGGACACATTAATATATGAAGAAAAAAATTTACATGTTGGCAATTTGTTGTGGCACAAGAGAAATAGTTTACACTGTGGCATGCTAACAGTAACACAACACCTTGCCATGTTATCAAAGCTATCATTCTGTAGGTGAGTGTTCATAATCATAATTTGAATCAGTCAGTTATGCATCCTCTTCAAATTTGTTTGAAATGATGTCCAGCTATCATTTTATTCAAATTATCAATTTAAATGAGCTCCAATGTATAAAGTTTGGCTATGAGTTAATAATGGCTTTGTCTGCAGTCATCACAACCAGCAGTCTACCCTGTCCTGTTAGGATTATCAGAAACAGATCAAATTTTCTACACAAATGAACACGTACAATTAGACGACCTAGAGTCAAGTCGAGAAGCCAAGAAGCTTTTATTGTCATTTCAACCATTTATAGCTGACACAGTGAAATGAGATGTGGACCACAATGTCTGTGTGTGTGTGTGTGTGTGTGTGTGTGTGTGTGTGTGTGTGTGTGTGTGTGTGTGTGTGTGTGTGTGTGTGTGTGTGTGTGTGTGTGTGTGTGTGTGTGTGGACTCAGTACAGATCAGTTCAGTTGTTGAGGAGTCTGATGTCTTGTAGAAAGAAACTGTTAGAGTCTGGTTGTCAGGGCCCGAATGCTTCGGTACCAGCAAGAGGGGAAAGAGTGTGTGTGTGAGGGGTGTGTGGGGTCATCCACAATGCTGTTGGCTTTGGTTGCAGTGGATGCAGCGTGTGGTGTAAATGTCCAAGATAGAGGAAAGAGAGACTCCACTGGTCTTGTCTTGATATCTTTTTCTGTGTTTCAGCAAATATGGTGTTCGTGTACAAAAATGTCAACGAAATTAAACTTATATAAAAATATATCAGATTAATATTTTCTATTTTATTTCTTTTTTTTTTTTTTTTTATAAATCTGTTAATCAACCTGTTCTGATCAAAACTACTAAACATTTGGAAAAAATCCAGAATTTTAACTTTTTACAAAAATACAAACAAAATGACTTATTTTTAATATAAAAAAGTTAACTGGATTTTTTTTTACCTTATATACACAGAGCAGATTTGTTTCATTTGTCAGAACAGTGATCAGGAAATTTCTCTTGTGAAACTGTTCCCAGTTGATTCACTTCATGGTTGAAGCAAGACACATAACTATTGTCTCAGGTCTGTCTCTATGGATGCACCGATACCACTTTAGGTTCTGGATCCAGGATGAAGTGGTTACTGAATAAGAACAAATGAATAAATTATAAAATGAAGCCTTTTCCCATGCTCCTTCTCCTAGCACCACTGTTGTCACACCTTTTGTCACTCAAAAGCACAAATCCAGAAGTTCCATATTAACCAGCCATTTTCTCAATGTAACTCATGTTTTCAATTTAACAATTACAGAAAGGTGTGTGTGGAAGTAAACAACCCTTTTGCCATTATTTCCTTTCATTTATCATTCATGTAACGGTAAGCTGAAGACCCTTGCTTTTGGTTTCACTTATGTGGCCTCTGAGTTTAACAAAAAATCAGAAATCTGAACACACTATTCCATCACATTTCAGTAGTGAGGACTTTATGAGATTCTTCACTGATAAAATCGAAAGTATCAGGAATAAAATAGGTGACGCCCAACATATGAGAGCAACCAGTGACACAATCTCACCTAAGGCTTTACACAGCTTTACAAGTACAGGACAGGAAGAGTTAGATAAACTTATTACTACAGCTAAATCAACAACATGTTCACTAGACCCCATCCCAACTAAATTACTGAAAGAAGTGTTACATAAAGCTGGTGAGCCTCTTCTTAATATCATTAACTCCTCGTTATCTTTAGGTTACGTCCTGAAGTCTTTTAAGTTGGCAGTTATTAGGCCACTCATCAAAAAACCTAACTTAGACCCTAATGAACTATCAAATTACAGACCTATCTCACACCTCCCGTTTATGTCTAAAATACTTGAAAAGGTTGTGTCTGTTCAACTGAGCTCCTTCTTACAGGAGAGCAACATCCTTGAAGAGTTTCAGTCAGGTTTCAGGCCCCATCATAGCACAGAAACTGCACTTGTTAAAGTTACAAACGACTTGTTCTTAGCTTCGGACCAAGACTGTATGTCACTATTAGTTCTACTTGACCTTAGTGCTGCATTCGACACTATAGATCACAACATTCTTCTAGATCGCTTACAATATTACACAGGTATTCATGGTCAGGTTTTAAGCTGGTTTAGATCCTACCTGTCTGACCGATACCATTTTGTAGAATTAAATGGTGAATCCTCCAGTTTACTACCAGTTAATTATGGGGTCCCTCAAGGATCAGTTCTAGGACCTCTGCTTTTCTCTATATACTTGCTTCCATTAGGGAACATTATTAGAAGACATGGGATTAGTTTCCATTGTTATGCTGATGACACACAGTTATATATCTCATCAAAACCAGATGAAATAGCCACAGTGTCCAAATTAACTCAGTGCCTTAGAGAGATAAAAGACTGGATGAGCTGCAACTTTCTATTGTTAAACTCCGATAAGACTGAAATACTACTCATAGGTCCAAAAACAAGTGCACATAAACTCTCACAACTTAACTCCCATTTAGAGGGATGTACTATTACAAGTAGCTCGACAGTGAAAGACCTCGGTGTTATATTAGACAGTAACTTGTCTTTTAAAAATCATATCGCCCATACTACCAAAACAGCCTTCTTCCACCTTAGAAACATTGCCAAGCTGAGAAACATCCTGTCTGTATCTGATGCTGAGAAGCTAGTTCATGCGTTCATGACCTCTAGACTGGACTATTGTAATGCATTACTAGGTGGTTGTCCTGCATCTTTAATAAATAGGTTTCAGTTAGTCCAAAATGCAGCTGCCAGAGTTCTCACTAGGACAAGAAAGTATGACCATATAACCCCAATTTTATCATCTCTACACTGGCTACCTGTTAGGTATAGAATTGACTACAAACTGCTGCTACTTACGTACAAGGCTCTTAATGGTTTAGCACCCATGTATCTAACTAGTCTTCTAACACGTTACAATCCTTCACGCTCTCTGAGATCACAAAACTCAGGACTTCTGGTAGTTCCCAGAATATCTAAGTCTACTAAAGGTGGTAGAGCATTTTCTTATTTAGCTCCCAAACTTTGGAATAGTCTTCCCGATAGTGTTCGGGGCGCAGACACACTTTCCCAGTTTAAATGTAGATTAAAAACTCATCTCTTCAGTCAGGCGTACACATAATACATCCCATAATATCATGCACCAGTACATCAGACCAGCGCATTTTTATGAACGGCAGATATGTTAATCCCTTTCCACTGCTTTTCTCTTTGTACCCATCCCGAGGCATCCAGACACTGTACCAGCTCCCATCGTCCTCTGTGGGACGAAGCCTTTGGACATCCACTGAGCCGAGGCCGACTCTAAGAATCCTGAGACATCTCCAGTTAGACTCTGTGGTACTCAGGAGATCAGAAGTCCTTGAACCTCACACCAATACAACATTTGTTTGACTGTATATTACAATCACACCCCCAGTGTCACCCATATGAGGATGGGTTCCCCCTTGAGTCCGGTTCCTCTCAAGGTTTCTTCCTTTACCAATTTAAGGGAGTTTTTCCTTGCCACTGCTGCCTGAGTCATCTCAGACTTGCTCATAGGGGAATAAATACATACACACTGTGAACTATATACATCTAATAATAATCTAGAATTTTTATTCTGTTAATTCTTATTTCTTTTATTATTCGTTATTTCCTTTATCATTAATTATGTTTACCTTCTGCTCTATGTTTATGTTCTGTAAAGCTGCTTTGAGACAATGTCTATTGTAAAAAGCGCTATACAAATAAACTTGAATTGAATTGAATTGAATTGAGTGAAACGTGTCTTCACAGCATTCTAGCTGTCCATCAGCCAGCTTCTTTCAAGAGGTGTGTACAAATATGAATTCTGTTTTATTGTTTACATTCTGTTTACACTGTGGAGCTCCTGTACTAGAAAAAAATTCCTCGTATGTGAAAACATACTTGGCAATAAAGACCTTTCTGATTCTGATTCTGAAAGATTGGTCAATGCTGACGGCATAAAATACAGCAAGAGGTCAGATGACGTGTCCAATGTGATCCAGGGTTTCGATACTGATATCATATCAGCTCAATATCAATTCGGTGCATCCCTCTTTGTCTCAAATGGCTCTGGTTTTGTAATTCATTAAGTGTGCAGGTAGTGTTGGATATATTTTTGGTTTCTGGTGTCTTTATTAATGAATTCTTTGTACTCATGGGCATAAATTTCATTTAACAGTAGGGGGGGACAATAAATCTAAAATTTCTCATGAGCAATTTTTGAAGGGGGACACAAATAATACAATCTAATTGTATTTATAAAGATATGTCCCCACAATGAAAAACTGCTTTTATCATTATTATTGTAGCATGGAGATGCGTCATTATGGTTATTTTCAAAGTTTTTCAATGAAAAAGCAGATTCTTCAAAACTATTTATTGCATTGTTTGTATTGTTTACAGTTAAGCCATTAACATAAAATAAAATATAAACATGGCTGTTATTGTGAAAAATATATATAAAATAAGTAATGTTTTGTAACAAAATCAATTATTAAATAATTTACAGTAACTGCTCTATGTATAAAAACAACAAAACGGCTTTGGCGTGTTAGTTACAGTGCACTATGCAACAAGCTATTGTAAACAAGCTAACGTTAACTAGATAAGATTTTAATCGCTAATATAGCAGATTCATGGAAAATTACATCGGTAATCAGCATTTTTGCCGCAACTAATTTATGAATGAGTCTGAATCAACTACACTAAAGAGAATCGCTTTATTTAAAGTGAATAAAATCCCCTACTTAATGGAGTTTAACATTAATTGAGCCACAACCACACACCTGACTCGTGGGTGCAGAGTAGGTGAGATGAACTGGGAAAGCAGGCACCACTGTGAGGAAGGGGAGGGACGGACGCAACTGTTTCTAAATGCAGTTTTTGTGTTTTTGTTTTTTTTCTACTTACACAATTATTTAGGTATACATATATTTTTCACAATAGAGAGTGCGATATTTTTTAAATAATTTATTTTGGGGGACAATCCTCGGATGGGGGGACAACCCTGGGATTTACGCCCATGTTTGTACCTTATAAAAAGGACTTCACCTCTCTGGTCACTTGGAGGTCAATTGGAACTGCTTTCCAGAGACTCACTGATGACCTCCAGACTAGTAGAAATGGGGGATTCCGCTTCGCTCCCACTATCCGTATTTGTGTTTATGTTGTTAGGTGTTATGTTAGGTGGTTTGCCATTTTGACAGCAGAGCTTAGCAGCACACTGTGTGCTGCAGGAGAGCTCACAGAACGAGTCATGTGACTCAGAGTTCACCATGACATACTCAGGCTGGATGGTGGTGGCGTGGATGCCTTCATCATGAAAGAAGGCCTTCAAGCGCTTTGCCACGCTCATGTAGGAGGCATGGTTTTGGCATTTGATGTGTGCTGTGGCAATGATGCGACTTCCGGCAAGCTGCCAGATGTGGAGCTCGTGCACAGCCAGAACACCTTCGATCTGGCGCAGGCGAGTGCTTAGGAGGCTCACGTCGATCTGCTTGGGAACAGTCTGCAGCAGGATGAGGGCAGACTTCTTCAGGAGCGGGTACGTCGTGTACAGAACAATGCAGACCATGATGAGGCACAGAGTCGGATCCAGGTACAACACCCAGCAGGGCCCCGCTATGTTGGACATGGTGTTTGTGTTGTTGTGTTCTGCAGCACCAAAACCCAGTGTGTGGTTAGGGTGATATTGGTCACTGCAGTGTGTTTTGGCAAAGCACATGTTGTTGCAGGGAAGGTTTGGCTCACATGGACGCCACACAGAGGTGAAGATGATGGCGCTGACCACGACAATGACAGAGCCAAGCGCGTCACACATAACAAGAAGGAAAACACCACGCATGTTCAGCTGGGAAGACGACAACAAACCATGCTCAAGGTCAAGGTCATGCTCGTGCTCAAGGTCAAGGTCAGGCTCGCGCTCCAGTTCGCTGTTCAGCTGCACAGCTGAGAGCTCTGCCACATAAAGACACACAATACAAAGAAAACACAAGAAAAACGTTACACATAACTACATTTTTCATACATAATCACTAGCAAATAAAAATCAAGAACATCAAATACAAAAAACGGCTAGTCAACTAAATAGATGCCTCTGCGTGGTTTGATTAACTAAAATACTAAAGAAAGAAAGAAAGAAAGAAAGAAAGAAAGAAAGAAAGAAAGAAAGAAAGAAAGAAAGACATCTGGGGCCTGTTTCAGAAAGGAAGTTAACCCTGAAATGTATGTTAACCCTGAAATGAGGGAAACACTGGGCTTTCCGTTTCTGAAAGAGAGGTAACTTGTTCTCAAAGTCGGTTACCATAGTAACTTACTCTGTGAACCTAACCTGGTCGGGAGCCGGTTTTCTTCCTTAAACCCAGAGTTTCTTTCGGTCTCCTCCTCTTTTTTTAAAGAGGAAGCGATGTTTAAACACCTCATTCATTGCACACATTTCAGTTACAAAGAGAGCATCAAAGGGAATAAAATGTCCTTTTATGGATGATCCTGTTGATAAAGAGTCTGTATTAATTCCTAGGGAGTTACATTTACATCGGGAGAGGATTTTGAGGCCCAGAGTGGATTTTTTCTCATATCCTTATGTATCCTTTGAGCAGTACCATTTTACTTTACAGTCAATAAGATACAGTACATTCATAATCTCACCCATCCTTACATCAGAAACTTCAGCCATCATGGCCATGCTCTTACATCCAAGCAGATGCTTTGCGTTGCCTTACTTTCTTTGCAAATTGTAGTTTTGCGTATAACATCGGGGATGCAGAACATATTAGTAAGGCTACTGTTTGCAGAGCGGTCAGGAAAGTGTGCCTCGCTCTTAAGCACTTTCTGACAATGTTTGTGTTGTTTCCTGATAAAATAAAATAAAATACTGTTCTTCCGGTTTCACCTCTGATATTATAACAGTTGGGAATTTACTCTAAAATAGTTCTTAATTACTAACTACAAATTACATCTTCAACAAGTATAATTAGATTAATGTAATAATTACTATCTCTAGAAAGTATTGGTCTACTTACTAATTTGGTCTACTTACTTATTAATTACTTTCTAAATCCCACATCAACCTCAACCACTTGAACAATAAGGAGAGACAAGAAACTGCACTTCTAATGCTTTTAAATAAACAATATACAATTGAATGAATTATCCCTGAATGGACCAAAGTGTGTAACTAAAGAGGGTTACATTAAAAATATACCTTTAAAGGCTCCTGGTTTGAACTGAGCTCTGGTTCAATACAGCCTTGTACTCGGGTTGTTTTGTGTCATCTAAATGATCCTGTTTAAGTATGAACCCCTCCAGAAGCACATAAATAAAAAGGAGGAGAGAGCAGTAAAGAAAAAAGCCTCCTCTCACCAGCTGGTCCTCTGCTGTCTGAGTTCACGCCGTTGTTGGTCTTCTCTCCGGTGGATCCACATTCAGTGGACATCTCGGTCTTGCTCATGTTCGTCCTGTTGTGCTTCGACTTGCCGTGACTGTGTGCGTGCGCGTGCCCGTGAAAGAGACACAGCCCCAGCAGGTTGACCACGAGCCCCGCGGCCCCGACGGCGATCACCACGAGCGGGTTCTCGATCTCGTGCGGCTCGGTGAAGCGCTCAATGGCCTCGAGTACAATAGTGAAGCAAAGCGCGGTCAGGAACACGGCGTTGACGAGGGCGCCCATCACCTCAGCACGGATCCAGCCGAACGTGTTCTTGTTGGTGGACTGTGTGCGCTCGGCAAAACGCACCGCCACCAGCGCCACAATCAGCGCCATCACGTCCGACAACATGTATAAAGAGTCCGAGAGCAACGAGAGCGACGCCGTGAGCCGACTCACCACCACCTCGACCACGAAAAAACTGAACGTTAATAACAGCATGCACAGCAAACGGGCGCGCTTCGGTTCACAAGCCATGGTTTCACCGGCACGAGATTTCTGGGAGAATCTGAACATCATTCTACCGATATATTGTATTCTAGATTCTAGAATTGTTCAACCGAATGGTTTTTTTACGATTCCGATTTAATTAAAATTTATTTGTATGGTGCTTTTTACAATGGACGTTGTCTCAAAGCAGCTTTACAGAACATAAACATAAAACAAAAGGTTTTTATAAAGAATAATATAAAGATTATTATAATACAATAATCTAGATTATTATTGGATATATTTAAATGTGTTTGTATTTATTACCCAATGAGCAAGTCTGAGGTGACTCAGGTGACTGTGGTGAGGAAAAACTCCCTTAAATGGTAAATAAAGGAACCTTGAGAGGAACCAGACTCAAAGGGGAACCTCATCCTCATATGGGTGACACTGGAGGGTGTGATTGTAAATATACAGTCTGGCAAATGGGTATTGATGCAAAAGATCACATGTAGTTCACATCTCCTTAGTATAGCAGAGTCTAACTAGAGCTGGTAGATGTCTGCTGCAGGATTCTCAGAGTCGGCCTTGTCTCAGTGGAGGTCCAAAATCTTCATTGCACGGAAGACAATCGGAGCATGTACAATTTCTGTATGTCTCGGGATGGGTAGAAAGAGAGAAGCATTGGAGAGGGATTAACGTAGCTGCTGTTCATAATATTAGCAAGCACTAGATGATAATGTGCATTTGGTCAGATGTATTAGAGCACAATATTATGGGTTGTATTATGTGTACGCCTGACTAAAGGGATGAGTTTTTAATCTACATTTAAACTGGGAAAGTGTGCCTGAGCCCCGGACACTATCAGGAAGACTATTCCAAAGCTTGAGAGCTAAATAAGAAAACGCTCTACTGCCTTTAGTGGATTTAGTTATCCTGGGAACTACCAGGAGTCCTGAGTTTTGTGATCTCAGAGAGCGCGAAGGATTTATAACGTGTTAGAAGACTAGATACATGGGAGCTAAGACATTAAGAGCCTTTTACGCAAGTAGCAGCAGTTTGTAATCAATTCTAAACTTAACAGGTAGCCAATGTAGAGATTATAAAATTGGGGTTATATGATCATACTTTCTTGTCCCTGGTGAGACAACCACCTAGTAATGCATTAAAATAGTCCAGAGGTCATGAACTAGCTTCTCAGCATCAGATACAGACAGGATGTTTCTTAGCTTGGCAATATTTCTAAGGTGGAAGAAGGCTGTTTTTATTAATATGGGCAATATGATTTTCAAACGACAAGTAACTCTCTAATATAACACCCAGGTTTTTCACTGTCAAGCTACTAGTAACAGTATATCCTACTAAATGGAAGTTGAAGTGTGAGAGCTTCTATGTACTTGTTTTTGGACTGATAAGTAGTATTTCTGTCTTATCAGAGTTTAACAACAGAAAATTACAGCTCATCCAATCTTTTATCTCTTTAATAGACTCAGTTAATTTGGACAATTAGCTATTTCACCTGGTTTTGATGCGATATATAACTGTGTATCGTCAGCATAACAGTGGAAACTAATCCCATGTCTTCTAATAATGTTCCCATAAGGGAAGCATGTATATCGAGAAAAGCAGAGGTTCTAGAACTGATCCTTGAGGGACCCTATAATTAACTGCCAATAAACTAGAGGATTCACCATTTAATTCTACAAAATGGTATCGATCAGACAGGTAGGATCTAAACCAACTTAAAGCCTGTCCCTGAATACCTGTGTAATTTTGTAAGCAATTTAGGAGAATCTTGTGATCTATAGTGTTGATTGCAGCACTAAGGTCAAGTAGAACTAATAGTGACATACAGACTTGGTCCGCAGCTAAGAACAAGTCATTTGTAACTTTAACAAGTGCAGTTTCTGTGCTATGATGGGGCCTGAAACCTGATTGAAAATCTTCAAAGATATTGTTCTCCTGTAAGAAGTCGCTTAGTTGACACAACCTTTTCAGTATTTTAGACATAAACGAAAGGTGTGAAATAGGTCTGTAATTTTATAGTTCATTTGAATCCAAATTAGGTTTCTTAATGAGAGGCCTAAAGAAAGATTTAGGGATGTAACCTAAAGATAGCAAGGAGTTGATATTAAGAAGAGGCTCACCAGCTTTATGAAACACTTCTTTCAGTAATTTAGTTAGAATGGGATCTAGTGTACAAGTTGTTGATTTAGCTGTAGTAATAAATACTCTTCCTGTCCTGTATTTGTAAAGCACTGTAGGTGTGAGTGTAGAGCTTTATGTGAGACTGGGTCCAGAGATGCTCTCATATGTTGAACATCAACTATTGTGTTCCTGATTCTCTCAATTTTATCCTGGTTCTCAATTTTATCAGTGAATAATCTCATAAAGTCCTCTCTACTGAACTGTGGTGGAATAGTGTGTCTCTGTTTTTTTTTTTGTTGTTGTTGTTGTTATTCTAGCCACTGTGCTAAATAAGAACCTGGGATTGTTTTGGTTATTTTCTATTAGATAGCTCAGGTGCTCAGCCCTAGCAGCTTTTAGAGCCTGTCTTCATCTGGACATTCTGTCCTTGTATGCAGTTCTAAAAACCTCTAATTTAGTTTTTCTCCACTTTCGCACGAGGTTACTCAGGGTTGCTCTCTTGAGGGTGTGGATATGACAAACAGGGAAGAAAGTGCTAGTTGAATGTTTCATGAATAAGTAGACCTTCAACTGTCGTGTGTAGATAGTCAGTGACTCAGCTTTCTGGACCCTTAGGGGAATTTCATTCCACCACTTTGGTGCCAGAACAGAAGAGAGTCTTGTTGTATACTTACCTCTTACACTGAGAGATGGTGGGACCAGTCAAGCAGTGCTGGTAGATCTGAGGGTGCAAGGTGCAGTGTGAGGAGTGATGAGGGCTTTGAGGTAAGAGGGAGCTGGTCCATTTTTGGCTTTGTAGGAAAGCATCAGTGTTTTAAATCTGGTGTTGGAGCTACTGGAAGCCAGTGGAAGGATCGTGGCAGCTTGGCAGGTGTGTGAGAACTTAGGCAGGTTGAAAACAAGCCATGCAGCTGCATTTTGCATCATTCGCAGATGACAAATTGTGCTCATAGGTGGATATATATATTTAGTGGACTTGTTTATTCAGCTTGCATACTTTTTTTAATGCCATAACCTTATAAACTTCTACTTCTTGTTCCTTTACAACAGTGTCTGCACATTTGTTTCAATGCCATTGTCAGGACCCTGGCAGAGGTGGCTTGGAGACAGACCCGTACGCAGGATAGCTTCAAATGAAAGGGGTTTAATACAATAGGAAGACAAACATAAACCACAACACACAGGGAATACACACTATAATCAATGAAGCCGTGCTGCCATAGGCAATGCGGCTCACATATATACACACACGGACTATCACACACAATGGGGAGCAGGTGTGATGACCGGGGAGGAGCACACGAAGACGGGGCAATCACGTGACACAAACACAAACACAAACGCACATGGCCACAAGTCTGCGCAGATCCATCACGGATCTGCGCTAATCCCTAACAGCCATAGCCTTAGAACCATTTACTTGTACTTTCAACAATGTCAACACATCTCTGTACTGCTATAGCCTTTATATTTATTCACTGTACATATGTTTACATCTATGTACCTATATATATTACATGTCACTTGTCTATTTCCACAATTGCTACTCTTGCAAACTCTATTCTCTACAGTAAGTTGACAGTGCCGGTGGCGGTTGTTGTTAGCCTGGGCCTCGACCAATCTGGTATGGAATCTACACTGACGATTCACATGTTTAAGTTTGGCACATTTTACGCCAGATGTCCTTCCTGATGCAACCCTCTCTAATTATCCAGGCTTGAGACAGGCACAGAAATCACTGGTTTGCCACCCCTGTGGCTAGATTGGGATATTTCTGATGTAAGAAGCACAAAAAACGGTGATAATAGAATTAGTCAGTCATTAATGGGCAATTTATCAGTTTTTAAATTATACATTTTTAAAAATGTATACTCATACTAGAATATATTCTCTATTCCCGTTGACATATCCATTAGAAATATCTATGTTAGAGGGTGTGGATATTTGTTCTTGTCTTATCATTTCTCATGTACTTTGACTAAAACTTTGTTGTTAAACCTAAATCTTAATTAATTATATTCAGAGCTGCTGAGGGTCCAGTTGCTAAATACACTTACATTCGGAACTTAAAATATAATGACATTTTTATATATTAGGAGTAAAGTTACTGTAAATGTAGGCATTTGATTGGCTAAAGTATTTTTTAAGTAACACTTAAGTAATTTTAGTATGGCAGTTTTGGAAAGGGATAGCTTCTTCACTACAGACTTAGATGCTGGACTTGATTTTATCATTATTTGTTTGTTTTTCTTAATAATTTTAAGTCACAATTAACATGAAAAAGTATGTGATTTCATCTTAATTCCTAGGTTTTTTCACTAAGCCTGTGATTTAAATAAGGATGTGCAAGCCTTATTTAAAAATAAGTGTATGTCCACTATTTTCATGTTAACTGTTAAAATACAGCATAATTTCTCCAACCATAAAACAGGCATTGTTTGAAATTGAGTATTAGAAATTTAGCACAAAGACCCAGAACATCAGAAGTTTCTGAAATAATAAAAATATAAAGGATAAATTATGCATTTTGCACATGGTCTCATAAGGAATATATGAAAGTGGATTAAACAATGGATTATTAAGTAAATACTAAAAAGAATGGTCAATGTAAGGCCCAGCTAAGCATTTTGGAAACTACATTTCATCATAGCAAATGAATTCTATAATAGCTGCTAGTTGTATGACATACTGTGATATTTATTCATTCATTCATTCATTTTCTACCGCTTATCCGAACCTCTCGGGCCACGGGGAGCCTGTGCCTATCTCAGGCGTCAATGGGCATCAAGGCAGGATACACCCTGGATGGAGTGCCAACCCATCGCAGGGCACACTGTGATATTTAATGTGTACAATATTATTGTAAGGCTTCAGTAGCCCTTAGGAGGCAGGCAGGATGGTAGCATGTTTTGGCACCAATCTGACATGAGCTTACAAGAACAGTGGTCTAAAAAGTCTTTTCATTTTGGGCTAATTTAAAAGAACATCATGTGCCCTTCTTGTATAAGGCTTGTATATAAGCTTTTACTTATTCAACACACACTCATAGCCTAACATGTCAAATTAAAGAAAACAAGTGAAACTTTTTGCCATACCTCATATTTGAGTATTACAGAGTGATGAACTATGTGCTGTCAAAGAAATTATTCCAACTTCAAAATGGCTACAGTTTAAATCCTTGATATCATTTCTGCCCACGCAACCCGGCCCCAGATAAGCGGTAGAAAATGGATGGATGGATGGATGATAACACAACATTTACATTTGGTTGTTTCATGAGTCATGAGCATCAGAATTATATCTGCAGCAGAAACATGTTTCACACAAAAATTCACTAATTGAAAAAAGAATTACACTAAAAGAATTGTGTACTTGTTAATATGGTTATACCTTCCATAACATTTATGGAAAGAGTCTCCAGTGTCAGCACTTTGTAACAGTCGGTATGATTTAGCTCTATGTGGGACACATTAATAAATGAAAAAAGTGTTGTGTTCATAATCATAATTTGAATCAGTTGTGCATCCTCTTCAAATTTGTTTGAAATGATGTCCAGTTATCATTTTAGAGATTATAATTTAAATGAGCTCCAATGTATAAAGCTTGGCTATGAGTTAATAATGGCTTTGTCTGCAGTCATCACAACCAGCAGTCTACCCTGTCATGTTAGGATTATCAGAAACAGATCGAATTTTCTACACAAATGGACACATACAATTAGTTGACCTTGAGTCAAGTCAAGTAGAGAAGTCAAGAAGCTTTTATTGTCATTTCAACCATATGTAGCTGACGCAGTACATAGTGAAATAAGATGTTTCTCCAGGACCACGATGCTACTGTACATAGAACAAAACACAGCTATATACTATAGAACAACACAGAGCTAAGGACTTAAAGCAAGTTATTCCTAGCTACATAAAGTGCATTTGTGCAACCTAGTGCAAACAGTGCGGGACAAAAAATAAATACACAAAGCAGCGCCGACCGGTGTACATACTGTATATTCTATAGAACGTGCAAAAATCAAGGAATAACACAATATAGTAGCATCGGTTATTTGAGGTGAGGTAATGATTTGTGCAAAACAGCAATTGACTGGATGTACAAAGGTAGCAAAAACTGTGCAAAACAGCATGTAAACAGTTTAATATGGAGGTGCTGTAGACATGTAGATTGGAGGAGTGTGTATTTGGTGCAGATCAGTGCAGTCCACACAGTTGAGTTTGAGTGTGTGTGTGTGTGTGTGTGTGTGTGTGTGTGTGTGTGTGTGTGTGTGTGTGTGTGTGTGTGTGTGTGTGTGTGTGTGTGTGTGTGTGTGTGTGTGTGTGTGTGTGTGGACTCAGTACAGATCAGTTCAATTGTTGAGGAGTCTGATGTCTTGTAGAAAGAAACTGTTAGAGTCTGGTTGTCAGGGCCCGAATGCTTCGGTACCTTTTTCCAGCGAGAGGGGGGGGTTTTCTTGTTTCTGTAGTCCTAAACCACATGCCCCTGCTCGTCGTGTCACTCATTTAACTCTTTAACTGCAAAACGGTTTACTGATGTTTTTAAAAACACAAACATGGCCTTCTCAGTGTCCACTCACCATTATAATACTGATGAGTTAACATCATTATTTTATTCTTCTTGTGAGAATGCACTGGACATTGCTGCCCCTTTCAGGACTATGCATGCTAAGCCTAAATCTGAACCATGGCTGAACGACACTACCCGTGCTGCAAGGCGTGAGTGCAGGAGAGCTGAACGCCAATGGAAATAAGATAGGCTGCAGGTTTCGTTTGATATCTTGAAAGACAGCTTGTTCAAATATCAAAAAACTGTAATGGAAAAGTCAAGGTATTTCTCTAGTCATCGCAAAAAATTCTCATAAATCTCGTGTTCTGTTCAACACTATAAATTCTGTTTTACATACATCTCAACAAATAAGTTTGGAATTTTCCAAAGAAACGTGAAAATTTTTTGCAGTTTTTTAACGACAAGATTATGACTGTTAGAGCCAATATTGTTCACCCTTCTGCTGATATGTCTTCTTTCCCTGTGTGCTCCTCTGTTTTCAATCAGTTTGAGCCAGTGTCTCTTGCTTGTTTAAAAGACATCATTGACATCATAAAAAAGAATCCATTTTGTTGTCCCTCGGACATTATTTCCCCAGATTTCCTAAAGAAGGTTTTTGAAACCGTTGGCCTTAACATACTGACGATTGTAAATAGTAGTCTCACTCATGGAGTTGTACCCCTACATTTTAAACACGCCATAGTGGAACCACTGATTAAAAAAACCTAACTTGGATTCATCGGTTCTTGCTAATTTTAGACCCATTTCAAAACTCCCGTTTCTTTCCAAAATATTGGAAAAAGATGTTTTTAATCAATTATTAGCCTATCTAGACTTGCATGGCTTGTAAGAGTCGTACCAATCTGGTTTTAAATCACAGCACGGAAACGGCCCTGTTAAAAGTTTATAATGATTTATTATTGACCACTGATGCAAGTAAAAACCTGGGAGTTTTAATGGACAGTGACTTTAAACTAGAAAAACAGATTAATTTGGTAGTGAGATCATGTTTTTTTTTTCAGTTAAGGCAATTATCTAAAGTCAAGTCATTTGTATCTTTTACTGATTTTGAGAGGGTCATCCATGCTTTTATATCATCCTGCCTGGACTATTGTAGTAGTCTCTATGTAGGCATTGGTGAGGCATCTCTAACACGTTAGCAGAGGGTACAAAACGCAGCTGCACGTTTATTAACGGGGACACGCAAACACATTACACCTATATTGGCTTCCCTTCATTGGTTGCCCGTTCATTTTAGAATTGATTTCAAGATTTTACTTTTAGTTTATAAATCATTAAATAATATTGGTCCTAAGTATCTCTCAGAGCTATTAAAACCACATGCTCCATCCAGAGCTCTTAGGTCTGCTGGGCAACTGCTTTTAGCATCCCCCAATGCAAGATTAAAGAGCAGAGGTGACCGTGTCTTTGCAGTTGCAGCCCCCAAACTCTGGAATAAGTTGCCTTTGTACATTAGGCAGTCTCCTTCACTTGCTGTTTTTAAATCACATATTTGAATGATGCAGCATACAACACAGTATGAGAGTTACCTGTTAGGAGTTCTTTTTAGTGTGTGTTACTAATTATTGTATTTATTGCATTTTTATTAGTCTTTTATTTAGTTTTTATTTATTTTACTATTATTATTATTATTATTATTATTATTTTATGCTTTTTAGTTTTATTGTTTATTTTATATTGTTTGTACAGCACTTTGGTGAACACCTGTTTTAAAAAGGTGCTCTATAAATAAACTTTGATTTGATTTGATTTGAAGTGTGTGTGTGTGTGTGTGTGTGAGGGGTGTGTGGGGTCATCCACAATGCTGTTGGCTTTGTGGATGCAGCGTGTGGTGTAAATGTCTGTAATAGAGGAAAGAGAGACTCCAATGATCTTGTCTTTCTGTGTTTCAACAAATTGAATTGTTTTTTTTTTTGTGACAAACCTTTGACATATACTTTGGAGAGATGCTTTCAGAATTTTCACCAGGTCTTTAATTCACTTCCTTTTCATGGTGTTCGTGTACAAAAATGTCAACAAAATTAAACTTACATAAAAATATATCGGATTAATATTTTCTATTTTATTTCTTTTTTTTATATATAAATCTGTTAATCAACCTGTTCTGATCAAAACTACTAAACATTTGAAAAAATCCAGAATTTTAACTTTTTACAAAAATACAAACAATCAAAGATTACAAACAACATTGTCTTTCATGCACGTTATTGTGCAGCATTAGATTTTAACTTTTTGGCCCCATTGACTGCCATTATAACCACATTTTTTCATTGCATGACCATGACACAAAATACACAGAGCAGATTTGTTTCATTTGTCAGAACAGTGATCAGGAAATTTCTCTTGTGAATCTTTTCCCAGTTGATTCACTTCATGTTTGAAGCAAGACACATAACTATTGTCTCAGGTCTGTCTCTATGGATGCACCGATACCACTTTAGGTTCTGGATCCAGGATGAAGTGGTTACTGAATAAGAACAAATAAATAAATTATAAAATGAAGCCTTTTCCCATGCTCCTTCTCCTAGCACCAGTGTTGTCAACCTTTTGTCACTCAAAAGCACAAATCCAGAAGTTCCATATTAACCAGACATTTTCTCAATGTAACTCATGTTTTCAATTTAACAATTACAGAAAGGTGTGTGTGGAAGTAAACAACCCTTTTGCCATTATTTCCTTTCATTTATCATTCAGGTAATGGTAAGCTGAAGACCCTTGCTTTTGGTTTCTCTTACGTGGCCTCTGAGTGAAACGGCCAGCTTCTTTCAAGAGGTGTGTACAAATATGAATTCTGTTTTATTGTTTACATGAAAGATTGGTCAATGCTGACGGTTCCGCTTCGCTCCCACTATCCGTATTTGTGTTTATGTTGTCAGATGGTTTGCCATTTTGACAGCAGACCTTAGCAGCACACTGTGTGCTGCAGGAGAGCTCACAGAACGAGTCGTGTGACTCGGAGCTCACCATGACATACTCAGGCTGGATGGTGGTGGCGTGGATGCCTTCATCATGAAAGAAGGCCTTCACGTGATTTGCCACGCTCATGTAGGAGGCATGGTTTTGGCATTTGATGTGTGCTGTGGCAATGATTCGACTTCCAGCAAGCTGCCAGATGTGGAGCTCGTGCACAGCCAGAACACCTTCAATCTGGCGCAGGCGAGCGCTTAGGCGGCTCACGTCGATCTGCTTGGGAACAGTCTGCAGCAGGATGAGGGCAGACTCCTTCAGGAGCGGGTATGTTGTGTACAGAACAATGCAGACCATGATGAGGCACAGAGTCGGATCCAGGTACAACACCCAGCAGGGCCCCGCTATGTTGGACATGGTGTTTGTGTTGTTGTGTTCTGCAGCACCAAAACCCAGTGTGTGGTTAGGGTGATATTGGTCACTGCAGTGTGTTTTGGCAAAGCACATGTTGTTGCAGGGAAGGTTTGGCTCACATGGACGCCACACAGAGGTGAAGATGATGGCGCTGACCACGACAATGACAGAGCCAAGCGCGTCACCCATAACATGAAGGAAAACACCATGCATGTTCAGCTGGGAAGACGACGACAAACCATGCTCAAGGTCAAGGTCATACTCGTGCTCAAGGTCAAGGTCAGGCTCGCGCTCCAGGTCGCTGTTCAGCTGCACGGCTGAGAGCTCTGCCACATAAAGACACACAATACAAAGAAAACACAAGAAAAACGTTACACATAACTACATTTTTCATACATAATCACTAGCAAATAAAAACCAAGAACATCAAATACAAAAGACAGCTAGTCAACTAAATAGATGCCTCTGCATGGTTTGATTACCTGTAAAGAAAGAAAGAAAGAAAGAAAGAAAGAAAGAAAGAAAGAAAGAAAGAAAGAAAGAAAGAAAGAAAGAAAGAATCTGGTTTGAACTGAGCTCTGGTTCAATACAGCCTTGTACTCGGGTTGTTTTGTGTCATCTAAATGATCCTGTTTAAGCATGAACCCCTTCAGAAGCACATGAATAAAAAGGAGAGAGCAGTAAAGAAAAAAGCCTCCTCTCACCAGCTGGTCCTCTGCTGTCTGAGTTCACGCCGTTGTTGGTCTTCTCTCCGGTGGATCCACATTCAGTGGACATCTCGGTCTTGCTCATGTTCGTCCTGTTGTGCTTCGACTTGCCGTGACTGTGTGCGTGCGCGTGCCCGTGAAAGAGACACAGCCCCAGCAGGTTGACCACGAGCCCCGCGGCCCCGACGGCGATGACCACGAGCGGGTTCTCGATCTCGTGCGGCTCGGTGAAGCGCTCGATGGCCTCGAGTACAATAGTGAAGCAAAGCGCGGTCAGGAACACGGCGTTGACGAGGGCGCCCATCACCTCAGCACGGATCCAGCCGAACGTGTTCTTGTTGGTGGACTGTGTGCGCTCGGCAAAACGCACCGCCACCAGCGCCACAATCAGCGCCATCACGTCCGACAACATGTGGAAAGAGTCCGAGAGCATCGCGAGCGACGCCGTGAGCCGACTCACCACCACCTCGACCACGAAAAAACTGAACGTTAATAACAGCATGCACAGCAAACGGGCGCGCTTCGGTTCACAAGCCATGGTTTCACTGGAGACTCTGAACATCATTCTACCGATATATCGAATTCCTGAAGATTCTAGAACTGTTCAACCGAATGTTTTTTTTTTTTTTTTTCGATTCAACTCAAATGTATTTATTTATATGGCGCTTTTAACAACTGACATTGTCTTAAAACAGCTTTACAGAACATAAACATACAGCAAAAGGTTAATATAAAGAATAATATAAAGATTAATAGAATACAAAAATTCAAGATTAATATTAGATATATTTAAATGTGTTTGTATTTATCCCCAATGAGCAAGTCTGAGGTGACTGTGGTGAGGAAAAACTCCCTTAAATGGTAAATAAAGGAACCTTGAGAGGAACCGGACTCAAAGGGAAACCTCATTCTGGAGGGTGTGATTGTAAAATACAGTCAAACAAATGTTGTATTGATGCAAAAGATCACATGGAGTTCACATCTCTTTAGTATCGCATACAGTAGTATAACTGGAGCTGGTAGATCTCTAGATCCTGCAGGATTCTCAGAGTCGGCCTCATCTCAGTGGAGGCCCAAAATCTTCAATGCACGGAAGACAATTGGAGCATGTACAATTTCTGTATGTCTCGGGATGGGTAGAAAGAGAGAAGCATTGGAGAGGGATTAACGTAGCTGCTGTTCAAAATATTAGCAAGCACTAGATGATAATGTGCATTTGGTCAGATGTATTAGAGCACAATATTATGGGTTGTATTATGTGTACGCCTGACTAAAGGAATGAGTTTTTAATATACATTTAAACTGGGAAAGTGTGCCTGAGCCCTGGACACTATCAGGAAGTCTATTCCAAAGCTTGGGAGCTAAATAAGAAAACGCTCTACCGCCTTTAGTGGATTTAGATATTCTGGGAACTACCAGTAGTCTAAACAGAAGAAGGCTGTTTTTATTACTATGGGCAATATGATTTTCAAAAGACAAGTAGATCTATAATATAACACCCAGGTCTTTCACTGTCGAGCTACTAGTAACAGTAGTAGTATCCTACTAAATGGAAGTTGAAGTGTGAGAGCTTCTATGTACTGGATTTTAGTATTTCTGTCTTATCAGAGTTTAACAACAGAAAATTACAGCTCATCCAATCTTTTATCTCTTTAACACACTCAGTTAATTTGGACAATTTAGCAATTTCATCTGGTTTTGATGAGATATATAACTGTGTATCGTCAGCATAACAATGGAAATTAATCCCATGTCTTCTAATGATGTTCCGAAGCTAAGAACAAGTCATTTGTAACTTTAACAAGTGCAGTTTCTGTGCTATGATGGGGCCTGAAACCTGATTGAAAATCTTTAAAGATATTGTTCTCCTGTAAGAAGTAGCTTAGTTGACACAACCTTTTCTAGTATTTTAGTCATAAACGAAAGGTGTGAAATAGGTCTGTAATTTTATAGTTCATTTGAATCCAAATTAGGTTTCTTAATGAGAGGCCTAATAATTGACAATTTGAAAGATTTAGGGATGTCCTGTACTTGTAAAGCACTGTAGGTGTGAGTGTAGAGCTTTATGTGAGACTGGGTCCCGAGATGTTCTACTATTGTGTTCCTGATTCTTTCAATTTTATCAGTGAATAATCTCATAAAGTCCTCTCTACTAAACTGTGGTGGAATAGTGTGTCTCTGTTTTTTTTTTTGTTTTTTTTTGTTATTCTAGCCACTGTGCAAAATAAGAACCTGGGATTGTTTTGGTTATTTTCTATGAGATTGCTCAGGTGCTCAGCCCTAGCAGCTTTTAGAGCCTGTCTTCATCTGGACATTCTGTCCTTGTATGCAGGTCTAAAAACCTCTAATTTAGTTTTTCTCCACTTTCGCACGAGGTTACTCAGGGTTGCTCTCTTGAGGGTATGGATATGACAAACAGGGAAGAAAGTGCTAGTTGAATGTTTCATGAATAAGTAGACCTTCAACTGTCGTGTGTAGATAGTCAGTGACTCAGCTTTCTGGACCCCTCGGGGAATTTCATTCCACCACTTTGGTGCCAGAACAGAAGAGAGTCTTGTTGTATACTTACCTCTTAAACTGAGAGATGGTGGGACCAGTCAAGCAGTGCTGGTAGATCTGAGGGTGCGAGGTGCAGTGTGAGGAGTGATGAGGGCTTTGAGGTAAGAGGGAGCTGGTCCATTTTTGGCTTTGTAGGCAAGCATCAGTGTTTTAAATCTGGTGTTGGAGCTACTGGAAGCCAGTGGAAGGATCGTGGCAGCGCGGCAGAGCGGCAGGTGTGTGAGAACTTAGGCAGGTTGAAAACAAGCCATGAAGCTGCATTTTGGATCATTTGCAGAGGCCGCATTGCGCTCATAGGTAGACCTGCCAGCAGTGTGATGCAGTATTCCAGTCTTGAAATGACAAGAGAATGAACAAGTACCTGAGCAGTCTGTGTTGAAAAAAATGGCCGAATCCTTCTTTATGCTTAATGATGCATAGTTTCTCTAATGTTTTATATAGAATATCTTGCCTCATTGAGGATGCTCCACTAGGTAAGCTTTACAAAGCTTGATTGTGAATCAATACATATTACACCTTGTTCAGGTTGCTTTTCCTCTATACATTGTAAAGCTGTTTTAAACACATTTATATGATCTGTTGTTCTTTTTCCTATTTGAATATTATACTGAGGAATACTCGTTAAATCATTCAATGATTAAATAAAATAACTGAGGGTAATAAAAGACAATACGTACATAAAAACACAACAGAAGGCCCAAGCAGCTGAAAAGGGAAAGTATTGAGACCTATAATGTCCAGAAGTTTATAATGGAATAAAAATAATACTAGGAATAAAAACTGACAACTAACTCTCTACACATATTGTGCCTTACATACATCTGCACTATTTTATTTATGTGTATCTATATATACCTTACTGTACAATCTGTACAATATATATAGTGGACTTGTTTATTCAGCTTGCATACTTTTTTAATGCCATAACCTTATAAACTTCTACTTCTTGTTCCTTTACAACAGTGTCTGCACATGTGTTTCAATGCCATAGCCTTAGAACCACTTACTTGTACTTTTCAACAATGTCAACACATCTCTGTACTGCTATAGCCTTTATATTTATTCACTGTACATATGTTTACATCTTTGTACCTATATATATTACATGTCACTTGTCTATTTGCACAATTGCTACTCTTTGCACTTCTGGTATTCGCTGCTGTGTACCTGTACTATGCAATGTATGTATATATATATGTCTATATCTCATGTTTGTGCATAGAGTCATGTGGTGGTTCATTCAACATTGACTAGTGCCTTTCTCATCTCATAATATCATGTGAGTGAGCTTGGAAAAGGAAAAGGTCACAAGGGAACTATATGTCAGTTTATCCCTCTCCAGAGAAGAGGGATTCAGAGAAGTCACAAACTTACTTTTTTTCACTTCATTCATACATTCATTTTCATATGTTCATAGAGTGTTGTTTTAAGTGACCATTATGTTAAACATCTGGAAATAGATTAACGTTAGCAACTTTATCTGTAATCCATACTGTAGCTAAAGGTCATTGTGTGTTGTGTTTTATTTAGAATAATTGCTACATTTCTATATATAATAATAGTTATTAACATCTTATAATAGTGTAACACTGGAAACTTATAATAATCCTGGTTAGCTGTAATATCACTTCACTTTCTTCTCCACTTTTTTTTTTATTGAAGTGGGGTTTGGCTTTTTAAGGACATTTAAGTGGCAAAACTTAACAAAATATAAGGCAAATCTGATCTGTTTTGACAATTATCTGTGATATTTCAAGCCCTTGTTCTATAAGTACATAATTTATAAACTGTATGTTAACAAAAAACTAGTGTTTGACATGCAGTCAAACCTGTTTTTTTTTTTTCATATTTGCTCAGCATCTGAGTCATTAAAATTGTAGCCTGAAATGACACGTATTGTAGTAGACTCATGTTGTAGCACATAACTCATAGTCATAAGTCACGCTTTGAATTCATATTTTATTTCCTGTTAGTTCATCAAATTCTATATATGTAACAGCACCCTAGTGCAGGGATGTCAAACTCAAATTCACAGTGGGCCAAAATATAAAACTGAGATAAAGTCACAGGTCAAACTGAATATTTATTGAAAAATTAACTGCAACTGATATGTAATGTTCAACCTTTTTCCATATGGAAACAAACTTTAGTTTTGCTTGAACACAGGATCTGGAACAACCAGAGCTTGATATTACAAACACATAAGAAATTAAATTTGAAATAAAAGACACATCAGTGGTGTTCATTTCTTATTTAAATAAATAAAATCAATTATGCCTCTCATTGTATCATTTTAAGTTCCTTTTTGAAGTGGATCTTTTTCAAAACCAACAACAAAACAACCAAAAATAATAATTGCATTCAATGAAAATCCAACTTTTTGACTATTAACAGTTCATGCCTTGGAGTTGAAAAAGTGCATAAAGAAAACATATATCAAACTCAGTTTGCTACGCTCTGATTTACTCTGCACATCGATCACATTGAGTCTTGCCTTTTATCTGGGCACACGATGTCGCAAACTTTGACCATTTTGACAAACTCTCCCTCATTAATGGGCCGGGCAGATTTTGCAATCTCTGCTGCCACAATAAAGCTTTACAGCCTTTACAGCAGCTTCACTTTTTGATTTTGCTTTCATGAACATAGTCTGCTGGGACTTTTTTTCATCTTCTCCGCCTTCTGGAGCTTCTGCTTTACGTCCAGGTCCTTATTCTTCTCATAATGTTTCTTTTTATCGTGTCTTCTTATGTTATATCCTTTCGTTACAGACACGTTAGCTCCATTAGCACACAAGACAAACCGGTCTGTCCTTTATATTCGTGAACAGATAATCTGCCTCCCACCTGTCTTGAAAGCTCCAATTGTCCATCTTTCGTTTGGCCATTTTTGTGGAGGGTGGAATTAACTTGCCCGATGTGACTGTAACATGGTTGGTAACGACAGTCAACAGAGAATGAGGAACGCTTGCTTTTCGTGACAATGCGTCAATACAGTGGCAAGGCATTCTGGGATTTGTAGAATTAGCGGAGCATGCGGCTAACCAGCTGTAATGCACATTTGATATGATCTCGCTGGCCAAATTTACCCCGCGGGCCAGAGTTTGATACCCCTGCCCTAGTGCTTTTAACCTGCACAGTGCAACTTAGAAGTGTGTGTTAGTTTAAAGTCGGAGCCGATTTACTAACAGGGTTTCTTTTATGCTAGTAAACACAATGCTGCTAAAGAGATTCTTGGGATACACTTGCAAATTTGTAATGATCAAGTTTAAATCATGCGGTACTCTATGCTGAAAACTTTCTGATGATTTTTCCTGCTATTGTAAAAATGTATATAAATGTCCATAATGCAAGCAGGAATTAGAGACATCAGCCAAATCACCTAATCAGTGGTTTTAAAACATCTCTAATTACTTTCTGCTGAAACCATCATTTCTTTCACCATGATCAAAATAAAATATCAGTAAAAGTTTGGTTCAGTTACCCGAATTTGTTTTCAACATTTTCAGTTGTAATTACAATTAATAGGCACCTGACGTGCTTCCAGTAGTTTGGGAGATTTAAACCATGTATTATATTTCTCCTCTTTACTGAGTGAATTTGACAAACACTGGGTTTTTCCTCTTTTTGACATTTCTAGCTTGTAAATCTTGCAAAGTTAAGAAAAAGATCTTGGTCAGTTTTGAAGGAAATACTATATATGAAACACAATTATAAATATCCCAGTAAAGAACCATAACAAATTATGTGGTGTATTTAATACATTCAAATTTTTGTATCAATTAAAAATTATGGGATGGTGAGAATGCTAAAAAGTGGCAATCATTATTTATTTGGAAAATATGTCAACAATATTTTTTTCTGATAATGCAATACCAAAATATACAACAAAACTCAATGTGACACGATGCTGTTAAAGGACGTTCTTTTCTACATGGGATATTCCTGATGTAAGCAGCACAAAAAAGATGATAATGGGATTAGTCAGTGATTAATGGGCAATTTATCAGTTTTTAAATGATACATTTTAAAAATCTCCAATGTAATCTCTATTCCCTTTGAGATATCTTTTAGAAATATCCAAGTTAGAAGGTGTGAATATTTGTCCGTTGATTGTGAGGTCTTATCATTTCTCAGGTACTTTTGTACATACACGTTTTCCACGTTAACTTTTAAAATACAGCATAATTTCTCCAACCATCAAACAGGCAATGTATTAGAAATTTAGCACAAAGAACACCAGAAGTTTCAGGAATAATATTAATATGAAGGATAAATGCACATTCAATGTTACTGTAAAGTGTGTGACACAGTCAATGTCACTGAGAGGTCCATTTCCATTAGATTTGATGCTACCTGTAACTGCTGTGTTATGCATTATGCACTGCTGCCATGCGATTGGCTATAGCAAGGTGCTACTGAAGTCCTATAACTTCATCTGTTATAATAAGGATGAAAAACAAAAAAATATGCAAACTTTAATATAGTGTATTTTTTTTAAAAGTTCACATTTAAATTGCTCCTATCAACTTAAAAATATCAATGATCTTTATACAAACTGTAAATACATTTTCATCAGGAAAAAACACACTGAATACCAAAATACTGAACAGCCATGTTTAATTCACAATAACATATCCAACATGAATATATCAAAAACATTTCAGCTGGTGTTCTAGTCTAAAATCCTTACAGCTACAATATATAGAAAGAGAATGTGTGTGCATCTGGTTGAAAAAAAAAATCAGAGTAACTATTAAATACAAACACAGGGGCATTTTGCACATGGTCTCATCAGGAATATATAAAAGTGGATTAATCAATGGATTATTAGTTAAATACTAAAATGAATAGTCAATGTAAGGGCAAGCTAAGCATTTTCAAAACCACATTTCATCAGAGCAAATTAATTCTACAGTAGATGCTGTTTGTATGACATACTGTGATATTTAATGTGCACAATATTTTTGTAAGGCTTCAGTAGCCCTTAGGAGGCAGGAGGATGGGTAGCATGTTTTGGCACCAATCTGACATGAGCTTACTCGGATTTCTAAGAACAGTGGTCTAAAAAGTGTTTTCATTTTGGACTCGTTTAAAAAAAACCATCATGCCCTTCTTGTATAAGGCAACTGTTACTTATTCAACATGCACTCATAGCCTCCACCCAAAATACAGCGGTTGGGTTATTCTGTTTGATAAATATCTCAATATGTTGTAGAAGTGACACAGTCATTTACTGTCAGTTACTAATAATATACGAATAGAGTGTCAGCAAGCAAAAACAAAGTTCAAATTCACTAATTTGGCCCAAAAATAAAGTTTGGTGTTTAAAGTTTGCTTCTTTTTGTTTTGTACTAGTGTCATGAGGCTAATGTAGCTAACATGAGAAATGTATAGCCTCCAGTTTAGCATTATGCATACTGCATGTCTTAAATGGCTCACATTCATGTCAATACATCACAAACTCAAATGGCATAAAAAAAGAATACATCCAAATTAATGAACAGCAGTACAACTTTTTTGTCATACCTCATATACGGAGTAATACAGAGTGATAAAGTATGTGCTGCGAAAGAAATTATTCTGGCTTCATGATGGGCGCTAATGCTGTTTAACTCCTTGACATCATTCTGAACCATAAATGATAAGACCCCATTTACATTTGGTTGTTTCATGAGTTACGATCATCAGTATTTGCACATAGATATGTTTAACACAAAAATGAACAAAGCAATGATCGCTTCAACTTCTACTTCTGATGGTCTGAGATACAAAAGGTACAGCACATGCTTTATGAATGCAGAAATTACCTGGTAACATTAAGCAAGATTAAAAACAGTCTGGAAAATAAAGTCTAAAGCAAAATTATAGTGACCAACACTGAAAGCTGGGCGTTCAAACGTAACGAGCTCAGCTGAATGACACAGCTATCGGATTTCAGATTCATGTGATTAAATTCTCATCCCAGTACAATCCAGTACAAGATAGATGAAGTGATCAGGTGAAAATTGACTCACTGTGTCAGAAAACGTATAAACAACTCAGTTTGATATGCAAACCGATTAAAGTAGAAATAAGGGAATGGCTGTTTTATGCTAAACTAGAAATATAACTAAACAAATGTGTATGTTTAATTTCTGGCCAAAATGTTTTATTCATTTATACCATGTGGCAGAAAATCAACAAGTGACTTTGTACTGTTTAAGACCAGCACACACGTTACAGAACGAGGACAAAATCTGGTTTGCATACTTAAACTGATGAGAAGGAAATAAGTGAAATGAGACATGAATTATTGTGGCTAAGCATCAAGCTTTAAAATACGTATCATTCTATTTGTGTTGATTAACAAAATGGTGGAGATGCTTTAGTGCTCTGTATACAGAGCTCAGCATTACAGGAATAAGAGAAATCCTATACAGAATATCTTCTAGTTCTCAATGTGCCATTGTCATCACTCTGCACTAACTGTACAAGGGGACGAGCGTTTTGTGAGGAGCGTGCATAACAAGAGGAACACACAAACACAGACAAGTCTCACAACATTTACACCCATGCCAGTGCTTCATACAAGAGTCTAATATTATATGATCAAGGAGATGACACAGTCTGATCCGTACAGTCCTGCTGATGGACTAAACTACATCTCCGTTTAAATTGTTTAATTCTAGTATATTTGCTCTTTTTGATTAGCACTCATCCTACAGAGTCAGAACATCAGAATTATATTTTATAATTTTCCCCCAACTAAATCAAATAATAGGTTTATCAATTCACTAATTTTTAACAAATTCTAATTTCTGTAGAGGCTGTATTATTTACATACGCCACAAAACAAAGGAAATGTGTACTCGTTAATACGGTTATACCTTCCATAACACGTATGGAAGGAGTCTCCAGTGTCAGCACTTTGTAACAGTCAGTATGATTTAGCACTAGGTGGGACGCATTAATAAATTAAAGAATGTATTTATTGGCAACTTCTTGTGGCACAAGAGGAATCATTTACACTGTGGCATGCTGTCATAGATAAATATACCATTTCAGAATGTTAACAGTAACTCCTTACAACACAACACTCCACACAACACCTTGCCATGTTATCAAAGCTATCATTCTGTAGGTGAGTGTTCATAATCCTAATTTGAACCAGTTATGAATCCTCTTCCAATTCGTTTGAAATGATGTCGTTATTATTTTAGAGATTATAATTTAAATGAGCTCCAATGTATAAAGCTTGGCTATGAGTTAATAATGGCTTTGTCTGCAGTCATCACAACCAGCAGTCTACCCTGTCCTGTTAGGATTATCAGAAACAGATCGAATTTTCTACACAAATGGACACGTACAATTAGTCGACCTAGACTCCATTTCAGCCAAGACACACTTACATGAGCTTTAGAGCCACTTTATTTCAAATGAAGCCAATGTGAAAGGTTTATTGTCAGCATTAGAGCCTGATGGCAGTTTAAAAAGGATAGTAACTCATACGTTTACAGGAGAAGCACGGTCAGCCTTCACTGAAGCACAGACAGGTCCGGGAAAGGACTAGCACTTTGAAAGCTTAAAACTAATTTTCTTCACACAGGAAAAGCAGAGAAACCGTTGATTATTTTGTTACGTTTGTTGCTGAAGCAGCTTTAGCAAAGTCCTTGTTGATTTCTCACATCCACTTGTTAACTTGCTAGCATGCTAATTGGCCGTCATGTACAGATGGACAGGCCACGTGAATAAAACCTGTTCAGTTTATAAATATTAAGCATTTTATTGCTCTTGTTTAAAATCAACAGAATCAGATTACACAAAAAGTGATGATTGGGTAATATCTACTCCAACGATGCAGACAAGGGGAAGTCAGTGAGGGCTCCTTAAAACAGTACTGTCAGCACTAACTAAGCTAGTGATGTTTGGTCATGCAAGAATTGTAGGTACAAATGTATAAGAAACCCGAGCCAATCATCCCTCAGCATTGTACTGAACCTTCCGGAATTGTTCACAATGGCATTTAATGCTTCAGCACGCGAGTCATGCTCATGTGATAAGAACACCCCAACCCATGAAGCATCAGCATTTCCCATAAATAAGGAAATGAAACGATTGCAAAAATGCATTGCAGCATTAAAGGATTGCTGAAACGGTACTCAGGAATATAACGAGTCTCAGCACAGCACAGTCGAAAATACTAGTAAAAATATTTTACTTTACAGCATAGTTTTTTTTTTAAAAAAGAGTTTCACACCTTTTTTTTTAAATGCATTAACAAATCTAAATATTATAAAAGTCTCTGGAAAAGAAAAAATCATTTCTAATAAATTAAGCACATAAGTTATTATTTGTTTATGAAATAAATTGATCATGGATGTATCCAGAATGGGAAAAGAATATCTATTCATTAGGAAAAAAAAAGAAAGAAAAGTTCTTAAACTTGAGCCAGCAGCTGGATTTTGCATGCATGTGTTGCACTAGATCCACAAGATAATGACGACACAGCAGATTCTCAAATGCCAAAAGCTTTTTGCATAGACACACACATAAACATGCTCAGACTTAGACAACGCTTCACAAACATGGCGCTCACAACGCACACATGCAGCAGCAGGCCTGATCAGAGGTCAGCCAGCCATCAGGCAGTGATAGCTCACGCTTCAGAGTTTGTGTGTGTGTGTGTGTGTGTGTGTGTGTGTGTGTGTGTGTGTGTGTGTGTGTATTTGTAAGGATCATGTAGAATGTGTTTGGACCACAGAGGAGATTTGTTTCATTTGTCAGAACAGCAATCAAGCAATTTCTATTGTGAATATTTTTCCAGTTGATTCACTTCATGGTTGAAGCACTCTTGCCTCATCACGGTCTCAATAGACGCGCCAATACCATTTTAGGTTCTGGATCCACTGAATAAATTGTACACTGAAGCCTTTTCCGATGCTCCTTCTCCTAGCACCAGTGTTATCACACCTTTTACCACTCAAAGGCATGAATCCACAAGTTTAATTTGAACCGTCCATTTTCTCCATGTAACTGCCTTGTTTACACTTTAACAATCACAGAAGGTTTTGTGTGTGTGTGTGTGTGCGCGCGCACAGGTAAACACCCCTTTTGCCATTATTCCCTTTCATTTACCTTTGACATAATGGCAATTAGGATAGAATTAATGACCCTTGCTTTTGGTTTCTTTCTCACCCAAGGAGTGAAATACGTCTTCATAGCGAGCTAGCTGTACCTCGGTCGGCTTCGTTCAAAGCCGGCTGAGGGACAGTTTGTACAAATATGAATTCTGTTTTATTGTTTACATGAAAGATTGGTCAATTCTGACGGCATGAAATACAGCAAGAGGTCAGATGACGTGTCCAATGTGATCCAGCTTTTCGATACTGATATCATATCAGCTCAATATCAGATCGGTCCATCCCTCTTTGTCTCAAATTGCTCTGCTTTTGTAATTCATTAAGGTAGTTTGGGATATATTTATGGGTTCTGGTGTCTTTATTAATGAATTCTTTGTACTTATTCTTCTTTATAAAGAGGACTCCACCTCTCTGGCGAGGTCACTTGGAGCAACTGAAACTTTAGGTTCACTTTCCAGAGACTCACTGATTACCTCCAGAGTAGTAGAAATGGGGGGTTCCGCTTCGCTCCCACTATCCGTATTTGTGTTTATGGTGTTAGGTGGTTTGCCATTTTGACAGCAGAGCTTAGCAGCACACTGTGTGCGACAGGAGAGCTCACAGAGCGAGGCATGTGACTCAGAGCTCACCATGACAAACTCAGGCTGGATGGTGGTGGCGTGGATGCCTTCATCATGAAAGAAGGCCTTCAAGCGCTTTGCCACGCTCATGTAGGAGGCAGGGTCTCGACATTTGATGTGTGCTGTGGCAATAATGCGACTTCCGGCAAGCTGCCAGATGTGGAGCTCGTGCACAGCCAGAACACCTTCGATCTGGCGCAGGCGAGTGCTTAGGAGGCTCACGTCGATCTGCTTGGGAACAGTCTGCAGCAGGATGAGGGCAGACTCCTTCAGGAGCGGGTACGTCGTGTACAGAACAATGCAGACCATGATGAGGCACAGAGTCGGATCCAGGTACAACACCCAGCAGGGCCCCGCTATGTTGGACATGGTGTTTGTGTTGTTGTGTTCTGCAGCACCAAAGCCCATTGTGTAGTTAGGGTGATATTGGTCATTGCAGTGAATGTTGGCAAAGCACATGTTGTTGCAGGGAAGGTTCGGCTCACATGGACGCCACACAAGGGTGTAGATGATGGCGTTGACCACGACAATGACAGAGCCAAGCGCGTCACCCATAACATGAAGGAAAACACCACGCATGTTCAGCTGGGAAGACGAGGATGAATCATGCTCAAGCTCAAGGTCATGCTCGTGCTCAAGGTCATGCTCATGCTCAAGGTCAAGAGCAGGTTCGCACTCCAGCTCGCCGTTCAGCTGCACGGCTGAGAGCTCTGCCACATAAACACACACAATACAAAGAAAACACAAGAAAAATGTTACACATAACTACATTTTTCATACATAATCAGTAGCAAATAAAAAATTTCAAAAATATATACATTTTTCAGCATAAAGCATTCTACGTATAAATGGGATCCAGGCTGCAAAACATCTGAGAACATCAAGTACATTGGCTAGTCAACTAAATAGATGCCGCAGCTGGGGTTACTTATACTACATTTCTCATACATAATCACTAGCAAATAAAAATAATAAAAAGAATTTTTTCTAAATTGTTCTTTACTGTACAAATTAAGAAGATTCAATTAAGAAAATGAATTAGCAGCCAACACTTAGCCTGTGGGTTTAGGGCATTTAAAAAAAAAAAAAGGTAAGCCGAATCCAAGAAAAACTGCCAAACAAGCATTTATGCCAACATCACCTAGTCAAAAACTATACAGCTATTTAAATAATAGGAACTTTTCATTTAAAAGGATTTTTAAGAAAAATGTATTTAATTTAAGCATGTGGGGGTTTTTTAAGCACCAACTGCATCCCAGCTAGGGCTGGGCGATAAAGCGATAACGATATGTGTCGCGATAGACACATGATCGATATCAATAAAAAATGTGTTCGATAAAACATTCAATATTTTTATTCTTCGTCAGAAGAAAACAGAGGTTTCGAAGCAAGTTTGGTTGCATTAACAAAGGCACTCACTCTCTGGTAACCTAGCAATGTAGGGAGTGACACGTCTCGTGCTGGTCTGCTGGATGCCTCTTAAGTAACTGACAACTAATAAGCAGAATATGAGCCACAGCGAGCGAGGAAATTGTAAATAAAAGAGGAAAAGTCAGTTACTCTTTCATATTTCTACAGGTTTTATATTTCAAACAATGTTACTGTAATGTATCAGGTTTGTGTTTTATATTACAGATGTATCTCAGTCTACCTCAGTTTTATTTATGTTTACAAAACACTGCACATATTTTAAAACACTTTATTCACCAGAAGGTGAACAGCTAGTGAACTTCCTAGCACTAAACTTACACTAAATACTCAGGTTTCTCTGTGTTTATATTTAACACTTTGCACTTTTATTAAGCATTTTTTTTTTTACAATTTCTTTCATTTTGCACCTTTAATGTTAAGGGTTAATAGTTCAGTGTTCATTGTGACTTTAGACTTATGTTTACATTTTATTTATTTGAGTTTTCCTGGTTGTTGACATTTCTGTCTTAATAACTGAGGGGATTATGATCAGAGGAAGGTTAAGTTTAAAATAAAAATGTTTAAATGGAATATATTTTTCTCGCGGTCCTACTTTAAATGGGTCTGAAAAAATATCAATAATTATCGATATCGACCGATATGAAACACTGATTTTGTGATACAGTTTTCAGCCACATCAACCAGCCCTAATCCCAGCATTTAAATGGAACATGATGAAAGAAAAATCTACAATGGTTTTATTTAGAAATCTCTTAATGGACTGTCAACAGACCGTCGGTGTAAATGCAAGCCAAGAAATCCCAAAAATTAAGTGAACAAACTTGCAAGCAAACAGCAAAAAGACAACAGTGAGATAAGTGCGTTGTTACTTACAAAGTATGAAATCTTTAAACCAGCCCCTGTAAGAAACATAGCCTAACAGCCATATAGTGTATGTAACTAATCAAGCTTTTGACGATTAGTAAATCATACATTTTAGAAATGATGCAACAAAAGGTTTAAAAGTTAACCAAAAACCTTCAAGATGAATGCTGTATAGGAACGAACACCGAGAAGCGGATTTAAAAAAGTTTGTAGCTAAATGGATTCACAAAAAAGAACAAATTCATTACTTAATTTTAGTTATATGAAGTTACTTTAGTTATAGTTTGAACTGCCTCAGTCATTGCAGGAAAAAAATCATATGCAAAAAAAGGACATCATCCAAAATGAAACATTGTGACATAGTATTGGAGTAATTCATATAAAATCTTATAGAAAATAGTCTCACCTGATAGTTTAACTTTTAAGCTCATGTGTTTCTTTGTGTACTAAGGAATGTGAGATCTGCTACCAAAAACTAATGTTAATTATTTATTAATTGACTGATATGATATTTGCAGATAAGCAGCCTGTCATTGCACTGCTACACAACGTGAGTTCTTACAAAACATCATTTTTTTTTTCTCCATGTGACCAGGTTAAGCCTGGAATGCATGTAGCGGTAAGTGTGTGTGTGTGTGTGTGTGTGTGTGTCCTTACAGCTCATAAATTCATTAACTAGCACACCAGGCAACAGAAAATTCCAATGTGCTTGCCCAGTTTTTAACAAGCCTTAAACTGTATGTCAATGGTGTTCTGAGCTAATTATGTCAATTACTACAGACTGCTTAAGTGGTTAAATTTCTGTTATGATACATTTTGTAGATCACGTCTCAGGTAAAACTTGATAAAGTTTGTTGTTTGTTTGTTAATTTGATATTAGTTTGTGCTCACTGAAGTGCTTACGTACACAATGACTGTATGTCGTGTGAGCATAAGAATTACATTATAGGACAGTTGTGTTGCGCTTGAGAATATTTTGGTCGTGTTGTGTAGTCACAGTCTTTTGCGTAGTCTAACCAAACGAGTCTCTTATCCAAAGTTGAAACTGTAGTATGGTCGTACAGGGTTAGACGTTAACCACCAACTCATTTGTTTTATTTAAGGTGCAGACAACAAAACAAGGAATTGAAAAATTCTAAAAGTACTTTCATACAAAAGATGTTTTATAAGAGGTTACATACCACAATTAAGATTAATAACCATTCAAATGAACTTCAAGCCAATCACTTTTTTTTTTTTTAGATGAATGTTTGTGCTCTTTGGGTCTAGTACCCCCTATCCACCAAAAAGAACTGGGTGCACTGACAAACCTTCTAAGAACCAGTTTGAATTTCGAGTCTGACGTCACTGTATGTGTGTCACGTTTCCCAGCAACATTAGCGCAGCAGCGGCAAACACAAACACGACATCAACAATGGCGGATGTTGTTATTAATGCTCATGGCTTTGTGAACCTAGATTGGCATCCAAACGCGGCGAATCCAACGCTCCATGTAATAAACGGAGGTTGTAATCGAGAAAGTACATAACATTATTTTATCATTAACACAGAAAAAAGGTAGCCTTAGCTTGTAGCTACCTACTATCATGTGTGCTCTTAATTGATCATATTGCGGTAAAGTAAAAGTGTATTAAACATTAGTATACTTAAGGTACATTAACAAGTAAACTCACAGTAGCCCCGCCCAGAGCCCCTGACATAAGCGGTTCTTAAGTCTAGACCAGCAACGTTTTGGTGCTACTTATGAACCGTTTTTTCAGAGCCGGTGCTTTGGCGGTCGAAAAAGAAAGAACTGGTTCTAAATTAGGCTCTGGCTCCGAACCAGCACTCAAACTGCCTCGATGGAAAAGGGGCATAGTTGTGATGTGTGCTATTCTTTTGTATATCAAACACATGCTGAAATATATTATGAACAATCTCCATTTACCAGTTGTTATGTTCAGGGACGTACTTGTACAGTCATCTGGTGTCGGAGAAGTGGGAAGAAATATCTTCTGTGTCGTGTCCTACTCTGACTGTTGTGATATCTGCTATCTTGTTTATTTAATATGCAATTTATTAAATCTTACCTTCATCTGATTGTTCTAGTTTTGTTTTTGTTCTGTCGATGGTCTGGCACTAGCACAGAGTTATTACCTTAAGTTACATTTGCTACCTTAAGCGTTGCTTATTTGTTTAAATTATTATTATTTTTCTTTAGAGGCTGTAGGGAGGTGGGTGCCATTTTTGTTTATTCCAGTTTTTCTCCTGTTATGTGGTTAGAAAAGGATTAGGGGAGGTTAGTGTTATTTATTTTCTGAAGTCATCATTTTCTTTTTGTTACTTCCACACCTACCCCTAGACTGAGGTGGGATGTGCCACCAGTGCTGCTGCAATCTTTCAAGATTGCCATGAATATAAATGTAATAAGAAAAAAGATAATATGAAAAGGGAGGAAGGGGCAGGGCTTATTATCAGAGTATAGAGGACATTTTTTCTCAAGTTATAAGTTATTAATCCACAGCTCCTTACACCTGATGTTCGCTGCGAAAGAATCAGTGACGGGTAACGATATGTGATCAACCCGAATACATAATCTACTTGACCTGGCACCTGGGTTTAGTGATTTGTCCCTCTTAGTATCAGCCAACCAGAAGTAAATAATGTTCCTGGGATGAGCGATTTGAGACCTATTTCTATAAATGACATCTCAGCACATCGTTCTGATCATATATTGTGTTGTTAATACAGTGACGCCTGAACATGGAGTGTACTTAAGCGATTGAAAGGCTGCGATAACAGTTATCAGTTGTGCAGGCATGCTTGGTGTCACGAGAGATGAACTTGAAACGCTACTCTTAACCTAATTTATTACAGCGTAACACAAGAAAGCACTTTTCTAAGAACATGAGTTAGGATCAAGAGATTTAGATTTCAGAGCTCATGCTGAAACACACCAGACAATCAATAAAATCACCCATGAACACTACATAAGCAGTGTTTACAACAAGACCTTACATAAAAGTCTAAATATATACACGCGTTGTTGGATTAAAGGAGGTGTTGAACTTCTCAACTCAAATTAAAAAGTATATATATATATATATAGAATATTGACTTGGAAAATTTGTTGTCCTTTTTAAACGTGTGAATATTTTACCACACACTTTGTCTAGCAGTTATCCAATCAGCCAATCATGTGGCAGCAGCACAGGTCAAGACCTACAGTAATGTTCACACTTTGACTTGGACGTGTTTACATGTTAAACCTGCTGCATAAACAGCGGTGTGGCAATAATCATAAGAACCATGCAGCGCGATAAAGACAAAGGACTCCCATTGTAGTATATTATGACGATTAAAATTTCATGTCATCATTTGATCTTATTGAATGTAAATAATCATGGGAAAAAAATTCAAGGTCCTTATTCTTTGTCTGGTCTCATCTCAGAAATCTCCCACACGACAGTCAGTGGATGGAGACTTGAAGCTGGTCTCTGAGTATTCACTAGATCTTACCTTTTATAAACCGGAATCGATCATGTGTTGGTTGTTTTTAACAGACGTGATCCATGAAAGGGTTAATGGAATTGGTTGGTGTGATGATTCTTCTTCTTGTACTCTCTCTGTTATGGTGTAAATGTGTCGCAGCATGACTCAGTGTCCTAGTGCTGTGTGATTTTTACAAACAAGTGTTTGACGCAAGAACACTTCAGCCTCGCAGCAGTTTGGGAACTTCAACACGATGCCAAAACCAACACATCCTATTCAGTTCATTCAAAGTTACACAATTAACACTGACTTTCTTGAACTGTATCATGCGCTTAGGATTATGCTCTAAGGGAACTTAGTCTGAGATGGAGTAAAAATGTGAATCTTCAGAGCGCCCTTTAATACAGAAAACACCATTTTCACCAACAAGGTCACAGAAGTGAATCAAATCGCAGACAATTGTGTTTGTAATTGGTTAGTTTTCAGTGCAAAAATGCTGAACTTGTGATATTTGGGAGTCATCCTTCTGTCACCATGATAAAAAAGGTATCTTTATGGCCACCTATAAAGCTATCTTGAAGCTCTCTATATTTAATAAAATGAGATATGATGAGAATTATCATTGAGAACACTATTTTTAAACAACTCTTTTAACAGAAACTGTAATCAACCGAATAGGAGTCACGCTGGTAATGCTAATAAAACATACTTCAAAGAGATACGCAACTCAGAAAGCAGCTAAAAACAATGTATGTAAATCCGTTTGTACTTTGTACTTAATTAGTGTCTATGATAGTGTTACTATGTTGTGTGTTTGTGAACTTTTGGAAGAAACTCTATATTCCTGACAAATTGCTTCTATTGTCACTGTCTTTACCGGGTTGCAACGATGGTATGATTTTGGATTGATGCATAGATTTAAAATATTCACGACTGGAATAAACAACGGCAACAAGTTTTATACACCAGTTGGTTTCTAATCAATTGTAAATGGTAAAGTAGGTTTTTAAACAGATGTGGAAATTAGCCCTTAAATCTGACACTTAAATAGTAATTTTTAACACCATTAGTTAACAGTAGGCCTGACTAGATTTGTTCACATGTTGAGCAGAGGCTAATAAACTAAAACATATATTGTAGCAGATTCAGAAGTGACAAAAATTAAACATTTTTTATTATATTGTGTGGAAGCGAAAGGTTTGCAGGCTTTTTCCTAACACAACTTAAAGTGGTGGTTCGCAAAATGGGGTCTGGTGTGAAGCACAACCAGAGATGTTTGTGTGTGTGTGTGTGGGGGGGGGGGGTTTGTGTATGTTTTACAGTGGTGGAAATCACAACCTACTTTTACGAAAGTTGCACTTATCATCGTATCCTAATAATTATTAGCCTGTTTGACAGGTCGCTTAAATTAGTTTGGCTGAATTCAAACCTTAATAACTGAGAAACAAGAAAATTTAAGAATAAACAATGTCAGCTTGGAACTTCTGTATTGGTGGAAAGTTGAGGAATAAAAATATTATTAATATTATAAGTACATTATAGGAATAAATATTATTATTATTATTATTATTATTATACATTATAGAAATAAAAATATTATTATAGCACATTATAGGAATAAATATATTATTGTTCTTTTTTATTATACATTTTAGGAATAGAAATATTATAAATATTATAGTGCATTATAAAAATATCATTATCATTATTATTCTAATTAAAGTACATTACAGTACTAAAAACATATTATTATAGAACATACTGTATAACTAGATTGTTTTTTAACAACTCTCTCATATAATAATGAATTGAGGGGAAGGTGGATTTTTTTTTTTTTTTACAGTTAAATTAGATCCAGGCTGCAAAACTTATGAGAACATCAAGTACAAACGACGGCTAGTCAACTAAATAGATAGCAGAAGTGTTTATTAGCTCGATTATATTTAAATATCAGCGACCCCAATCATTTCCTGCTCTGAACGCACCTGAGCAGGTAATTAAAGGTGATAATGAACTGAGCTCTGGTTCAATACAGCCTTGTACTCGGGTTGTTTTGTGTCATCTAAATGATCCTGTTTAAGCATGAACCCCTCCAGAAGCACATAAATAAAAAGGAGAGAGCAGTAAAGAAAAAAGCCTCCTCTCACCAGCTGGTCCTCTGCTGTCTGAGTTCACGCCATTCGGGCTGCCGTGACCGCCGACCAGGTTGTTGGTCTCCTCTCCGGTGGATCCACATTCAGTGGACATCTCGGTCTTGCTCATGTTCGTCCTGTTGTGCTTCGACTTGCCGTGACTGTGTGCGTGCGCGTGCCCGTGAAAGAGACACAGCCCCAGCAGGTTGACCACGAGCCCCGCGGCCCCGACGGCGATGACCACGAGCGGGTTCTCGATCTCGTGCGGCTCGGTGAAGCGCTCAATGGCCTCGAGTACAATAGTGAAGCAAAGCGCGGTCAGGAACACGGCGTTGACGAGGGCGCCCATCACCTCAGCACGGATCCAGCCGAACGTGTTCTTGTTGGTGGACTGTGTGCGCTCGGCAAAACGCACCGCCACCAGCGCTACAATCAGCGCCATCACGTCCGACAACATGTGGAAAGAGTCCGAGAGCATCGCGAGCGACGCCGTGAGCCGACTCACCACCACCTCGACCACGAAAAAACTGAACGTTAATAACAGCATGCACAGCAAACGGGCGCGGTTCGGTTCACAAGCCATGGTTTCACCGTTCGGCGGAGAGTAAAAACAAACACACAGCTAACAAACACAACAATGCTAACCGGCTCAAACACACGCGCGCACGCGCCCGGTTTACACCTATTCCTGAGCTTCTCTAGACATTATTTAAGTCCAGAATCTCACTCGCGACGCTTCTTGTCTTGATCGTGACAGAAGAAAAGAGATCTTTTGCAGACGGAGTTCAAACTTTGCACCCGGACCGGCAAAGTTTCCACACGGAACAAGGCAGATTTCCGTGACCACGCCCACAACGCTAAACGTCATCAGCCAGCGGTTAGGGACCGAGTATAAATTACAAAGCGTACATTACTTCCTGCAGCTGTATTGCATACATTTTTTTTTTACATCCACGTAACCTGTGCAGTTCAGTTGTGTTCTCCTTTTGGCTGCGTCTAATTTTATGACTTTTATGATTTTATGAACATTATTATATTATAGGAATAAAAATATTAATATTATAGTACATTATAGGAATAAAAATATTATTATTATTATTATTATTATTATTATTATTATTATTATTATAGTACATTATAGAAATATTTGTATTTTTTTTATTATAGTACATGACAGTAATACAAATATTATTATTATTATATACATTTTTTTAATAAAAATAGTGTCTAATTTTATGAACACTTTGTAATAACGAATTATTATTATTATTATTATTATTATTATTATTCAATTAGGCTATTGCAAAACTTGTAAAACTTATGTCTTATTGAATTCTTGTGTTCTTTTTCACTAAAGAACTAGAGAATAAAAATATCTATTTTATTTAGTTAAAGAGTTTGTGATTTTAGAGTTAAATTAGAAAAGAAACGAACCACTGTTATGTGTCATGGACCGCTTGAAGAACAATGGGTATATTGTTTGTGGGCTGAAGTGCAGCTCTGTGTTTAGAAAAAAAAGTATTTAATTAAAAATAAATACCACACCACCCTTTATTTAATCTGGTACATAAGGGGACATTTAGAGTTAAACGACAGTAATATTAATTTTACATTCCCACATGGATAGAAACATGTAAGGATATGTTGATTGAGGGTATCACAGCACTCAGAGTCTACAAATTTAGCAGATATTGATTTCGCAATACAACTTATCTGTGCTCTGACTAGGCCATTCAACAACTTTGCTCTTTTAAAATCATTGCACTGGTTTTCTGACAGATTTGATCATAAATCTCTGGCATGATTTATCTTGGTTAAAATTCTTACGTTGCAAAACACTACAATTTTAATATGGATGTGCAAACTACGTATATACGCGGTTAGTAGTAGTTCATATTAAGTAACTATGGTCTTGGAAAACTCGTTTAATGAGTACATTGATTGAATCTATGTCCGTCGTTCTGCCTGCATTGGCATTTATACACAACCCCTAAACTCTTCAGTCATAATGAAACCCACGCCGCTTTGCTCTCACTAGCTTTTTACACGCGGCTGATTTTTTGCAAGTGGCACAAAGGATATAGCAAAACAAAGAGCGTGTGCACAGATTAAGGAGAAATTTTATGCTTTAAATAAAATAAAAACACACATCAAATAACTGACTATTAGCAAATGACTATTAGCACGCAGTTCATTCATTCACTCACTCATTCATTCATTCATTCATTCATTCATTCATGTAATATTTTCCTTATTTGAAACACAGTGCACACGTTTATTTTCTATAATTTATTCCAATTATCCACGAAAAACTGGGCGACTTGTTGCATGTTTTGAGGCGAAAGAAGAGCCGAGAGATCAAGAGAGATTCAAACCTGAAGAACATTCTCGAGTCGTGACAATTGTTGTGGTGTGGATTATACAGTTATTGTTCACACGTTTCGTAACTTACCCCGTTTAACTGTTGCCCAGCAGCGGGTGACGTACTGGAATTCAGTAGCTGTGTGTTTGTGTGTGTGTGTGTGTGTGTGTGTGTGTGTGTGTGTGTGTGTGTGTGTGTGTGTGAGAGAGAGAGAGAGAGAGAGAGAGAGAGAGAGAGAGAGAGAGAGAGAGAGAGAGAGAGACAGACCTTAAGCAAAGTCATGTCACTGCACAAGATCACAAGGTATAACTAAATATTTGGATATATAATGTTCCAATTTTTTAAAAGATATTTAACTAGCTAAAAAGTATTTCATTATATGTGTGCTTGAACCTCTAAGCTTTGCTCCAAAGAGATAGCTCACTAGAGAAGACAATGGCTTTGTGACAAAGAAGGTAATGAGTTCAAATGCTGGTACTGCCAAGTTGTGGCTGCTTGTGTACTCAAGCGAGGTCATTAGCTGTCAGCTGCTCTGTTGTGTTAAAAATGAGATAAATGTATGCATGTCTGCCAAATGCTATAAATGTTACTTCATGCATTCTTCCCTGTAGAAGACTCCAGCCTAGTCTGGACAGCTTCAATTTACATAAACATAGGCCAAGCTAGTCAGACTGGTACTGTAGATCTCAACTTGGTGAATGTAACCCACTGGAAATTTGATTTAGTAATTTAAAGCTGACATATACACAATACAGCCAAAGTATGTGGACAAATGACCATTCCACAGATATGCCATTCATCCATGCAGACTTCACCCATAGGATGTTTTTTGTTTTTCGCACCATTCTGTATAAACCCTATAGACTGTTATGTGTGAAAATCCCAGGACATCAATTTCTCAAAAACTCAAACCAACATTTAAGCTACAAACAAGCATCAATTCCATCTTTTCCCTATTCTGATGTTTGATGTGATCTGAAGCTCTTGACCTGTATCTACATGATTTTATGCATTGTGTTGCTGCTGGATGATTGTCTAAATAAACTGTACAATAACTGTAATAAAGCCTGACTGTACAGGTGCTTCTAATAAAGTGGATGTACTTATGAGTGAATGTTTCAGTAAAGCCAGAGGAGACACCAGCTTAATAAAGTTGAGGAATGTATAAAGGATATTATTCACACTTCTACTGGATTCTGACCAGACTTGTACTAGGACCACATGCAGCTAAACTGGATGGCATTCAGTTACATCATGTGAAGCAATAAAAGACAGAGGAGTGGTTAGATACTTCATATCCAAGGACACCTTTATTTCTGTTATCTTCTGGTTCTCCTTTTTAAGTCTTCTATTGTAGCCAGTCTTGCGTTACCTACACTCTGAATATCTTTTTAAACAACGTCAGAACATACCATTTCAAGTGCATACCTAAATATTTTGTCTTCTTCTGGCTCCAGTTTGGCTTCATCGCAGTGAAGTCATTGGTCTGCATCCTTGATTTAGGGTAAATGACACTTGTGGCAGTGAGAGACCTGCCTTATATGCAGATTTCTGTAAAACTACTTTGTTCTGTAAAACGAAATCCATTCTTAAAGACTATACATAAATAAAAGCTGAATTAAATCAAAATGTAATTTGTCATGTGTCAACATTTTGTAATAGTCTCTGTAGCTAATATTTAGTTTAAACTAGACTTTGAATGTGAACAAGTAGATGCAATAAAAAACTTGAAAAATCCTGTGAATCGTAGCATGTATGAATATGTGGGATTTAGTAAAAAAAAAAAAAAAACCACACTGACTCTTAAGTTTAAGTGTATGTTAGGTTTTGTCCTCAACTGTGGGTATCAAGTAAGGCTTCCGTACATTTCAAGCTCATTTTCTCTTTATTTGAGAATTATTTTTCAAAATCCATTGTGATATAATCAGACATGAAAGTTTTTCCTTTTCTTTTACTCGACATGTACAAGCATTTTTCACAACACAATCTATACTCACACTCTCTCAGACATAACTAACATTAAATAAATTGACCCAGTGTTAGACCATTATCCAAACTTGCACTTTCTGAAACACAGTAAATAGAACATTTCTTGAAACTCTTTATATTAAGCTACATGAAAAGCCACTTAAAACAAAAGCCAAGTTGTCCAGCTACGGTTGATTGTGTGTTCTACAAGGAAAACAATCAATCTTTCTACAAGGCTTTCAGTCAAGTGTTTAGTAGATGCTTCTGATGCTTTGTGGAGAGTTTGTGATGTCATTCTTCAGGGCTCATACATTGCTGTAATCAGGACTGGGTTATAGACAGTCAGTGTTAGCGAAGACCCAGCATGGGCCTGCACTTCAGTTGATAATTTCTCTCAATGTGTCCTATGTTAACGGCGTGAAGTTTTGCAACGAGTACGTGCTCCTGAGGTCGGATGCTGACCCTCTGCTCAGGCCACGTGTTCTCTTTGTTGTCGCCTGCAAAATGGACTTTCTTTCCAGGTGATGTATTCTCTCTTGTGTCTGCAATTTAAGACACAAACATGATCTTCATCAGCTTGCACGATACCACACAAACTTTATTTAAAAATCTATTTATAAAATTAAAAATCTACTCATTTACATTTGAATAAACTGACTAGTCATGTTGCTTAGTCTTCTATAACAGCAGTTATTATAGGATCAACATGCACAGAGACTTGTATGGTAGACACAAACCCTAAACGGTTTTAAAAACTTCTAAATCTCACGAGTGTTTCTATATAATTGTGTTTTTACAGTAAATTCTGTGCCTCAAACTTGGGAGAAAGAACAAGAGGCCCTTGTTCCAGCTGTTAACTTTGTAACATGCTAGAAAGATGGGAACTTTATGGAAGTGTATGTGTTCGATAAGAACTGAAAATGGAATGTGGCCTTGCAGACATGATAATGCAAAGGGAAAAATCTTCAGTAACCAGGGAGGATGCATGAACACAATACATTTCCCCTCCTTTTTATATAAATAAAAACTATATAAACAACTTTAACAATCATTTTTTTCAAGTCATTCTAAAGAGGAGTTTTAGACAGATCAGATATCTTTTCCTCTGGCTTTTCAATGATATCTTCATGAACTAAAACTTAGACATTGGATATAGTGCTTTAATCCAATGATTGGATAGGATAGGCACCTTTGGTTTTAGCATAGGAAATGATAGGAAGAGAAAAAGCACAACTCCAATTAGTGACAAAACATTAATCAAAACCATACCTCTAAGGTTAAGCTACAAAACTAAACTAAGAACATGCTGCTTTTTTTTGTAATGGACAGATCTCAGTTGAAGGCACGTAAGAAAAAACTAAGCAAAGCTAATTTATCCATCTACATTAGTCAATGCGGGAGCATAATCGTTTAGCAGTTTCACTCAAACATACGACAGTGTTCTTGGTATTACTAAAAAAATAAAAATAATTTACAAATACAATAATCAGCCAAGGACTGATTATTTTCTTACAAAACACCAGATGCTTCAATGTTTACTTATAAGGAAGGTTTGTATGATAAAAGTATTTCTTTTCTAACTTGGCTGAAGGACACTGATCCGTAATTTCTTGTGTGCTCATTTTTCAGCCTGAGAAATCTTTTGAAATCACTGCATTTGCCGAGGTCAGTTTGTTGCTCGTTTGCAGACAAGTTTATTTATTAAAATCATATTAAAAATAAAAAAAAAACAAAAACAAAACACACAAAACCAACAAGTAACACATTCAAAACATAAAATTCATATACACAAGCCATGGTCAGCTGTTCTCTAAGTTCAGAGGGTGCAGTGGCTTCCTTTTCACAGCCATACCTCGGTCTTCTGTAAACAGTGGAGAGTGCGCCCTCTGCTGCCTCATCATATTATAGCTCTTCATCAGACTCTCTGCTCTGTGGAGACAAGACATTTAATTTACATTGGAATTGTTCATTTTGGAGCAAAATGATTACATACAGTTTTAGCCAGGACATCTGAAATGTCTAAAATACAACACTAATAGCTAATAAACTAACAGCAACAGTTGAACACTTGAATTATTAGTACAGTGTAAGTACTTTGTCATTTGAGTAAACATACTAAAAAGTCAATTAACTCAACAGGGCATCTGGTGATTTATTTTATTTTTTTTAAATAGGTTATATTTTATGCATTTTTAAAAGACAAATTGTGAGGAATCTTATTTTAACTTAACATTATCACAAAACATAATGAACTCATGAAAAAGGTTTACCTGGCCAGCTTCTCATTTGCTATTCTCTCTCTGATGCACAGCTTCTGCTCCTTCTCTGTAGGGAAAGGAGAAATCATGAAAAATTAAAGTGCAGTAACAATCTTGGATCTGGGTGATGGGTGTCAGAGGTCACAGCAGAACACAGTTTACTGAACGAATGACCCGGACATTCTGCTCTGCTCAGCATCAGCCATGCTGTTATCACTTCTCACAGTGGAATGTGTTTTGGTTCAGGCTCTGTATAAAAACCCTATTGAAAACCCTCTGTCTAAACTGAAAAGGACCCCATCAGTATACCATAGATGAGCTTGAAACATTCTGCATGTTGAAAGATCTTCTACGAGTATCTCAAAAGTTGTTGGACATTACAGGAGGATGCTCATTTTTTGGTTATTCTTTGCCAAATACTAACTGCAGGTGCAGAACATTTTGTAATAAGTGCTTTGCAAAAAATACTAAAAAGTGTGTTTTGGGGACTGCTGCTGCATTTTTAAATATTACTCCTTGCAGGGAACATTTGGTTGTTTACGACAGTGATAAATATATCACAGCTTTAGAGCTAAATACAAACAGCTTGATATTAAGCCATTCTAGCGAGTGCACTGTTGGTACTGAACCTGTGTTATACTGTAGCTTTGTGCTTTTTCAGTAAAACAGCATGTGAGCATGATACTGCTTTTACACAACAGTTTTAATTTAAAAAAAAGGCAGCTAATAAGTGTTATTTTGCAGTATAGTAAGATATTTGTATTTATTTTTGCTCCATCAACATCATTGCATGTTACCATGCCAACACACAAACTAACTGACCACCTGTAGTAAGCGTAGCAACAGTTTCAGTCCAGCAAAGTAATTAAACAGTGAAATGTCCCCAAGGCTTTTAAACTAAATATCAGCACTCCAGGAAGACTACTTGACCAGTTAAATTAGAGGACTGGAACAAACTACTGTATAATGAAGTATACTTAAGGATAATGATCTTACGCTCCAGTCTCTCTTCTCGCTCCTTGAGGTCCTGTTCGCGCTGGCGTAGTGCCTGCTCCTTCAGCTTCAGTTCCACCAGTTTAGGCTGCTCCAAGTCACATGACCCCCGCTGCTGCTTCGCCTGAGCCTTCTTCTGCTCCCGAGCCACATGCGTGGAGATTAATGAGCTCTGGAGGATCGACTCCACTGACGGACGCAGGTAATCCTGACAACATAAGGCCAAATGAGAAACTGGTGTAAGCAGCAAGAAGTAAACTTGTAGGTTTATACTAATGTGGATATTCTAACTTGCATGCTGGACTACATAATTTAAGAATAAGGAAGATTTATTTAAAAAGGGGGGGTGGGGGGTCAACAAAAAAAAAAATTGTAACAAGCTTTGGAAGTAAATATTTAGTTAAATGTTTTAAGTAAGAAGTCTCCACTATTGGTTCTGTTCAGTGTGCAGCAGATCTTGGCTGATGCAGAAAATCAGGACATTTGTATTTATTATATTTCTTTTAATGTAACATGTAAACAGACCTTTAGATGCAGCATCCTGCACAGCAGTGTGTTCAGCTCATCTGAATATCGGTATGGAATCCTCCTAAACTTCCCCTCTGTGATCTTCTCAGCCAGTTCCTCTTGGTTATAGGCTGTGAATGGGGGCCTGCAAATTCCAAGAGGGATTAATATGTACAACCACATAAGAAGCAGTCACACCAAAACGCTTGATGTGGAAAGGAAGTTTAGTACTCACGATAAAGCACAGAGTTCATAAAGCAAACATCCTAAAGACCAGATGTCTGACTTTTCGTTGTAGGACATGTGATTCATTTGTTCCTGTGGGCAAAACCAGCATGAAGTCACTAAAATAGAGGACATTGAGGACCCGGTCTCAAATGTTCTTGGTTGCATTTTCCAAAATCATTTCAAAATTAAGATCTTAACTGTGAGAGAGAAAGAATGATCCTAGAGTGTCTTACTTACAGGTGACATGTAATACGGAGTTCCCACAAAGGTTTTAGCAAAGCTTGTGTCGTGTCTAAGTATCCGTGCCAGGCCAAAATCTCCAAGTTTTACATTCTGCTTGGCATCAAGGAAAATGTTAGCAGGCTTCAGATCACGATGAAGGACAGTGCTGCCTCCGTCGTTTTTTCGGCCATGACACTCTTTCAGTGCCAGAGACAGCTGAGTCATGACACACAGGATAAAGTCCTCCTCCAAATATCTCCTGTCAGACAGGGGGACACGCAAACATACATGCGTGAGCACACACCGTACAAAAATAAACAAGTGTTATTAAAACATCTGAGAATTCTGTTATAGCAAATAATTAGAAACCGAGCCTGATGTCAACCCTAACAGTTGATGACGACAGTAATGGCAGCATGTCTCAAAGTGCTTCATTTCTCTCGTCACAGCAAAAACAAATATTAACTCATTAACTAAACTACTATCATACATTTAACTGTTAACACAACAATTATTGTATTAGTATTACGTGATGCTCTTTGGAATTTGTCTAAAATAAAAAAACACATTAAAAGGCAGATGATATTACACTCTAACAGAGCTCATCATGCAAGCTTAGACACATGACTCCTACATGTGCTGCCACTTCCTCCCAAATGGATTTAAAAGAGTCCGAACTAAATGCATGCTGAATATTTCAGTAGTTCATAAGCAAATCCTAATATGCCATGATAGCAGGAAATGCAAATGCAGTTACCTCTCTTTAATGCATTTGGTGATGAGAGTGGCAAGGTCCCCGCCCTCGCAGAACTCCATCACAATATAAAGCGTGGTGTTTGTGCGGTCAATAATGCGGTCATAGTATCTGACTATGTTAGGATGTCTGAGCTCTCGCAGCAAGTTCACTTCTGACACCAACATCTGCTTCTCCACCTCCGCCATTGTGCCATAATCCAGCTCCTTCCACACAAGGATCTAACACACAAAACTCTTCGGCGTCAACATGCCACATTACAGATCAAGACAGATTGATTGTGCCTGTGTTTTTTCCCCCCATTTCCATCAAACCACCAACCATTTTTATCCACAGGCAGGAAACACAGATGATTTAGAAAATCTCCCTAAAACTGTTCCATTTATCAATAAACCTGATCAATCTGTGCACAGTGTTTTACTTCTTGTTTAAAACAATGCATTTTCTTTAAAAAGTACTTTTTTTTATTAACCACATAAAATTGATTTTAAAAAAAATTTCAAATTGGACACATATACATACATACACACACACACATACATACACACATATATATACATATATATATATATATATATATATATATATATATATATATATATATATATATATATATATTCTGTCATTTAGCACACAAACTTATCCAGAGTGGCTTACAACTTATTTCACTTTTATACAACTGAGCGTTAAGGGCCTTGATCAGGGGCCCAGCAGTGGCAGCTTGGTGTAGCTGGGATTCGACCTCATGACCTTCTGATTAATAATCCAACACCTTAACCACTAGGCCACAACATTAGTGTAAAACTGTCAATGTAGTTTATAAAGAACACAGTGCTGTTACATTTTTTAAACCTGATTTCTGCTAGGTGGGTTAATTTTTCATGACAGCAGGTCCAACAGTAGTTCCGGCTGCAAGGCAAATCACAGGTTCATATTAACGTGCTACACTTTATAGCTCTTATAGTAACACAGGCACTGGGACTTGCATTATGGACTCCGTATAATTCAAAATAACCATAAACTGATTAATGGTTTTGTGTTTGGTACAAATACAGGGAGCCTAGTGGTTAAGGTGCTGGATTACTGAACGGAAGGTTGCGAGTTCGATTCCCACGTCCACCGAGCTGCCACTGATGGGCTCCTAACCCTCAATTGTTCAGTTGTAGTTAAATTAGTTAATTAAATAAATAAGTCGCTCTGAATAAGTGTGTGAATACACGAGTATCTTATTTGTTTCGTAAAACGTTAGATTCCTGGGCATCATTTAACACGCTAACTAGCATTAGCAAACACGACAACTAACACGCTAACACTGCCGCTGTCGTGCACGGTTACAAACAAAGTGAAGCGTCACTAAATCTTTTACCTTTCCGTCTGATTTCCTCCTAATTTTCTGGCACTTTCCGTACGAGCCGGAGCCGATAGTGCTGACAACCTCGTAATCCTCCGTGCGGGACGGCATTATGGCAACAAAACAATCCTGAAACGTTTGGAGGTTCAAAACTCTACATACCTTTTATATTGACAACAATTTACTAGGCTGGATCTCAAACGCCTTCTTACGTCCTATAAAGGTCAACTAGATACTGTGTTAAAGTACAGCTCAAGTGCCCTACGTAGTGCACAAATACAACCACTAATCAGCGGTTTTAGATTGAAGCCGAAATAACCTTTTTTAAACGGCCGCTCAAACCATGAAACATGATTGGTCTATAGAGAGCAGCTGTCGACGATTTCATTGGTTGAAAGTAGAGAAACAAACGCTGCCGGTCGCCTAGCGCCAGTTACTTACCAACCAGATTTAACCGCGAGAGCACGCGGGACAGAAATGGGCGTGATACAAATTTTAAAGAAAGAGACTACTAATAAACACTGATCACCTGAAAGAGAGTTAAATCCACTTTAAACCATGAGAACCGATTCAGTGTGAATCAAGAGAACAAAGTGATTCAGAATTGTCAAATGTACAAATCAGAATTTCAACTGAGACTTGTAGATGTTTCTATAACTCATTACATATAAAACAATCCGTGTAACTGATTTTATCTTAAAGCGACAACAAAATATCCCCCCAAAAATCTGACAGGCTGCTTGTGAAAAATGATCTACTTCTGTTTTCTTCTTTAAGCTCATTATCACCATTGCCTTGATTCATTCATCTTTCTAAACGGATCTGAATGCTGAAGTGAAATTAGAATAAACTCATCATACATGAAACCCATGAAAAACTTCATAGAAATGAAAAGCAGGTGACAAAATAAACTCTCTTAGTAATCTTAAAATAAAACAAAACGATCAAAGGCATCCACGGATTTTACACGTAAATTTACACGTCTAAAAACATTAGTATGGAGAATAAATGGGTATATAAATAAACAAACAAGTAAATAAATACAAACCGATTATTTTCAAAGTAAACACAAAAGGATTTAAGAAGCAAATGTAATCATTTGGGCATAACGACGATAACCTTGCACAGCTATGCCAATGGGGACTGTATCTTGGAGCCATTTTTCCATGGGCCATGATTTATTACCTGTAGGACTTAAAATACCCTACAAACAGAAGCAAACTGCTTTGCATTTCAGTCAGCGATAGATGGTTTTCATCCCCTGTACTTCAAGGTAAAAGGTATAAGCCAGATGATTTTTGTCTGAGAAATTGATATTTATGAACACCTCAAAGTGTGTTTGCAAGATTGTAGTAACGTAACCTAGAATGAAGTTAAATTGAATAAATTGCACCGAAATCATAGATGTAGAAATGAATACAGTAAATCTATTAAACAGAGCAACAGCTTCACTCACACACATTGTGTTTCATTGATATTTATCATTTTTATTCCAGCACAATTAAACTGTGTTGTAAAATGGCTGGGCAGCTGGAAAGAGAAGGGCAACAGGAGTACAAAATGAAAACTAAAGACCAGTCTAGCATAATTTGTTAAAATTCCTAAAAACAAAAACAAAAGTTAAAAAAAAAGACAGTTATGACATGAAGAGGGTTGAGTTCCCTTTCCTTTTCTTTTTGATGGAAGTCCTTGCATGTTCATCAGTCCGAACGGCTGTGAATGTATTCCGCGTCTTTTTTTTTTCTTCTTTTTTTCCCCATGTGAAGCTGCATCATACACTCATCATATAATCATTTCAGACTTCAGCAAGCTAGGCAGAAACACAAACACACTCCCACAAGTGGCACATTTAGGCAAGCTCTGGTCTGTTAATTAGTCTAGTGGTTTGTAAGCTGAACTGCTTCCTATTTTGCACCTTATTGCTAGACGAAGGACAGTTTTATTTAGACAACACAGAAGCTTCTTCTCATTATTACTACATGCTGATAGTTCATAGGTCAAATTTAACCCTGGCTGATCCATCTACTCTATATCTAGTCACAGGCCTGTTCCAATACTGTTATTTTTTTAAAATATCCTCATGCCACTTTCACTTGGTTGAATCCTGAGGAGCAGAACTTCACTAAAAGGTATTCCTGCAGTCTTAACAAATTTTCATTTTCAGAACAGTGAAAATGGCAGGTGATGCTGTATATATATATATAAAAACGGGGAGAGAAAAAAAACAAACAAAACAAAGAAATTATATTTAAAATGATCCAAAACCTCCATCTGTGCAAACAACTAATGCAACTTGGCAAGACCACATACAGTAGGACAAAGGAAAAAGTCAACAAAAGGGCATTAATGGAACATAAATAAATTGCATACAATGATCCCCTTGTAGAAAATAGAGCAAGAAATGTTTGGTGTCTGAAGTTTGCTTCTTTTTTTGTGCGCTGGCGCGAGACGTTATAGTTAGTGTCACAAACGCAGCTGACAAAAACAATCTTATACGTTTCAGTTTATCATCATACATAAACATAACCCGGCAACAACAGCATAAGTAAAACAATACTGAAATAATAGTAAAGTACATCACCAGATGAATTACTTTTAACAAAAAATTCCTCAATCCTCAAACCTACATGATGTGGAAGAGCAGAAAATTCCAAATCTTGGAGAATCCAAGCCCTTAATGAGTGCATCAGTGAGATGCAAACCAGCTGGCTTTTCTTCCTCTTTACTGTCTTCTTCCTTGTTTTTCAACTGACTGTGCTTAGACACCATGAATGTATTTGCACAAACCCTACTCTTCAGACTATTCACTAATCATCAGTTGGCGTATGATGCATGTTTCAATACAGGTTTCTCACAACATTTCATTGCTATTTTGCTTATAAACACTTCCTTTGAAGGATGTTAGTATTAACCATCATTGTGATGAGCTTGACGCTTATCTGATAACTTCCTGTTTTATAACAACGAAACATAACGAGACTTCCATGTCTGACAGTCCTCCATCGAAAGTAAATGCTGCCGTTAGTGCACGAAGCACTGCATGTAGACTGATGATGTGACACTGCGGCAGGTCGAAGTGCGGCACGCCAGTCAAAAGTCGTCCCAGCTACGACATCTGTTTCATGACTTGTGGATATCCTGATTTCTAGCACAGCCGGAATTCCACATGTAAATATCAGTTCTTTAGCATATGGCACATTCCAGCTACAGCTATGATATGTAATGCGGTTTGAGATCTGCTTTCTTAAGTCCTGATAAAACAGAAATATTTTTATTCACATTCTAATCTCACTATTTTTAGTGGGGAAGTAACTTGTTTAACGATTGCTTCATTCTGTCGAACGATGTCAAAATACTTGCCAGCTGTCATTTCCTCACAAAGTGTCAGTCACAGGTTGAGTAATTTTTTGATAACTGAAAGAGGCTGAAAAGTAATCAATTTATTTTGTAATCAGATACTAGCTGTTAGCATGTCTCCTGCAATTCACATGTACTGCAGAAAGCCTGCTGTCAGAACTATATATAGTAGAGAATTTCACCATTAGAAGGGTTCTCTCTCTCACACACACACACACACACACATTCTCTCTCTCTCTCTCTTTCTCACACACACCCCCAACCCAACCCCCCCCCCCCACACACACACACTTTTGAGCTTACTTTAAACATATGCCTTGACATCCTGTGCAAATGATAAATGATCCTGACTTGAAAGTAAACAAGCAAACTTCAGCTTCAGACGCCAAACTAGTCTTGCCTATTTGACTTCATTTGGTGTAAAGGGGAACAGTGTGTACAATACAGTTCAGGCCAGAACTGAAAGACAGAGTCACATGACACAGAAAGCAGAAGGTTATTATGAATAAGAGTCAAACAAACAGCACTGTCATAATAGAAAGCAATAATAATAATAATAAAAAAATAATCATCACCATCATCATCACCAATCATCATCATTGATGTGAGAAAACCAAGCAGGTTGCATTAATATGAAGTAAACTGCAGCCGGTCAGATTAAACAGGCTCGCACACGTTTTTGTTTCTTTAAACCGCAGAAAAAGAGATTTCTAGAAACACCAGCACAGAGGGGTACCGTTATATTTTGTTTTTTTTATCCTTCCATCTTAACAATTAGGATATTTTGAAACTGAAAACAATGGAAATGCTGCGGTCACGTCATGGATTCTATCTCAGCGTTTATAATACCAAATGTTCACGTTAATAATAATTTTTATAAAAGAAAACAAAGAAAAAAGAAATTAAAATGAACAGTAATTTGCAGTTAGCACTGAGAGTACAAATAGCAAACAGATATTAATCTTAAAAAAATCAATCAAACAATCAAACAAACAAACAAAAACAACAAAAAAAAGTTGACCGGCACACTTCGGCAGGTTACGCTGTTCTAAATTTACAGTAATGACACCTCGAGCCTAATTTCACACTTCATTCAGACAACAGTGAGTCCTTTCCAGTTTCAGTCCTCACACACAAAACATATGGCTTAATTATATCTGTAAAACACCAACATGAATTCAACTAGGGTGACAAAGAGGAGTTTTTTTTTTTCCTTTTGTTTTTTTATCTCTACTTGAAAGCAGTTCAGTGTTATGAAATGTGTGAGATATGGAGCGGTCCCATACTGAGACAGAGGGTGAATTGGAGATCATCCGGAGAAGCGTCCAGTGTAAACGTGAGCAAATTGCAATACTGTCTAGACACAGAGACAAAAACAGCACACAGGACAACGAAGGAAAAGCAGGAAAAGGGGAGGACAGAAATGACGTCAGGAAGTCCAGAGCACAATCCGTTTCGGGATGTTTGCAGGACGTTCTCCTCACGACATAAACGTAAGCAAGACAGTGTTTACTGATGGCAGGTGAATGAAATTGGCTTATTCCTGAGCCTAATTTATGATTGGAATTAAAATTAAAACGTGTCAGCATGTGCATGAGTAAACATTGAGATATAGAATTTTATATATATATATTTATATGGACATGTACATGTGTAAACATGATGTCACTGTTCACCTATTTCTTTGAATGTATGTTCATATTGCAGAACTGCATGTGTGCATGAGTGTGTGTCTGCATACCTGTGTTTGTGTGTGTGTGTGTGTGTGTGTGTGTGTGTGTGTGTGTGTGTGTGTGTGTGTGTGTGTGTGTGTGTGTGTGTCAGCCCAAATGGGGTGCAGGTTTGGGATCTAGGATCAAATACATTTTTCCTTCATGATCATCTTGCCAGTGAGTTAAGCCAGCATCTGTGGCATTTCAACAAATCCAAGATCGGCTTCGATGGCTGTTCCTTTTTTTTCCCTCCATCATTGTCTCTCTTTCCCTCCTCCCTTTCTCCCTCTCTATTCACCACAGCAATGAGCAGAACCAGCAGTAGACGTATTGAAGGACGCTGTACCACATGTAGCCTGAGATGAAGGCAAACGACTGGACAGCGCACAGCCATGCAATGTCCAGTGTCATCGCCCGAGAGACAGCCTGACTCTGACCGTTTGATGGAGGGAACACTCCTGCAAAACACACAACACATGGGGTTATTCTTCACATGCCTGGGGTTGAGGCTGAGAAACAAAAATATCAGATATAACATTAGTTAGTTAGTCAGGAATACAGACACAGAAAGATCAATATACAGTAATACAGACAGACAGGTATAAAAATAGGCAGGTATATAGGCAGAGGGTTCAATAGTCATACAAGACAGAATGACTTTAATGATCTGCTATAAAAAGGTCTAAATTAGGTACATAGACCGACAGACAGGAAAAAAAAAATAATCAGACGGTCGTGTAGAAGGATAGTCAGGCCTACAGACAGACAGACAAAAAAAATAGACAGAAAGGTAACAGATCTAACATTTAGTTACAGAAAGATTGTATTGAGACAGGGAGACATAAATAAACAGGCAGATATAAAGATAAACAGAGACAGAAATATCAGAAAGATGGACAGATAAAATCAGTCATATAGGACAGAGAGATTAAAAGACTAAACCTAGAAGCACAGTCTTATAGAATTACAGACAGACAAACAAAGGGGAAGTGTAGTTTGTAGCTGGATATAATCAGGAATATCTGACAGATAGACTAGTAGACAAACATAAAACCTATATAGTACACACATACACCACAGTGTACAGCCACATGTTTGCTGACACCTGACCATCACACCCATAATGTTGCTGTGGATGAATGAGCACAATGCTCCAAAATCTAGTGTAAACCCTTCTCGGAAGATTGGAGGATGTTGTTATAATAAATCTGGAATGGAATGTTCAAGAAGCACATGGGTGTGATGTCAGGTGCCTATATACTTTTGGCCAACGAGTGAAAATAGACACAATCGATAGATGGACCATCAAAGAGAAACACATATGTCAAACAGAGGGACAGATACATCCAAACGGATAGAATGAGCACATGGGTGTAAAGACCGACAGATTATTTATTATTAGTGCCAGTGAAAAGAATATTAAACGGTCAAAAAGGCATAAGCAGAGGAAGTCTGTAGAGCTGAAATAATGCCTCACCTGTCTGATAGAAGTGAGCAAGAAGTTCTTCCTTCTCCACAAACCTTTGATAGAGCCAGTCTGTTAGAGCCTCCATCTCCATTGGCACCTCTCTTACAGGGAAGATCCTGACACACACACACAAACACATGCTGGTAAAGTAGCTGTTTGTGGTTATGTATTTGTTCTGTTGAATATTGTGGACAGGAATAACAAGATGACATGAAAACACACCATCAAACCCAAGTACAATTTAAGCACACAGTTGTTAGTAAACATGAAGCTTTCCACGTTTTTACTTTATAGGTTTACATATTACCATTTAACAAGACCATTTTAGCAGTTTATTACTCATGTTCTTCAGCCCATCATGTCTCTTGGTGCTTCATCTGCTTAGAGACATCCTGAACCTAAAGATTTCCACAAGGCTCTCTAGTGCCTTGCATGTCACCTGCCTTCATGTCTAGAATTGTCCACACAGCCATGTCTTGCATATGGTCCTGACCCCACCCATTATTCATAGACACATCCACCTGGCTAGATCCCCTCTGTTCCTGGTTCCATACAACTGGCCACACATCCCCGTATATCCTGGGGCCATCCAGCTGGATCCATCCCATCAGCTCTGAGGTGCCAATCACCTAGCCATGCTCTTTCAGCTCCTGGGACCAATCACATCTCAACGACCATCCAGCAGGTCACACCTCCTACGTTTCAGGGGCCATCCACCTAGCCCCACACCCTCAGCTCTGTAGAGCCAAGTCCGTCATCTATCTAGGGCACTCTTATCAGGCCCTCCCTCTCAAAGCATTACAGCTCTTTTTAGCTAATGTAGTCAAGTTGAACACTTTGGGATTCATACATCACAGGAACTATATATCTAAAGTTGAATTTGTAATTGCACCACAACCTGTAATAGACGAACATGTGGATTGAATTACGTTAAAATTTAGATTTATTTGACAGTTTCAGGTGAGCAAATAATTTTCAGAATGACAAACCTATAATAAGTTTCAGACATTTATTTACACACGACTAGTAAACTAACAAAAGTTCAGCATACTCTATGGCATATTGATGCTCTGGTGTTATGTGGCCTGGATAACTAAAACATGTAGTACATTATCTATTCCAAGCCATCATCTATTATCTTTCTATCATTTATCAACCATCTAATATACAACAATATAATTTAGGGGTTTTTTACACCTGGTCACTTCATGCGTTTTCTGTGATCAGATAGCTATCCGATGGTTAAAAGACCAGGTGTAAATCCGGTCGTTCAAACCACTTCAGGAGGTGGTCTGGGACGCATTTCAGATGAAACTGGACAGGTGTAAATGAATGTGGTTGTTCAAGCCACATACATCAACGCTATACTCCTCCCAAACGTAAGTACGTCATTCGCAGGTGACTCACGAGTCGTGCATCGCGCCAGAAACGGAAATGAGGTAAAATATTTTCCATTTTGGGCGGGAGTAGAAAGATCAGATTGATATCCGATTCGTGGGACGCATTTATGTGGTCTAATGTAAATGGAACAGTTTTAACAAATCAAATAGCTATCGGATCAGAGAAAATACACGAAGTGACCAGGTGTATAAAGGCCCTTAAACATACTTTACTCTCACTGAAAAAATGGATAGCAGACTACTGAGAGCCACTGCAGGCAAAGAAGAGGAATCACGAACAGTGTTCACAATCGAGGAGTCCAGCCAAACCATGTGTGATTAGCAAGCTTCTGAAAAAGCGCTGTTCTCCGCTCAAGTGTTTTAAAAAAGCACCGAGCAGATGTGCATCTTACGAAGTATTTCTGCTGATGGAGTGCTTGTGTGTGTGAACAGCTTGACGAAATGCAGCCGTGGCACCGCAAGAAACGCTGAGAAGGAAACACAAACGGCTAAGAGGCGACTAAATCCAACGGCACCATCAATTATTTACCGGCATATTGAAAAACAATACACACGCAGCAAACACAGATGAAAACAACACACAACCTATGTGGAGAAAAACAGAGAGCGACAGAAGAATGGTTCTTAAAAATGGTCTTATATTTGAGAGCAACACAAGATCAGTAAAATTAATTAATATTAATTAAAATAATATTAATGTTAAGATCACACATACAGCAACTGTATAATTCCACTAGTTTTTATCACGTCTATACAATGTCTAAAGAAAGTGTAGCAGTGATTTAAAAAAAAATCATCAGAAGGCCCTATCAGGACTTTTCATAATAATATTTTTTTAATATTATTTTCTGACAAAAAAATAAAATAAAATACACTTTAATTCTCTATTAACAATGCACATCTCTGGGAAGGCTTAAGTCATGACACCACATTAAAAATCTGGGGTTTCTTTTTTCATTAAAAAAAAATTGATTATCTTGATATTTGATATTGATTATCCCAAGTTAACTTCTTTGTAGAAAAGGTTAGATTTTCTGTAGGCATTGCTTAGGGAAAATCTGACCTTGTCAAAAACGGTCTTTGTTTTGTAGAAAAGTTCAGATTTTCCTTAAGCATTATCTATTGAATTATCTAGTGAAATGTGTGTTCAGATCTTGGATTTGATACAAGGGACAATTTTTTTTTCTGTAAAGCTGCTTTGAGACAATGTCCATTGTTAAAAGTGCTATACAAATAAAATTGTTTTAAAAAAATCGAATTGAAAATCACATGGATGATAGGGTTTTATAGTAACTTCATGGAGTCCATAATAGCAACTACTGAGAAATACCAAAAGTCATGTATATATTTCTAAAATTCTGCTTTTCACTTACGATATTGTTAACAGTATAATTCATAATAAAAAAAGTTTTATTATTTTCAGGACAAAGGCCAAATAAAAGCATTTTCACTGGTGTACTTAGACTTTCAGCCCAAGCTGTATATTAAATCAGATCTAAGACCATATTCTTGTTCTCATAATCATGAAATGACTCTAATCAGCTGAGCGAGTTCGACGCCGTTCTTGTTGAGTGTGGAAAAAAAAAATAAAAAAATCACAGCTGCTTTCACAGCCTGAAGAATAATCATACACAGTGTGTTGGGAAACAGAAGCATTGCTATACACAAACAAACATGAGTTTAATTTATTTAAAAAATATATTTGCTGTTTGCAATTTACTGCTGGTGATTTTTTTTTATGTATTCAAAAATACAAAAATTTCATTTGTATTGATCACCCAATTCATGAAAACACAGTGTAACTGAACACTGAAAACGTTGGTGATGTGCAGTGTGAATCTCACTGCCCTGCCTCCCATGTCCTGAAGTGACCGTACGATTCAGATGTTGTTCAGAGGCAGACTTTAACCAGATAACTCGATTTGGAAGCACACTGCACATTTCACACTCAAATTTAATCAGATTAGTTCATATAACTCTGAATCGATAAAAGGAGATGATGGAATGAACCGACTCGACGCTTGCTCTGTACTGCCTGATAGCTCAGATTAGCCAGGGTTTTATTTCACTTTTATCCAATTGATTCGGAATTGTTCTAGGAATGGTTGCTGGTCCTTTTCTTACCACATATTGTTGGAAAAATTCATTCGTTCATTCATTTTCTACCGCTTATCCGAACTACCTCAGGTCATGGGGAGCCTGTGCCTCTCAGGCGTCATCAGGCATCAAGGCAGGATACACCCTGGACGGAGTGCCAACCCATCGCAGGGCGCACACACACACACACTCATTCACTCACACACTACGGACAATTTTCCAGAAATGCCAATCAACCTACCATGCATGTCTTTGGACCGGGGGAGGAAACCGGAGTACCCGGAGGAAACCCCCGAGGCACGGGGAGAACATGCAAACTCCACACACACAAGGCGGAGGTGAGAATCGAACCCCCAACCCTGGAGGTGTGAGGCGAACGTGCTAACCACTAAAGCCACCGTGCCCCCTGTTGGAAAAATAATAAGTATATATGTATTTCCAGATGCTAACAATGCGCATGTGCAATTAAAGATGCAAGTCTTCATTAAACGCACCAACATATTCAATTCTACACTATTCAGGAGGACAATAAGTATGGCCTACAGCTCCATTATTTCTTATGACAAGTGCCCATTTGGTGACAAGGATTTTATCTGAACTACAGAGAGGTGGGCAGCTAAAAAGACTTCTGTAGATCAAGAAGTTAAAATGAATCTGAGACATTAAATAACCTGAACGATGGTGTGGCAAGGAGTAGAGATGTGAGAGAGAGAGAGAGAGAGAGAGAGAGAGAGAGAGAGAGAGAGAGAGAGAGAAAGAAAGAAAGAAACTATAGTTCTTTGCAACTATATTTGATCAATTGATGAATTGCCATATTTGTAGCTAAACCCATCTGCAGCAGCTCAGCACACATAGTACAGAGTTTAGAATGGTAACCAAATTCTGCATGGTATTTAAGTACAGCACAGCTTGCCTGGTGGTGGATCATGTGACAACAGGGATGATACAATGGTAATCGGCTCAGCTGAGCGATAAAAAAAGTGACCCAGAACATCAGACTTTCTCCAGAAGAGGCTGTTACATTGACATCATGTTTTCTCTCCACCATTTCTACCCAAAAGCTGCTTTAACCCTTTCTAAAGCTTGTAGAAACTAAAGTGTACAAACATAGTAGGCCAATGTGGCAACGTAGTGTTGCAACTTGTCAGATTTCTCTCTCTTTAAACACTGTTGGGGTATTTAGTCTTAAAAAGGAAATTGTGTCAGATCACAATGTCTTGAGCAAGCTGTGTTCCCAATGACTACAGTGATGTCGAGTCCTTGAGCTGATAAACTACTGGAACAGGAGAGGGTTTAACATTCAGTCTTTTACAGTACAACTGAAATATCATAATCTTGTTTAACAAGCAGCCAGTTTTTTGTTGCTATTTATTAAACATATGAAACATAGTTATTAGCTAGCAGAAATCTGTCCAACCCCAACACTGATTGATGACTCAGGGGTTTTATCTAAAGTCAAATATGATCAGAATGTGACACTTCAGAGTTGTCTTAAGGAGGCATTTCATTCTCAAATTGTATGTGTGCATGACACTCTGTCTTCTGCTGGGCTAAAAACAGCTCTCATGCAGTTCAGTTTCACACTTGTGCCCAGAATACAGAGGCAGAAGTAGCCTCGCAAATTAGCCTAGCAAAACTAAACTAGCACTTTTAATAGCAAAAGGCATTTGGTGTATCGAGTAAATTCATAAATATCCTGATAGAATTAATCACATACACCATTAGCACTTAAATGGGGCCTACATGTGGGAAGTCGTGGCCTAATGGTTAGAACGTCTGACTCATAACCATAAGGTTGTGGGTTCGAGTCTCAGGCTGGCAATACCACGACTGAGGTGCCCTCGAGCAAGGCACCAAACCCCCCCAACTGCTCCCCGGGTGCCGCAGCATAAATAGCTGCCCACTGCTCTGGGTGTGTGTGTGTGTGTGTGTGAGTGTTCACTGCTGTGTGTGTGCACTTTGGATGGGTTAAATGCAGAGAACAGTAATTCTGAGTATGGGTCACCATACTTAACTGTATCACTTTCACTTACATTCAAGATTACTGTCCCAAAAGCGCCTTTTAAATATGGGGGTGTGTTGTTGTGATGCGGCTGGTGGTTGAGGGCGTAGTGAAGACTACAGTGTACAATCATGAATTTCAGTGTAGAACAATATCTTCACCTAAAACTTCTGTCTCTGTGAAGAGATTAATGTTTCCGTGCAGATGCACCATCCATCAAAAAAGAAACAAAAAAGGACACAAAAATCAATGTTTTGGAGTGGCAATCTCAATCTCTGAATTTGAACCATTTTGAATTCAATTCAATTCAATTCAATTCAATTTATTTGTGTAGTGCTTCAATTTGCAATTGGCAATTCACATTGTCTCGAAACCTGTGGTCTGAAATAAAGAGGACCTATATATGACTGCAAACATAATAGAGCTTCAACCTTGTTAGACACAAACATAGACATAACATAATATAGTGTATTAAATAAAACGATACAAAAGGTCTATACTCTATATTGTCAACACCTGACCATCACACTTATGTACATGCTGAACATCCTATTCCAACTTTAGTTCCTTCTTTTGAACTGATAGTTTCCTCCACTCGTCTGGGAAGGTTTTCCACTAGATTTTGGAGTGTGGCTGTGTGGATTTGTTCAGTTAGCTACAAGAGCATTAGTGACATCAGGCCCTGATGTTGGGTGAGGAGCTCCGGGGTGCAGTCAGTGTTCCATTTCAGCCTAAAGTTGTTCAGTGGGGTTGAGGCTCTGGCTCTGTCATTGGCAAACCATGTCTTCATCAAGCTTGCTTTGTGGACAGTTCCAGGGAAGGGACATTGTAAATCTGGGACATCAGTTTGGGGAACAACTACATATTAGTGTGATTTTCAGGGGACCACTTACTTTTGGCCAAATAGTGTATGTTTAAGTATTGATCACTGCATGGTTTATTAAAAGTTTTTGTTCATTTCATAAATGAATGATAACATCAATTCTAAAATTGACTGTACATAAAGGAAAACCCCAGGGTCAGCTACAGTGAGCACTGATAAATATTTGAATATCTATCATGTTGAGGCACGCAGCAGTCTCACACACAGCTTAAGGTCTTAAAAGCCTTAGCACGGTCATACAAGAGGAAAGAAAGAGACATTCTGACTTCTCCTTTATCTTTTCTGTTAACCTCACACAGTCAACAATGTGGATGTCAGTTCCTTGAACAAATACACCGACCTCTGACCAGTCACCCACACACCTCCAGCATTCAGCACATCTAATGAGGCCTCTGAAGAAATGCTCTGTTTAAAGAGAAAGACCTTACACACACTCTGTATGCACACAGACATTCACACTATAACGTAGCCATTACAGCTGTTAATCGCTTTCTATCTGTGCTGTAACATTGTTTTTCATAAAATCCCAGTGCCACTGCCAGTGGAGTAGTCAAGAATTAATTTATTTTACTAAATAGAATTACACCATGATCTGTACCATCATATTGATAAATTTGACCCTGTAGTATATGACAAGTTGAGGCTAGGCAGTACTACAAGTTAGCAGTAGAGAATAGAATAAAACAGAATAGAATAGGAGCCTTTATTTGTTTGTTGCCTTTGGAAGTTGGGGTCAGAGCACAGGGTCAGCCATGATAAAGTGCTCCTGGAGCAGAGAGAGTTAACAGCCCAACAGTGGCAGCTTGACAGTGCTGTGGCTGGAACCCCGATCTTTTGCTCAACAACCCAGAGCCTTAACTGCTTGAGCCACCACTGCAAATTATGGCATGAAGGCCTGATTCTGTCTGATTAATCCTGTTTCTCGTTCTAGCACCTAGTTGACAATAAAAATGTGATTAACCAAACTTAAGAGATGTTCATTGGACATCTTGGGCTGTTTAATATTAAGGAACTGTAATGCCGATGTCATTTCTGAGCACCATTTACTGCAATTACTGCAAAAAACATTGCCACTGTAGAGGCACCCTTCGGATCTGCCGGATTCATGCTCTTGAGCTTTTTGACTAAGCTCCTGGAAATGAGAAAAATCTCACATGGATACTGTAGACTCTATACTTATTCTAAAACTCCTATTCACAATCTGATCACATCGATCATTCTGTATCCTTTCAACATGATTTACAAATGCATCTGGTGTCACACTGAGGAAACACAGGCACACACACAGGCACGCACACAAAGGCGCATAAACACACAAAAAAATTTGGGTGTTCTTTGAATGAGAGGCCTTCTGCCCTTCAATGCTGCCTACCAAGTAAGCTACTATCTAAAATAAATCTCTATGCACCTCTGAAAGGATCACATCTGTGATTATTAAAAAAATACTGTATTATTATTATTATTATTATTATTATTATTATTATTATTGAGTATAGTATTATTACTGTATACTGTATTATTACAGTATTTACTGTATTATTATTATTATTATTATTACTACTACTATAAGTATTGGCAAACAATATTTTTGGAGCACATAAGCAGCTGTTAGTGACAGTGGAGCAAAAACAGCATGTGAATGTCACATAAAATCTTCAACAGCAGGAGCATGTAACCTGACCTTGTTTAAATCTGGTTTGGTTCAGGCTTTGTTGTTGGATATATTTTAGACACGCTATGAAAGTTCAGTGACTATCTGTCCTGATTTATTGAACAACTAGCTCTTTGTGATTTCTTGTAGTCATCGACGTCAACTTGTGAGCTATGTGCTATAAGTCCTTAGCGGTGTTATTCACGATGGTATCACCATGGCAACATTTACTCCCCTTTGCTACATAATCACCACATCATCACATCCTAAACCTATCCCAGGATGTCACAGTGGAGCCTGATGCAGGCTGGCTGTATCCTCACTGAGCTTATAGACTTCATACAATGGTATTGTTCGAAGCTGTCTCTGTCAGCTTACAGTGTAAGAGAAGTGTGTGAGCCCACAGCGTGTCAGGGTGACACGCTGTGGGCTCACACACATCTCTTACACTGTTACACATTCCCCAATTGGTCACTTGCTCTTGTGTTCTTTATTTCACTTTTACTGGGTTTGCTGAGTTCAGCTGCCATCTGTTCAGCTGTTTCTGCACTTCTTCCACAATTGAACCAGTTCCTGAGCTTAGATACATTCTGTTCTGTCCTCTTTACATTCTGCACTGATATTGCAGCTAGAGTTAGACCAGATAAAGAAAAGCCTGTCTACTAATATAGCGGCGCTAACATCGTTACATTTAATTATTAAAGAAAACTCTAAGGAAAAAGTGCACACAGATAACAACAAATATATATCTTAGAAGTTAACAAAGAGACAGGAAGCTAGAGATACATATAGATATACAGACAGACAGATACAAAAACATATAGCCAGATGCATAGACAGACAGGAGCAGAAATACATAAAGACATGCAACCAGATGTGTACAGAAACAGGGATAGACGGACAAGAGACAGACAGAAAGACATAGGGCCAGATACTCTGAAAAAGAGACAAATAACTAGATACACAGAGAGACAGGGGCAAATAAACAGAGACGGAAAAATGCATAGATGTTACACCCCTGTGGGTGTGTCTATATATTTCTTATCTAACATTTTATAGGGGGCTCAGGCAGGTAAACAGAGAGCCAGATATATAGAGAGACATGCAGTCAGATAGAGAAATAAGGCTAGTTACACAAACAGACAGAGAGCCAGAATGGATGGGAAGCAACAGACAAGCAGTCAGGAAATAATCTGTTGTGATTAAATTAATAAATCATTGAGAAAACAGTGAATAAGCAAGGAGTCCAATCACACACCATGGCTGATGGCCATTTCTCATTAAATCATTCATACAGCCCTGTTCCAGTCACCCAAGCGCAGAGATGTGGACTCCCAAGCTCACTCATCTGTTCACCTGAAACCCACAAACCCGACCTGTAAAACAACACCACTGAAATCAGCAACACAGGAGCAGCCATGATGAAAAGGTTTGGGGTTCAAATCCTCCACTCATTGGCTTTGACTAAAACCTTAACTGCTTAGCTTTACTCTTGACTGGATCTCTCAAATCCTGTGCCGAGAAAACGCTCCAAAATATAGATATAGACAAAATAGAGACTATCATTTCATACACAATAAAATCAGATAATAAAAGCTTGTCAGTTATATATTGTAGTTGGTTGAAACCTGGTTCTTCCATGCAGCAGTCTGCAGATCAGATGTTTGAGATATTCAAATCCCCTTAGTAAACAAAGCACAAGAGAGGAACTGGGTTTATTTATCTCACAAATATTCTGGAAAATCTATTTCACTGTATATTGCTCTCCATTATTCACTGTCTGGCATCTCACTGGACTAATCAGCAGACTGACAGGGATTAAAAACTAAGAGACAATCCTCTGCACCAAATTTCTTCCTCAAACTGCTGCACATACACTGTCTGAGGAGACTTTTATCTACCCTCTTCTGCATACATGAGTTCACAGATACTCATGATTGGCTGGGGTCACCGTGATCATAGAGGAGTTTTCCCATCTCTCCGACCCAGAAAGCCACAGTCGATTTTGTTGCCTTGGCTCCTGACTATGCATGGCCGTGGATTTTCTGTTGCGTCACTCAAAACCAAATTTGAATGTGCTTTAATTTAAGTGCCATATAATAAATATACTACAACAGGATTACATGATCATGTGAAGATGTCTTGAAGGTAATTTCATAATTGCATGAGAGACTTAAGATTATCACAGCATTATCCATCATGTAAACCCTGTGGTTTATATGCTCACGCTGAACAAAAATAATCAGTCCAGTTTATGTCACAGTGTCCAATAAAAAAAACTGCAATAATTAAAAGTATTGTTCCCATCATTCTGTGAGAATGATCGTGTCATTGAGCGCATAGAGTTCATTGTGCACCGCTCAGACACCATTACTCATTTGCGGCTCGGGTTATAAGGCCGGTAGCTATCACCTACCAATGTTTTTTCCAGTTCCTGCCAGGTTATAAAAACAAGTCAGGTGTGTTGGTGTCACAGTTTGACCAGGGTGTAAACAGTTACAAGAATCCCTTCATGACTTGGTAAAACTGGTCACAGGAGATAAATTCACCCATCAATTGAAATACATATATAAAGCAAACTAACGCAAAACATATGGCTTATTAGGTGTCCCTCTCTTCCTCTTAATTCACTTTAATTACAGCTTGACAGCCAGCTGCTGCTATATAGGAGCCTTTCTTAAATATATCGATATAATTTGTTATTCTCAGAGGGGTGACATTCTTTCTAACAGATTGTATTATATGATCATTTATAAATGTGCCTTGCTACATAAAAGGTTTCATCCTCAATCTTTTCTGGCTAAAGAAAAATGTGTCTTTATTACTATCTTTATAAAGGTAATAAATGTGAACATATCTGTAATGTCAGCAATCCCAAATATAAAGCAAGACCAACAGAAATGTAAATTACATAAACCATTTGCATCATAGGTCTCTGGGTCTTCAAACCTGATAAGAAAAAGATTTCCATCATGTTTAAACACGGATGCATAAGAAGCTTCTTATAGCAAAATACAGTCATTGGGCTGAAAGAAATCCAGGCATCTAGTCTTTAAAAACTATTTAAGAGCTTTCTTTGAGGTAATCGATAAATGAATAAGATAATGTTTGGTCAGTTTCAAAGGCACTCAAAAGAAAGTAGGCTTGTACTCATCAAGTATAATGAAGCAAACAACAGACCTTTTAGTGAAAGCGAGTTAGTTTCATTTCTAAGTGCTAAGCATGAGTTTCATTCATTTGCCTTATTTACAATTATTTTCCTGTTGTTCCAACACTCAAGGCACAAAAAACAGCATTTTTTGAAAGCATGCCATGCGTTTGTACTGCAAACCTGCAGGTCAGCAGGAGACATAACTTTTCTTAACAAAGCACTTGCACTGTGCATCACAATGTGAGATAATTACTGTGTTCCAGCCCTATGAACATCTGGTTTATATCCCAACAACCATAATAATCTTTTCTCTTGCAACACAAAAGTAGAAACAAGACATAACTTTACACACTGAACCAATCATGTTATTTAAATAAAACAGCCATGAGTATGTACAGCTTCCATAACAGAAGTAAACTACACCACGGTTTACATGTAGAAATTTCCATTTTTTTATTTTAAAAGATCAGTCAGAAAAACAGCATTCAAAATTTCATTAATTGTACTAACCTATGTGCTCAAAATGAGAAAAAAAACAGGCTAGTGTTAAAGCCTAAGCTGCGTATAACATGTAGTGCCCAGTGGAAATAATAATGAGGTTGAAGACACCTGCAAAAGCATATTTAGGTGTCTCAATATTTATGGTATTGCATTCAGAAAACAAGCATCGAACTTTTGATCACATTCCATCTCTTCTTCTATTATCTTAGGATTAGACTCTTTTGTAATAAGGAAGAAACATATATTGAAACCGACAAAAGAAATCAAATCTCCGAAATGTATGCTAACTTTCGCAATACATGATATATACAGAATATGCACAGTAAGCTGCTTAAGTAAACTAATACTAAGTTCAAGGGAGGGTAGCAGCCGATGATTAATATAAACAGCTAAAAGAAGAGACAGAGACACCGAAGAAGAAGAAGAAGAAAGAAGAAAGAAGAAGAAGAAGAAAGAAGAAGTGGATAGAAAGAATGTGAGATACGGGTCGGGGGTCATTGATGTTGACAGTGTTAGTGTTATTATCCAGATCCAGGCTTAAAAGCAAAAGAAAGACTACAAAGAGGTGATGGAGAGAGAGAGAGAGGGAGGAAAGAGAGCCTCTGTAAAGCCAGGTCTTAAAGGCCTGGGGTAAAATGAGGTCACTGGGGACAAAGCAGCATTCAGCTGAGAACAAGTACGATAAGTGTCTGTGAGAGAGCAATATTGTTTGTGTGTGTGAGTGTGTGTGTAAGTGTGAGTGAGACAGAGCATGATTGCTGCAGGAAGTTCAGCCTGCTCATCAATGAGCATTAAAAAAGTTTATGGCTCATCATTTCTATGTTTAGCTTATATAGAAATCCTGCTATTCTCCATGCATTAGAACTCCAACTCAGCTGTTAACTCTGCTGAATAAAATGGTTTACTGTGGAAATGTATTTAGTACAAAATAATGAATACAGTATATGAGTATTTTGCAGTTGTTTGCGCTGTTTATAACGGTACAAATAATTTTCAAATATTTTCTACATCTTTTGTCTTAACTTCAATTGCTATTTAAAAGAGAAGATTATAAAGGAACTAGTATCATGGTCATTCCACAACATCAAATATACCTAACACACCCCATGACTGATTGGTTTCCAATATTTTATTCCTTATTATACATATTAAACGCTCATCTCATCACAATCAGGGATGTTTTACTCTTGCTTTATTTTGCTGTGTTCTGATTTTCATGTACTGCTCCGTTTCTAACCTGATTCCCTGTGCCTTCGTCAAAGATGATGACCGGGCGAGTTAAAAAAACCTCAGTAAATCACAGCAGCTCTCCTGAGAGCGGCATGCAGTGTCAGCAAGAACGCAGTGAGAAAAAGGGAGAGAGGATGAGAGAAGACAACACTGATGACGACGAGGCGAGGAGAAAGAACACAGAACCAGAGAATTAGCACTCAATCCCATGTCAAGTTTATCCAGCGACACAGATATGAAAATAAGAATGTGGTATCACGTCCACTAAGCCTCCCCGAGTTATTATACACACACAGGCTCAAAATTTATTTTTCCTTCAAACTTTTTTTTTCTTCAAATTTATTTATTGAACTGAACAAGTTTGGTGAAAGTCTGAAAAATGTGGTTGACAAAACCGCCAACAACATAAAAATGTTAAAATAGATAAACCTTTGGCATTTTAAAGAAAACATTTCAATCATGGCTCGTATGTTACGATGCTGCTGGAGATCATGAGTATCATAACATATGAGTCATGAATGAAATTTTTTCTTTAAAATTCCAAATGCTCGAAGCAGTCAGTCACAGCAACAGGAGACTGCTTATTTTCAGCGAGAGCTGGCAGCGACCGTTGGTGTCTAGACGTCAGCGTGTCCAGCGGTGTGACAAAGTTGAGAACAATTTCACTTTATTCAAATATGGAGTGACCTAGTGCAGCGACTACCAATGAGCGAAGACAGTAGAGCGCTACAGTACTACACCAACATCTCTTTCAAGTCAAAGTGCATTCAATTGTAATGCAAAGTGCATTATGGGAGATTTGTATGCTCTAGGGTACATCACTTAGACACTAACACTTAATACAACACTGTGGAATTTCATGAGTACACTGGATCTTCTCCACTGTGCTTTAGGACCTAACCGCAAAATAGCAAACTCCTAAAACACACTGTGTGCTCTGTATCGAAAGCTTGACTGCGAGTGCTTAGACAAGAACTAAAACAGGTTCGATTTGTCACTTGCTAACTGGCCTGTGGTTGTTGAAGCAGTTTTAATTAATATTATTCATCTAAAATATAAGCACTGAGCAGGATATACTCCTCTTTGGAGAAAACAAGCTTGGATATTAAAAGATGTATGATTTAGAATGCAGATCTGTAAACTGACTCTGCTTAATTAGTGTCACCATAATTGTAATTAAATTCTAATTGTGATATGATATGTGATATGAGTTTTTGTGCAGGGGAAAAAGCACAGAGCTCTGAGTTCAGACAAAGGCAGAAAAAAAATATTTTTTTTTTCTGAATGTAGGCAATACAACACTTCAGTGAGCAAAAATCAAAAAACACACACACACCTCACCAAACACCAACACCAGCATTAAGCCACAGAGCTCATTTTTTCACCACTGGTAACTTGTAGAAGTGTGTTGAAACACAACTAGAACATAGACACACTGTGTAATGCGAAAACATGAGCATGAACACGTGTTCAGGTCAAACCAGTAGTTAAATCAGGAGACTGACCGAAAAGCACAGCGATGCTTAACAAACAGATCCTTCACCAATATACTGATTTACACACTCATTTTATTGTTGTATATTGATTATTACACTAATAAGTTGCATGATTGGGAGTCATGGGATGGGGAAGCATAGTGGTTAAGGTGTTGGGCTGCCAATCGGAAGGTTGTGAGTTCGATTCTATGTCCACCAGGCTGCCACTGCTGGACCCCTGAGCAAGGCCCCCTAACCCTCAATTGCGCAGATGTATAAAAATGAGATAAAATGCAAGTTGCTCTGGCGTCTGCTAAATGCTTGAAATGTAAATGTAATTTACCTGTAGTGCACGTGCGTGACAGTGGGACTTCTGTAGCCAAAAATCCACGTCTGGATATCCATGGGTTTGGCTTCAGGGTATGCTATTGTCATATCCACTACCCACTGCAGGCCTCTAGATTTACTACCTACACACACACACACAAACATTCGTTCAGTCATTAATTTCTACATTAGTTTATTTATTTGCTTGATATTTATTCATTTACTTACTTACTTAAGATAAGATAATCCCTTTGTTCGTTCCACATGAGGGAAATTTACAATTTTACTCACTCACTCATTAAATTTACTCCATCTTCTCACTACACAGGGTACACACTGTAGCATTCTAGAACCTACACAGTGCTCTGTATGCACAACTGCATTTGAGTGCTACAAAGCACTGCCTTTTATGGCCTGTCTGAAAACGAACTGTTTATATGTACTGTAATACGGTGATAATCTTCACTTTTAGGCCACATATTTGCTTGCGTTTTTAACAAATAACTGTAGACCTCAAAGTGAAAATGAAGTTGCATTTATTCTTAGCTTTTCATGCAGTGCTTCAGCTTTTATATAGATGTGCATAAATCTATTTAAACAAATGTTTCCCCTTTATCCCACCCACATAAGAAAAGTGCATTAACCTAGGTTATAGCTGATTTTACAGTTAGGAGGATAAAAGAAGATTACATTCTGAGATTCATGCTTTGTATATTCAGGGATCAACCCTATAATAACCCCAGCAGGCATTACAAATGAACAAAACTGATGTTGGCATAATCCGTAAATATATAATATACAAGTGATTAATATGTAGACCTGGCTTAAATATAGACTTGGCCAAAAATGTAATCTAATGTGCTTGTGCTGTCTCGCTTTAAGATAAATAAGTGTTTTGAGATAAATAAGAGTTGTTTTGACATGATGTTTTCTAACACAGTGAAATTGACACATTAGTTAGTGTTACTTCAATGTCCAAATACATGGTGGAATCAGGGCATCCCTAACCTCGTATGTTCTTACCTTTCCGTGCTGACAAGCCGGTGTCATTTCCCAGCATGCCATTCTCCTGCTGTGGTCCAAGTGTCTTCAGGATTACCTGAGTGGCACCGAGGCGTGGCAGTGTCACGTGTGTTAAGTGGGGTAAGTCATTCTTCTTGGCAAATGACTGACTCGTCTCTCGCCTTTTTCTCAAGAAGCCCCCCTCAGGAAACAGAACTATCCACTTCCTGTCTCGACTGTAGTAATACTTGTCTAGGTGACTCTTCAGGTAAATGAGCTGTTTGTTCCTATGTGCTTTGCCCTGTGTGTGATACAGTGTACATTAGAGCATGACTAACTCCATTTATGATTCTTATATTTCTCTGTAAGTAGTCTGATTCAGACTGTTGGCTCACCTGTCTGATGAAGAAATCTCCATGGATCAGAGACACCAGGCCAAAGTTTGTGTATTTAAACACATGGTCCATTAACCACATCATCTTCCGCACCACCTAAAAAACAGTAACAAACATAAAACATGGGAAGAATTTTGTATTAAAAAAGAGAGAGAAAGCGAGAGAGAGGACAAGAAAAGAACTAAGTAAGAATTTTTTCCACTTTCAGGAAACAGAGAACTAGCTAGTGCAGACAAGAAAGAAAGAAAGAAAGAAAGAAAGAAAGAAAGAAAGAAAGAAAGAAAGAAAGAAAGAAAGAAAGAAAGAAAGAAAGAAAGAAAGAAAGAAAGAAAGAAAGAAAGAAAGAAAGAAAGAAAGAAAGAAAGGAGAAGGAAGGAAGGAAGGAAGGAAGGAAAAGAAAGAAGAGAAAGAAAAAGAAGGAAAGAAATACAATTAACATTGTAATAAGGTAAAAATCAAAACAAATCACAACACAACAATCTTTTTCCGCAGTAAACCCAGATAGTGATCTACTGGGCACTGTGTATGTAGTTCCAACAGCACCAATATATTAGACATTACATAGTAAACAGCTGTAGTGAACAGGAAGCCATTTGGGGTTTGTCCTAACCGTGTGTTGGAAGCTAAATCAAACCAGTTTCAACTACTAGAATACAAGTGAGCGAGTTTTACACAGATCATGGTTCATCTACTTTTCTTCATGCATATACACTGGATATAAAGGAACAACTATTTTGAATAATAACCTTAACAGAAAAAGAGTACTCTGGTGTGATTTATCATAATTATATCACCCATAATTAGACTATAGAGTGGAGATGACATTAGTCAAATACACCGGATTAGTATTGGGCTGATGCCAGCAAAAGACACTGGGTCAGTAACCGGGAGGGAATTCAAGCTGATCCTCTAACAAATCTAATGTGGAAATGATTTTGTTAAAAATGTTTACGCACAAAGTCCCTAGAGATGAATTTATACTTTATATTCGTAAGATGTGTGTGTGAATACAAAGCTACATTTTTGTAATACAAAGTCATGTGTTTTTTAAGTGCTTCAATTAAAAAAAAATAAAATAAAAAATCAACATTGATATCAAGAGAAAGTCAAAATTATTTACAGTACATGTACTGTAGCTTTTACAGATCCTCAGAATCCTGAACCACTTACACCTAAACAATGTTTATCTATAATCTCACTAGAAAAAATGTCCTCCCAGAAAATTTCATTGGCGGCAATGCAAACAGCAGGCCTGTAGGAATGACCTCTGGGTTTGTGTGTGTGAGTTCAGCAAGGGCTGAAGAACCTTTGATGACTTCTGCCTGTGTGTCTGAGCTTCGTTTTCCCCCCACATATAAAAACACAGGAAGAACAGAACATGCTTTTAAAAAATCCACCTGCCATCACAAACTAGTATAGTTTAATCATTTGTACAAACTATTTTACGCTCTACATTCTGTACCTACAGCAGACAAAGAAACTTCCATAGCGTGATGTGTGTTTAGCTCACATCCCTGTACCACAAAATCGCCACAGAGATTTGATTTTCAAACCGGTTTTGCCTGCAGAGGTTTTACGTGCACTTTCCTTGGACTTCCTTGTAGATATGTAAATGGAAGGACCGACGTGCCTTACATAGGAAACCTGAAACAAGTCCCTCACACCTGCACATGGTTAATGGACTGTAACTGATAACCTTTAAATCTCTTTCAAAGTGCACCAAACACACACAGTTGACCTCATTACACATTACTATTACACATTCACTCCGCACTTAAACACTGTTAGTCACCAAACAGTGTGGTCTTTATATCATTTGAGACCTGAGTGACATTTCAGTTGGTCACTAAGATACAATGGATAGTTCTGTTACAGAAAAATAGTCAACAGAGCAGAGCTGGATTGTGGCCTGGAATGAAGTAGAGCTGAAATGTTTTATTGCTATTATACCACAGCATTTGACCAACAACAACAATTTAGTACAAAACACCACATCAAACTTTTTTAAATCTATTTATAGTTACACTTAATGTTGTGCGAAAACACACTACTTCATAAACCAAATTAACAACCACACACAATTAGTTACTGAGAAATGACTGAATGTGGCAGAAGTCTTAAAGCAACAGTTTTACCTTTGACTAAAAAAGCTGACACTGAAGACTCAGAAAACTTCACATCAACCAGCAGTTGTTAATCATTGTTAAATAAAAGACATGTTTCTACATTATTTATTGTGTCCTTGTGAATAAGCTGTAACTACAGAAACGTATTACAACAAGCACATTAATATAAACTTGTGGCTTCCTTTGCAAGCAAAATTACAGCCAGATCCGTGCTCTTATAGACAATAAATCTACTCCATGGTGTACATGAGGTGTAAAAGAATTTTAATGTTTATTATGATTAAATTATAAGCAGATACAATGATTTATTGCCTGTTTCTGTATCTGGTGCTTACTGTACAGGTAAAAACCTGTTTTTAATACACTGGTCTTCGCTATGTGTGATTCATTTTTGAGCATATAGAATTGTCATCAGCCAATACATAAAGAAAATGTCCAACAAATTACCCAGATATATATAATGATATATAACAAATGGAAGTCGGTTCTAATAGCAGATCGCTTTTAACTGGGTACGCTGTGGTTATAGTGTTGCTATGGTAACATCTCTGAGCTGTCCACTTTTTAAACGAAACCTTATTCATGATTAAGTAATTAATAATAATTAATTATCTTCCACCAAATGGATTGAATAAGTAACTTAATACTTAAAATAATTATCTTTAACATAAAAGGTAATAAGGACAGATTTGGCATCCATTTGGTTTTGCTGCACAACCTTTACATAATAAAAAATAAATTCAACCGTTTTTATTGATGTGGATTTGACCAGTGAAATAGACAGAGCACAGTGTTTGGGTGTTTTGCGAAAGGTATTAGTCCCGGTCAGTGCTCGGATAGACAGCGGAGTGTTTTTGTTGCCAGATAAATTACAGCATTTTCACACACATCGTTTCAGTAAGCATTCCTTTCTGTCTAATTGAGATAATTAGTTTAATTGTGGTGGCAGAGCATAGAGATTGGGCTAGTCCTAAACCGTTATTTATGCATGTTGTCATGGTCTGTAAGTATCTTTAGGTAGTATAAGGAGCGTTGACTGAATGTGACTGTGTTTTTGGCCAGTTAGAGAAATCTCAGTAGAAGCATAACACAACCTGCCAGCTAATCAGAGGTGGCCCTAGTGGATATCGATTGTTATGATTTTTTTTTACCTAAAACTGATAATTAGAAAAATCTTCACATCAATATAATTAATACTTTATATTTTATTGTACTCAACATTAAACTATTGTGCTTGTTATGTAATGAGATGTCTCCACTAATCCTTTTTAGCATTATACTATAAATTTAATTGTACCATGACAGTGTGTTTTATTCCATTGGTCAAAAACCCGAGACTTTATAATGTGAAGAACAATTTTTCGATACTTGATATAATAGACAGAGAACTTCCAGAGAAGGAGAATACACTTTAGAGCAACCAGACGCAAAAGAAAATGGTGGATGACGCCATTTATGGTGTACAACATCCGGAATGTCTGTACTGTAGCTAGCTGGCAGTGTGGAAAATCTTTACTAAAGAACAAGATGAGAAACAGACATGATACAGTTCAAATGAAAGCTCTAAAGATGACGAAGGTACTGGATCAAAAGCACAACAAAGATGACAGAGTTTCTATTTTAAAAATCTACAGTGTCATAATACACTGCTAAACTATGTACCATAGCAAAATCACCAGGAAATAATTTGCATTCTCTAACCTCTGTCCTACTAAAACTTAACAACCTCAGAACTTGGCTCAGGACCTGTATTTGATGGCAGAGTGATTAAGGTCAGTAGATCTTCATCTGCCCTAGCTGGATCTAAGCCACCCTGACTTGAACTGAGATGACTCTGGTGCTGCTGTGTGTGTTTGCTGAATGGATCTGTGCCATTATTTTTAAGCAGCCTTTCATGTCTTTGGTCTGTCATGTTTTTGTGTTGAAACTTGTGTTAACATAAAAAACTACAACTAATAAAGTAGTGCTACTAGTTAACAATAGTGATTGTCCAGAGAAGCTTCATATCATTTATATCTGTATTGCTGCTCAGTTTAACTTTTGGGGAACTTAATTGGGGAAGTGAGCAAAGATTCCTTAACCACTTCATTAGTATTTATATTATAAGGTGTGGCACCAAAGAAGAGTTTCTACCACTCCAACAGGTTTATAGTTCCTTTTACTGGACTGATTAATCACAATATAGTATCACATTGTGCTCTGTGCTTCTGCTGTGAACCATACTGTAATCGGACCATTAGAATTTAAGGAACTACGACAATTAATGACATGTATTTGGAGCGTACACGTGTTAGTGTTTGAATGAAATAGACGGTGAGATTACAATGAAAACTAAAGCGAACAGTGTGAAGTAAAGATACCTCAATACTTGTTCGACTCACGGTGTCGAACACCACAATCTTTGAATAGCATAGGATGAGTTTATATTGACAGGTGATGGAATAAAACCCATTTGTAATAAAACACTTTTGGTACATGCTGCCTTCCTTCTAGCACTTGGTGAGATGATAAGCAACTAGACTATGTTTTGCTAAAATGATCACAGGCACCAGAAAAACAAACATACTGCACTGACAGAATACACACACGCTCGTAACACGGCTGAGTAAATATACTAAAGCCAGAGAATGAAACGAATAGTCAGTGACAGCAGTTCCTGTGCTGATACAGAAAAAGAAAAAAAAAAAGAAAAAAAAAGGGGGGGGGGGTTTTCATGTTTCTCTTACTGTATATTTGATATCCTTCATGGACTATCGGGGAGAAGGAGGGAATGATATCTTAAATGGTCTAGAAAAAATAAAAAAAGGATGGAATTTTATTGTTCTATTTGCAAGAGGAAAAGGTAATCAATTATGCAATATAATTTTGATGTTTGTACATGTAAGATATTGTGTGGATCTATAGTCACTATCTATATATAGACACTATAGTGGAACTATAGTCACTATCCTTGCACTTGATTGGAAATCTCATCCTGCTTACTTTAGTAATATTTTAGTGAGACACACAGTGACATATAATGCACTGCTAATAATTGGATGATTTGGCAAAATGGCAAGAGATTTTCCGCTCCATGTTTAAATGAGAGGCTTTAAGAAACATGTGATGTCTGGATGTTTGTGTTTGATTTGAGACGATACTGCTCCAGAATATATATACGCTCCAGGTATTCCAAAGTCAGGTACATTCGAGAAAATATGATGCCTAAAGAGATTTTATGTGAGGCCAACCCTGACAGAGATGTCTCCACCATCAAGAAGACTGGTACCTGAAATAACCTTAGAATGTTCTTCAAAAAGGGAGGAAGGTATTGAAGAAGAGCTATATTTCAGCCCTTTTTGGACCAAATCTAAAATCTGATCGGTTCATTTGCTTCTTACAATGAGAATTCCATACTAATCCTACAAACATCCACCCACTGGTTGGTAAGATATTGAGCTAACAAGAATCTCAGATGGACGACCAGAGAACATAATAAATGCTGCAAACACCTACTTCAACAATGCTAAAAATTCCAACATTAAGCTTACGTGCTTGGCTTGGCTTCTGTTACATAAAAAAAATCAAAAAAGTTTCCTTCTCCTGAGGTGATGTTCTAGTCTTCCTGACTCTGAGAGTAACAAGGTGAAATTCGGTGGTTCTAATTCAGAAACATAGTGTTTCTCATTTCCATTTGCCTTTAGCAAAAGCTCAGAGCATGAGGCTTATTCAGCATTTTTTATATTCAGGTGTGGATTAAATAGAGTAAAATAAATCTAAAACAATGCCCTATATTTTGGAAAACAGCTGAATGTTAAAAACAAACGTACCGTTCCTTTATCCTGTAAGCACATCATTAAAGTGCAGACGTCCCCGGTGGCCTGATGGTTGACGATGACCATGGCTTCATCTTCAGTTATAGGCCTCACATCGTCGCCCCACTCCGTCACTGACGAATAAGAGGAAGAGAGTCATCAGACGAATGAATACTCTGGATTCAAATATGCAGCATAAAAGAATGCTACATAAAGATAAACTGAAAATAGAACCATAGTACTCTCTTCACAATGCAAAATATTATTAAATCCATCAATAAAACAGGCTGAGGTTCTAAAGCTGCAGCATAATTGCATTGATTCTTGTAAGACTTCATATTGACATGTTACTAAATGTTTTCTTTTATCCGTTCATTTGAATCTCTCTCTAAAGCAGGTCATATTTAAATTGCCATACATCCCGTACATATGTCGCAAACTGTACTGCAAAACACACTATAATCCAACAGGTTTCGACACGATGTCTTTATGCTACAGTAAAAAACTGGATGCTCTAAATCTGTGACATTCCCTCGTGACTCAAGCATTTACGAGCACGGTGAAATATGATCCACGGCGGACTCCTGTCGACTTGTACAGACGTTGGAGCTCGATGCTCGCCTGTCAGACAGCATGGAAGTACACTGGCTTGCATCAGGCTGCCATGTTCACTATGGGAAGTGGCTAAGTGGATTATAGCGTATCCATCAACGTTGAATTATACAGTCTGGAGTAAGTCGGAGTGCCTGGTTTAGGCAACGCTGTATTGTTAAAGCCTGTGTCAAACTTCTTTTCTTGATTAGTTACTTAAATGGCTGTTACAATACAAACAATTCTAAGCGCTCGCTCTCAGACTCATGCAGCTCACTCTAGCCTTAGATCTCTTTTTGAATCTTGCAAATAAATGTGAACTTACCAAGAATTCTGTAAGAGAAAAGTTAGCTGTGAGTGCATTCAAATACATCTGTTTCTACCTCGATCTCTTTCTACGTACATAGCAAATTAATCTTGTACATGTTTGTGCTATTAAAAGCGTATAGTACTTATATTTGGGAACTCCCTACATATCAGATCATAAAAATGTGTGGGTAACTGATTATTACACCTCACATGATAGAAGTGGGGTTTGATATTCTTTCGAACAACTTACTTTAAGATGCATATTATTTAATGCATATCAAATGATACGATACACTGTACTGTACATTTCAGTTACTTAGCATTCATATTTTTGATAGTCAACATATTATAATCATAAAAATATAAACATTTAAAAAAAGAATGTTAAATTGTTGTGACCATAAGTATTAATAAGAATGACGAACATGAGGCAGCAAAAATTAAAAAGCTGGAAAGTTCATATCAAGATTTAAGGTAAAGAGAAGGTTGCAGAAACGTTTCTTACACATTTAAGCCTAGTGCGGTAAAAAGTATTCTTGAGGTTGATTAACCTCTGGCTATGGCTGTGCTGGCATCGTGAGAGTAGGCTGTAAAACCCACTTTAGGCACAAAGGCACCAACTGTGCAACGATACAACACTAATCATTGTAGCTGTTAAAACCAGCTGGACTCTGGAAGCGGTGAGCAGCAATCAACACACACAAATCTCCAAACATTTCTTATTTTGTCACTTGCCATGGCTGTTGATCTACACAACCAAAAGGATTTAAGTATAAATTCTTTGAAACCATGCTGACAGTAGCATTCTCATTAAACCATTTGAAGGAGATATTCTCACTCCAGACCTCCATCCATTCAAATCCACATTTTGTTTCCGTTTCGACACTTTTACCCACACAAATCTTTTCTTTCTTTCTTTTTTTAATTACCGAACCGTGTAAGAAGCCAGAGGAAATCTAAAAAATATAAGAATAATTAAAAATAAAACTGACACCAAACTAATCTCCTGACCCAGCTAACTGTGTAAGCAAGGTTTATATTACCAACAGCTTAATTAAACTCTGGAAGTTTACATCAGTAAGTTAAAAATACATTTATAAACCAGCCAGTCTCAAAAAGTACTGCATTAATCTGTAATTCTGAAACATTACTCTGAAATGCATCCAAATGAAATAAACAATCAAGTAGGTCATTTACATACAGCACTATAGCAGACATAGATTTCATCTATAAGGAGAACAAAGGTTCAGAGGCATAGAAATATATAAACTATAGGAAGACAAATGGGATTATTTTTCCAGATCAATCAGAACTGTGCCTTAATACAATAAATATATAAATATATATATATATATGCGCTCATTAAAAAACAAAGCTATAGATTAATGATACAAATTCAATTATGAATGTTTGGCATGATTCTGATTAGATGTAGATTAAGACGCAGTGTGATTCCTTGTGATTGCTGTGCAGGACATAATGTGGTGTATCATCCATGTCATGTCTCTGTGACTGATTCTCTAGGAGACGAGTCTTGACATTTGAAATCTGATAATTATTGATTTGTATGGAGCTTAAATGGTGGTGTAATTTGAGAGCCATTCGCTTGAGTGGGGATGCTACAACGTTTTTGTCTTAAAAAAAGGTCTGTTTGTCAATAAATGGTTGTGTTGGGGCTCATTGTTTCACTGTTCCAATGCTGTTTCAGTACTGCTTATTGTAATGCATGTTTAGTAAATGTGTATACTCTATGGTCAAAAAGTACTTAAAAAGTATATAGTCATATGGAAATATCATCATACCCTTGGTTTTGCATGGTGTTAGGCATATTACATGTATTTTTTCAACTTATCTTGATATTGTTATTATACTTACTACTATAATTACTAATATGAATGGTCATATTTATTATTCGGCCATTATTAACATTCAAAGGGACAGAAACAGGGATCTGTGCTATCCCTGGCTATCTGGGCTAATTAGGATAACCTGTGTGACGTCCCTTGACATATGCCAGCGTTTTGTGATTTTCTCTCTCAAGCTTTTTCTCTCCTGTGTTGCTGCTGGAAGACTAACAGATTTGAAGCTGTGACAGGGGGAAATAATATCACAGTGTTCCAAATGTATAAAAAGGAGGCCAATAGAGCTGTCTGACAGCCTTGTCCCATATGTCTTTTTGTACATTTCTGTAAATACCAGCTTTAAACTTGCCTTCTTCTGTAGAGTCAAACTAAATTCCAACTCTGGACTTTAGACTGAAGATAGCGAACAGGTTTCAGATCAAGGTAATGATGTTACCAGACGGAAACCATAGTGGTGAGGGCCGATCATAATGAGATTACAGTGATTTCTTTAGTAGTAGTTAAGACTTTCTAATGTCTCACATGTTTTCATCTCTGGAACACAAGACAAAGTCACTTGATCCTTTTTCCTCCAACACAGCCGGTCAGTTCAGAGGTTTTAGTCATCAGAGTCCCTGTACAAAAGGGCAACCTAAAAACAAATCAGCATGTACTGGCTGCCAGCCATCTTTTCTCTCCTGTGTTGACCTCACAGGGCTGTCAAAACACTTAGACTGCAGCCCAGTGTGTTCGAATATGCAGCAGAATAAGAATCAATTAAAATAAATGTCTTTATTGTGTGTATATATATATGTGTGTATATATATATATAAAAGGATCTAATGATACAAATGTTAGACTGAATCGTGGCTAGCATAGTTTGGGACCAATTGCCCCCTTTCATGGCAGGGTCACTGAAAATCAATACACTGTCTCTAATCAGTTATCCTATATGTATGCAAAATTTCTTTTCTAGTGGTCTCTTCCTAATGAGCCCAGTCAACTCTACAGTACATGAGAGCTGACAATAGTTTGATAAAGAGAAAAAGATGCACCCATTAATCAGATCTCAAGCCAAGTAAACACTGGAGTAGGAGTCTGAAGTGATGTTTGACAGTGCTCCCTGCCACCACCGTCAAAGCAGTAACGATGTTATAGGGGCAATGTTTACTGGAAGAATGCTGTTCATCCCTCCACTACAGTTCCAGAGACTTATATAATCGATGCCCAGGTTAAGTCAGAGTTTGTTGTTTTTCCTTTCGTTTGTCATCAGTGTGTGTATATGTAGAAATGCATGCACATATACAATATTAATATGCTTCAAGAAATTCCTATATATACACACACGTGTGTGTGTGTATATATATATATATATATATATATATATATATATATATATATATATATATATATATATATATATATATATATATATATATTCTATATTTATCCATTCTGCCTCACCCTCAATGACTCCAGAGAGTTGTCAAAGCACTTAGCATGTGGTGCAGTGTGTTAACAGGAGTGTGCCCTTCCCTAAAGGCTTGGCAAACTGAACAGAAGCTCTCAAAATCATCAGCTCATTTCCAGCATGTGACTTTCAGCAAGCCTCATACACTCATATCTCTGAATACCAAAGACCAAAGCTGAATATTTCCAGGACGAATCTAGACAAGTTTGACTGTGTTAAAATGTTCATATCATAACAGCTTGTCATGAGTTTATATTTATGTTCTGAATTATTTTTCATTAATGATGACAAATGCTTCAAATGCTTGTTGCAGTTTTTATTTGAACTAAAATGTTGCTTTTTTAATTATAAAAGCTAAATGCAGTGCACTTCAAGTGCTGCTTTTTAAATCTGATGGTTTTAGAATTCTCCCTTATCCCTGATTGAGTTAGGTTAGCAAAATATGACTTGCCTAGTGTCTCTAGTCTATAAACATATAATAAACTAAATGAATTATTTTTTTTTATTTTCACAAAATAACAAATCAGAGAAATGGGCTTTATTCTGCAAATCAAACCCAACATGACTCAACCTGGCAACCGATTAATGAGTATCCAATTCACAATAAAACCCAATGAAAACTATATTATCTCATTTAAAAAAAAGAGTTACACTGTATATCTAATTATTAATAAATACCTAACCTTAAACTACATGCAGCAATTTGTCAACATATCTAATCATGAAAAGTGCAATCATAGCCTCAGGAGATATGATAAAAACCCACCCACAAAGAACTCTGATCTCTTCAAGTATTCATATAGTCTTTATAAAAAAAATTATTTGCACAATCTGTAAGGTTTTTTCTCTAGATTATGGTCCTGGCATTCATAATGCACAAGCAGGCTCTCTGAACATTACCAACAGAGAAGGAAAAAGAGAATTCCATTTTCTGCTCATCTTTTTTCAAAAGGCATTTTAGTTGTTCAATAAACACTCAGTTCCAAGCATTTCCCACAATTTACATGTCTGAAGGCTTAGAAAGAGGCATACATACTACAGACTTGGACCTGTCTATTCTAAACGGCAAGCTATCAATTAATGGTCAATCAACCAAAATGCAATACTTAAAACTGTAGATAACAAACTAGTTAGACAATTAGTTCATCTAACCTAAAAGAAAAACCCTTCATCCTTCCTCATCAAGAAAAGTCTATTTTTCCTAAAATAAATGTCCACTGACTTTCCCAGAAAAGGTCAACCTCTTATCTCTCAAAATAAACAGATAGGTAGCTAGAGAATACTTTACTAGTGTCCTATGTGAAATGTGGTGTCACAATAGCCATAACACCATAGCAACAAGGAGGACTAAGACTTAATACATGAGACTTTAAAAGTGCACATTAAACTCACAATATACCTCAAATAAGAGAGAATAAAAAATATTAGTTATTTACAGACTAAGATTTCTATACATATTAACTCTAAAAAAAATTGGTGGGCTTAAAACTGAATGTTAGACTTGTGGTAGTGTGATTGTGTAAATGTTCAGTCAACCTATGTAAAGTGAAAGAGAGTGTGTAAAAATGTATATGTGACTGTAAAAAAAATGTTGTGCAATATGTAATGTAGTAGTATGCAAAGATAGCATGACCAAAAAAAAAGTCCATTGTCTTGGGGTCAACATTACAAAGACCCAACACCAAGGTTGGAGAGCTGAGTCGGATGGAGTGAGCAAGAATGACTTCTTGTACCACACCCTTATACCTCTCTGTTGGTCCTCCAATCCAGTTTGTTGAGGTAGATGTACCAATGTATTTATAATCACTGACCACCATAACATCCTCTTACTTGATGAAGATTGGGATACCATCATTTTCCTTCTATAGTCCACCACTAACTACTTGGTCTTGGACCAATGTTTGTTGTCATGTCATTCCATAAATCTGGCTACCACCATCCTGAACTATGTCTCCTGTCCATCCTTAGTAAACCATACCACTGCAGTATTATCAGAGAACATCTGCAATTGGCATGTCTCTGTGTTGAATTAGAGGTTCAGAGTGCAAAAAAGTGCTACTCACCACCTGTTCAGACATGCTGCTTCCCAGTCTAACAAACTGGGGCCTGTTCACTTGCATCGACAGCATTTTATACGTTATAAGAAGAGAAAGGAATAACTCCAGCCCATTGAAGGACTGAAAGTGCTTGCTGAAATGGGTAGGTTATGACATTGTCCACTCCCAGCCATAGTTGGTAGGTAAAGTGAAGAGAGAATCCAGTGCTGTGTTCACCCATTTTCCAAGAATGGCTACGCCAGTCTCTGCAGCACCTCCATTACATAGGATGTAAGGTCAAACTGAAGGGAGTTATTTAGGGCAGTGTGCTGCTTTTTAGAGACAGGAACTGTCTCCTGACAGTCAGAGAGGGTGGTGGTTTGTTCTGTGAAGGCACAGCTGGTTGGACTGGCAGGTTCTCACATGAAGGGGCTGTGTAGAGGTAGATGCTGCTGGTCCTGAGCTGAATCTATTGAAAAACAACTTCAGCTTGTTAGCCCTGTCCAGGATTCTCTCAGAATGTGGTTGTCCTATCTTGAAGCCAGTGATCTGTGGTTCTGCCCCGAAGCTTTGCTGTTAGCTCTACTGTCTGGATGATACTCATTCAGACATGTCTTCATAAAGCACAGAATACAGTGCTGACAGATAGAGAATCTTGGTATACATCAGTGAACCAAGCTCAACCATATTTCTTCAGTGACCTAATGATACCCATGAGAATCCAGGGGACTTATTGCTTGATTTTCCTCCTCTTTGCCCTTAATTTGATCTGAGCTCTGCACCCGGTACTGTCTCTTCAGCTCTGCTTGGAATAGCAGGGTACACCGGGCAGTAATGCAGGCTTACATAACGCAATGAGTTGCTTGCGGGTGTAAACAAAGGACCTTGAACACAAAGCAGACACAAAGTATCTAAACAAAGTGCAAACAAGTGAGAAACTTAAGAACATCTGAAAAAATTATAATAGAAATAGTGGGAATTACACAAGCAGGAAAAAATAAATAAAGCAAAAACAGACAAAAAAACAGTACAGTGTAACAAAAGCTGTTGTTATAGTGCCTAGTAACAAAAACGTCAAAATCTTAATATCAAAAGTCCTTACACCCAAATAGAAAGTCTCTAATTCAAGTCACTATCACAAAAGTAAAGTGTATCTTACCTAAAAGCCTATTTCTAAGAGAAATTCCAACCTCAACCCAATACAGCTAAAAGAAAAGTTCATCTCAATTCACCCAAAAGAAAAGGCCATCACAACAAAAGCTAATTTCAAATCACCAAAAAGAAAACATTTTTATGACTGTTGTTGTGCACAGATGTTCTAGTGCACAGAGATCTGTAGCATCTTCCTGAAAGGAAAAGTGCAAACAGGTTGTGGCCTGGGTGAGAGGGGTCTGTAATGATGTTACCTGCCCGTTTCTTCACTCTAGAGTTATAGTCCTGAAGGTTGGGCAGGTGTACAAGAATGATCATTTCAGCTGTCCTAACAGTCTGTTGCAGTCTTTCTGATTTGCTGGCTGACCCAAAACAATCAGTTAAAAAAAACAGAAAAACTGTGCCTGTGGCAGGTTGAACTTTTTCAGTTGATGAAGGAAGTACAACCTCTGCTAAGCCTTTTTCACAATGGAGTCAGTTTGAATGTCCCACTTCAGGTCCTGGGAGATGGTGATTCCCAGAACTTGAATGACTCGACTGCTGCCACAGTGCAGTCCATGATGGTGAGTGGGGTGAGGGCAGGAGGTTTCTCCTGAAGTCTACTATCATCTCAACAGTTTTGAGCATGTTCAGCTCCAGGCTGTTGCAACAGCCACCTCTTGTCTGTATGCAGACTCGTCTCCATCCTGGATGAGACTGATGACTAAAGTGTCATCTGCAAATTTCAGGAGCTTGACAGAGGGGTGCTTAGTGGTGCAGTCATTTGTGTAAAGAGAAAAAAGCAGTGGGGAAAGAATGCAGCCCTGAGGAGCTCCAGTGCTGAGTGTGTGTGTGTGTGTGTGCGTGTGTGTGTGTGTGTTGGATGTGAGTTTTCCCACTGACAGATGGAGGTGGGTATGAGATTTTGCAAATGATAATATTTCATGCAAAGTGTATAAATAAGACTTTACACAAACAGATTAATTGCAATGTTTTTAAGCCACCATATAAAAGATTTTGATTGAATTAGCTGAATACGATGTTGATGATGCAAACCCGAAAAAATCATATCGCACTTGAGCAAATTTAGGGCAAACTTTGTGAAGATAAGTTTTTTAAAAGTGCCCTTTTTAAAAGTGCCCTTCCACACAAAACTGTTTTTACTTGTATTTTTTGATATGTGTTGATACGTGTTTGTGTTGTGTCGGGGATGTAAAAATGAACTGCTACCTCCTCTGTCAGCTCTAGCCACTTAAAAGAAATAAGCAGAGAAATCAGGTCAATTAGAAAAGCTGCTCAGAGTGACGTGGAATTGATCGAGCTCATTACTATTCCTGAGCTCTGCCACATGAGACCGCGCCCACAGAATTCGTGTAGCTCAGTGAGTTTCCTATACAGCAAGGATGGCTGAACGTCAATATACCTGAAGAAGCTATTCTGCCGCAATTCCAGGTGATTGTAAGCAAAGTTCCTCTATCCTAGGCTACTTATTGCGCTGGGTGAATGAACAGTCATCTGCTCATATCCTAGCGGTTAGCCAATCGGAGCCAAGCAGCATAGCTCATTGAATATTAATGAGAACTGGCGCAAATCGAGCTGAGTCTTCCTGCAGGCTTTCTATACATTTACATTTATTATTAATTTATTATTATTATTATTATTATTATTATTATTATTATTATTATTATTATTATTATTATTATTATTAAACCCATTCTGATCAGTAGCCCAACACCTTAACCACTGAGCTACCACATCCCTATACCACACTAGAATGGCTTGAAACAAGGTAACCAAGGCATTTTTTCCACAAAAAATGTTACAGAATCCATGGTAAACTTCAGACATTACCACAAAAGTAACGAAATACATGTGGCAGGGCATCTTTAACAAAAATATTCAATGATTTGATCATGTGATAATAATCAAGGACTAGTAAAACAGCATATCATTAGGGGAGCTGAAGCCTGACATAAGACACAATGATGTTTAACACAAATTACGCCAGTCGTATGTTACAGATAATGAAGCGAACATTGAGGATTTATTACACAATTATTTGACAGTGCCATTTGTAAACTAACATAAGCTCGGGATTCAAACTGACACATGCTCACAGGAACTGAGTCGAACAACTTATGAACATAATAACACCAATATCTGTTCTATATATTCTAGTACAAAATCGTTGTAGACATCTAGCTCTGGGATTTATGAAGTAGCCATTTTGTCTCAGTGTAGTGAAAAGTAAAAAGTAAAACATCATAATCTGTGAAGCACAGATCATGGATAAGCAAATCCTTAATCAAATAGTCTTTCTTTGTTATTCGTCACAGATGAAACCTGAACTTTGCTTCCAGTTCACTGTGACCCAACCCCAGGTGGTCACGACATGACAGTTATAGCAAGTTTCATTCTAACAATTTCATGCCAATATTTTATTTGTCTCTAAACTAGAGGCTAGAGTCCTTTATCGGATGAATTTCCCAACTGTAAAGTTTGACTATTCAACATCTAACATGCATTATTATTATTATTATTATTATTATTATTATTATAGAAAATTCATATTTACAAATTCAATATTTTATACATTCTGAAAATAATAAGTGATTGTAATGTGCAGTGCAAAAGCAAAGCATCACATTTGATTACCTGTGTATCCTGCACACCAGCCCCATGATGCCACCATGGCAAGTAGCCACCTGAACATGACGCCCTCGATGTGCCAGAAAGCAGAGCTGTGCACCATCCTCAGTGGCTGTAAGACGATCAAATACAAGCAGTATGATGGAATCGCCACGCAGTTATTGATGAACATGAAGGTGAAGCGCAGCAGAGCTTTGATGAGAATCCACCCAAATCTGCGCAGCTTTTCAACCAGCGGGGCCATTCTGCTACAAGCACACTGCGCAACCTAAAGAATAAAGCACAGGTAAGGAAAAGATGTGCATATACATTAGGTACGAGCTAATAACTATATAATACACTGCAATAATAATTGTTACTTCCCCTGCGATATAATTGGCAAAGAGGCTGTATAGGTAGTAGCAGTGTGACACAAGGTCTGTAACTGTATCTGTTTAGTGCTCCAAATATATATTTGGATTGTATTCAAATCCAAAAATCTGAAGCGAGTGCAGCCTAAACCAAAAAAATTACTTATTATATGTTTAGCGCTATAAAAAGATCACAATTTTGAGTCCTGCAGTGCTGCAGTTAGCTGCGGCCAGGAGCCCGGGACAGCAGACCTGGCCTTGGGGTGGCAGGAAAGGCATCCTCACTCCCTCTGTCAATCACAGTGACACAAGTCAGTTGTGGTCAACATGTATGAGGAAGAGGGTAGAGAGCATTTCGGTTTCTCCAGAATTGTGTGGACTTTTTAATCTCGCTTACACTGCTATTATTTTTTGTCTGCAACAGCATCAATGGAACTGATTCATTTTCAAAATCTCACCTCAATGCTGCATTAATTCTGCAAATTATATTATTGGTCTTTACATAAATAAAAGACAGCCTTTGTCCTTTAAACTATCTGTACGTGTGGCTTTTTTTTTTGTACCCAGTCCCCAGTCTTCTACTCTTGACCAGATTTCTGGCAAGCATTCTTAAACAAACAAACAAATAAACAAACGGCCTCCTATTCGTATTTGTATTCGAATCTGTTTAGTACACATCATCTGTTCATGAATAATGCATTTACCTTCAGTTACATTCCTACTGGCTAGGCTGTATGTGTCGGGAAGGATTTCTATGTTTGGCCCAGTATACAGACAGATGTCTAGGGTCACTAATTCTAGACAGATGTGATTTTACTGTTACAATTCTACAGCTAAACATGGAGCCATAAAGTAAAATTCAGTATTTGATCTTATTATTAAAGTTTACACAATCACTGTATAATAAGATAAGATGTACGCATATATGTGTATAATAAGTGTATAACCAATGTACAACACAATGTGTGTAATAAACAGTAAGAGTACTGTACATGCATAAAATAAAAATGCAAACGGGTTTTAATACATTGTTATTAGTATAACTATAATGGGGCTTTTAGACTCTATTGTAAAGTTGAACACTAGAGTCTTCATGTTCCCTTTTGACTAATAGGCTTTTAAAAAATCTAATTAAAAAACATATTCTCTAATTTTAAGGCCCCCTAAAAAAAGTATAAGATTGTAAGATGAGCATCATAATAATAATAATAATAATAATAATAATAATAATAATAATAATAATAATAATAATAAAGTAAAGCTCCTGTACAAAATACCACCAGTACTGCAGGGTTACACAGAGCTACTGATGTAATAACTTCTACACCAATCTCAATCCTTATTGGTTAAAAAGTGTCGGCTAATTTTCTATAAAAGCAGCTCGGATACTGATATTGAACTCACAGACATTTACACAGGGACTAAATTCACAGAATCAATGTGCTAGGAGCTGATGTTATTTAACATTTATGGGGGGAGTCTCTTTTTTTTTAAATCCTTTCTAGATTTTTTTTTTAGCAGTATGACAAGTTGCTATTATAAAATAAATAAATAAAGACAAAAAAAGGGCTCATCAGGGAATGACTGCTTAAAACAAGCGTCAGTAGATTAAATTATATATTATAATTGGAATAAAAACACTTCAGGATGTGCTATTATTGGAAAATAATCAACACTGGGCAGGATCAGTAACTCTCTGTCACTTCAAGGAAATCAAGGTTCTCGGATGTGGACTCAGACTTTTGGACCTTACTCGACAGAATCATCGTAAAACACACCTTAGCTATAAACAACTAATTTTAGTGCCTAATGTGAACTCCATCTACAAGCAACTACGGACTTATAGTATGATGAATTCAATGACGTTTAAACAGTGCAGAGAGAGCGTAGGGGCTTATCATGCCCTAAATTTACACACAGTCTGGTTAATGCCTGGCGTAAGATAAGGTTAGGTACAACTAACTACTCGCTGGGAAAAAAGATGTAAACAATGAGACAGTTATTATGTGTTTCACAACACGATAATGTCCTAGTCTTGTGCTGCAGTTTAATATCACAAAACCATGTTTTAGTAATCAGTGCATAGATTTTTTTTTTAAATTAGATTATTTGTCAAGCTGTCTTTGGGAAGGAAAACAGAATTTTTAACTTATTTCCTTATTCCTTATTTCCTAAAAATCTTCTAAACTGACTCTGCTAAATATATTTATCTAAGAAGTAAATTGTGCTATTGTGTGTTAGGAATACAGCAATATACTGCCTACAGCTATATGTCTCTGTTTTGCGTTTAGTCTTAAAAAAAGTTAAATCAAAATGAAGTCAAAAATGTAGACAAGACAAAAATACCATAAAAAGTCACGGTAATGATCAAAACACAGAAATATAACAAATATACAGCAAAATGATTTTCATATATTGCAAAACTAAGAATATAAAAGCCCCCAAAATAACCACTGTGATGAGTTCATCTGAACCAAACAGCTCACCTACAGGACTCTTCCTCTATGTGTGTCCTCAGTGTTTAACAAAGACAATCACAGACAAACCCACAACCCTGTGCTTAAATCAGTTACGGCCTTAGACACGGCAACTTAATGATTAACCTGCGAGTCACTAACACGCTCTGCTTTGTTGAATCACTTAGCCATTACTGGAAAAATATGCAGTTGTGACCTACTGTAAAGAAGGAGGACCAAGTTTGTGAAGTTTCGCTCTAGCTGAAACTCTGTACAACTATATAGTGTGATCCAAAAAGCTCAAATACAGTGAGTTTGTTGCACACAACTTTAGGATGCCTATTTCTACTATTTAAATACATCATCAAAAACCAAAAAAAAAAGGACCTCAGGTAGCTTTGTTATGTTAAGTGGCATTTTACTGGCATGGCTAGAGGTCTGTGTTTCCCTATTTTGGTGGAAGAGGAACTGCAGTTCATTATCTTTAAAACTTTTAATTATTCATTCATCTAATCAAGTTCTTCTGATACTATAATGACAGGAGTGGTGTCTAGCAGAAACACCCACCCCATCCACAGAGCATGAGGAGTGACTGAATGGTATCATGTGTATGGTGTATGTGTATTTGTGTGTTATGGCAGAGCTCCACCGACTTGTAAAAGCTACGGGAGATTCTGGTGTGGCAGTTTACACAGATTTGAATATCACAGTGTTTGTCTGTTCAGTCGAGTTCCAGATACTTCCCAAGGCTCATATAACAAGATTAGTAGAAATGTATGCTTGGAGTTTAATTACTGTAAAACTTTCATTCATGTAAAAATAACCACTATAAACCCAACACTACTGGGTTACACTATTGACCTCAAAGACTTGTCCTCCAACACAAAGCAGCATCCTCCAAGCCTTATCCGTCAAGTCAAAATCTCCAAAAACGTATCCACCAAGCCTCAAGCCTTTAAGCATCAATCTCCATGCATCAACCTCTAAGAGTCGATCTCAGCCGCATTATCTAAGGAGTGATTTATACAACTGTGTCTGCTTGCACAGGACATTCGCACCAAAGCCTGCCAAAATAATTGCACTTAAGTTTAATATGTGCATTATAGGGAAAACCAGAAAAAAGAAAAACAAAAAAGTAGGTAGGGTATTTCAGTGTAGAAGAAGAAGTATAGTTATACAGTACTTTTATTGAGATTTGACAATTTGTGTTTACTTACTACAAAGTGAAATTAATCCCTGAAAGAAATTCCTTTTTAAAAAAAAAAAAAAAAAAAAAAAAAAAAAAAAGTGTTAAATACTGCAGCTTGGTAGAGTCAGAGTCACTGGGATGAAGATATATAACCCACCATTTATATCTCAGCTCTGCTGAATACAATGACTTGCTCAATCAGAATATGCAACAGCACAGCACCAGAGATTCACACAATACAATCCTCTATGTATGCTTATGCAAAAACTTCCTTTTTACATCATGACACATATACAGAATTGCAGAAGTATGAATCCTTATTCTCCTACTCACCACCAACAGTAACTTCTAAACTGTTTTATTTTCTTTGTTACTTTTACAAACTGTGAACACTCCCACAGCCAACAACCCATACACATACTCACACACTACACAAACAACAACCCCCAACCACACATACTCACACACTACACAGCCAACAACCCCCAACCACACATACTCACACACTACACAGCCAACAACCCCCAACCACACATACTCACACACTACACAGCCAACAACCCCCAACCACACATACTCACACACTACACAGCCAACAACCCCCAACCACACATACTCACACACTACACAGCCAACAACCCCCAACCACACATACTCACACACTACACAGCCAACAACCCCCAACCACACATACTCACACACTACACAGCCAACAACCCCCAACCACACATACTCACACACTACACAGCCAACAACCCCCAACCACACATACTCACACACTACACAGCCAACAACCCCCAACCACACATACTCACACCACTACACCCCCAACAACCCCCAACCACACATACTCACACACTACACACACAACCCCCAACCACACATACTCACACACTACACAAACAACCCCCAACCACACATACTCACACACTACCCAAACAACACCCAACCACACATACTCACACACTACACAAACAACCCCCAACCACACATACTCACACACTACACAAACAACCCCCAACCACACATACTCACACACTACACAAACAACCCCCAACCACACATACTCACACACTACACAAACAACCCCCAACCACACATACTCACACACTACCCAAACAACCCCCAACCACACATACTCACACACTACCCAAACAACACCCAACCACACATACTCACACACTACCCAAACAACACCCAACCACACATACTCACACACTACCCAAACAACACCCAACCACACATACTCACACACTACACAAACAACACCCAACCACACATACTCACACACTACAAATCCGCCAACCACAAATACTCACACACTACACAACCAATATCCCCCAACCACACATACGCACACACTACACAACCAACAACCCCCAACCACACATACGCACACACTACAAATCCCCCAAACACACATACTCACACACTACACAACCAACAATCCCCAACCACACATACTCACACACTACACAGCCAACAACCCCCAACCACACATACTCACACACTACACAAACAACCCCCAACCACACATACTCACACACTACACAAACAACACCCAACCACACATACTCACACACTACACAAACACCCAACCACACATACGCACACACTACAAATCCCCCAACCACACATACTCACACACTACACATCCGCCAACCACACATACTCACACACTACACAACCAATATCCCCCAACCACACATACGCACACACTACATAATCACACACTACACAACCAACAACCCCCAACCACACATACGCACACACTACACAACCTCCAACCACACATAAGCACACACTACACAACCAACATCCACCAACCACACATACTCACACACCACACAACCCCCAACCAAACATACACACACTACACAACCAACAGCCCCAACCACACATACTCACACACTACACAACCCCCAACCAAACATACACACACTACACAACCAACAGCCCCCAAACATACATACTCACACACTACACAACCAACAACCCCCAACCACACACTACACAACCAACAACCCCAACCACACATACTCACACACTACACAACCAACAACCCCCAACCACACACTACACAACCAAGAGCCCCCAACCACACATACTCACACTACACAACCAACAGCCCCCAACCACACATACTCACACACTACACAACCAACAGCCGCCAACCACACATACGCACACACTACACAACCAACAGCCCCCAACCACACATACTCACACACTACACAACCAACAGCCCCCAACCACACATACGCACACACTACACAACCAACAGCCCCCAACCACACATACGCACACACTACACAACCAACAGCCCCCAACCACACATACGCACACACTACACAACCAACAGCCCCCAACCACACATACGCACACACTACACAACCAACAGCCCCCAACCACACATACGCACACACTACACAACCAACAGCCCCCAACCACACATACGCACACACTACACAACCAACAGCCCCCAACCACACATAAACACACTCTACACAACCAACAGCCCCAACCACACATACTCACAAAATACACAACCCCCAACCACACATATGCACACAATACACAACCAACAGCCCCCAACCACACATATGCACACAATACACAACCAACAGCCCCCAACCACACATACGCACACACTACACAACCAACAGCACCCAACCACACATACGCACACACTACACAACCAACAGCCCCCAACCACACATACGCACACACTACACAACCAACAGCCCCCAACCACACACTACACAACCAACAGCCCCCAACCACACATACTCACACCACAGTACACAGCCAACAACTCCCAAAGACACATACTCACACAATACACAGCCAACAACCCCCAACCACAAACATCCACAATCTTCAAAACCAAGTGTCTCCAACCACAAACAACTACACCCAAATACCCTCCATCTAAAAGCACTGCATACCAATAACCCCTACATCTAAAACCCTGGCAACAAATAGCCCCTGCATCTAAACTCATACATGGGCTACCCCTTATATCTAAACACCTGACCACAAATACACACTACACCCTAAACAGAAATACTAAAGCCACGAAAAATACTCTCAGTTCAAAACACAGTTTGAAAAAGTCAGACTTTAAACAGTCCCTGACCCTAAATGCTTAAATACCCAAATAATCACCCCAGGCATGGGAATAGACACAGCCTCAAGAACTTAGAAGTCTCAACCCACTGAAATATTCCAGGCTCACAAACACACAAGCAGCACAGACTCCAACTGTATAAAAATATTGTTGTGTTATAGTTTTAGCTGTGGACAACAAAACTCTCTCTCTCTCTCTCTCTCTCTCTTACACAAACTATTTTGGTTTAAGGCACTGAAACAGAACCTATTTTAAAAGTTAATATTCTCAAAGAAAACAAGCAGCTTTGTTGAGCAAGTTCCAGACAGCGACTGGCTAACGTGTTAGCATAAAAACACAAACATAACAATGACATTTATTTGGCTTAGTGCGGGTAAAACATTTAATCGGTTGTGTAAAACACATAATTAGTTCAAGGCCATTAATATTTCAACGGGCAGAGTAACTAATGCTACCTTAACACATGAAGCAAGAAAATCTGCTGCTTGGTTTTTAACTAAACGACGAAGCTTCATTTGTGTTCAGTTTTGCAAGACTTTCACCATCACACAGCAGCTCTAAAGAGACTTCTACAAGGTCACTAATGCTAAAGCAAGCCGTCAGCCGACTAATACAGTGAACGTTGTTTGAAATGAAGATAAAAATGATGTCAAATCCAACATGAACGAAGCTAATTAGAGCTGGATCATCACAGGGGACTTATTTGTACCGCAATCACAATAAAAACCCTAAAGGTCACCGCAAAGGATAAAAAACAACAATAATGATGATGCAAAGAAGAAGAAATCATTTCAAAACCACTATCCAAGCTCACTATGTTTTAACCAGATAGGATATGTTAGCATAGCATAGCATAGCTAGCTGTATGCCTAGAGTTCTTGATCTTTAAGATCATTTGGTACTCACAGCGGGTGCAAATGAAGAACGATGAAAAGAGAAAGAAGCCAGCTGAAGATAGCTGGGCTGAACTACACACTGGTGCGAAGTCACATGGAGATTAACGATGATTATTCTAGATTAGATTTTTATGCATCGAAACAATCCGGGCCGCTGAATAAGTCGTTGCCATGTCAACCACGCCGGTGTGCGCGAGCCCGTTCTCGCTGCATCTGATTCTGTTAATCGATCGAACAGAATCAAACGAGGAATCGATTAATCGACTGAATTCGGGTGATGCATCCAAAGTGAATCTCCTGGTCTGGCCTCCAGGTGATGATGATGATGATGATGATGATGATGTCAAATCCGCTCCAAAAAAACTACGAGGTCGAGCGAAGAAAATAATAATAATTATTATAATAATTACAATAATAATTATAAAAGGTACAATTCCGTTATATGTGCTCCAGGGGAAAAAGGCTTAACATTTCACGTAAATAATCAGGTTAAATAATTCATAATTAAGATGTTAATGAACGGAAAAGAAGAGTTTTGCAGATGGAGGCACGACGAGCGAAAAACGCAACGGTCTTCTTTTTCTTCTTCGTGCGCTTCTTCCTCCGCTTTCTTCTTCGTTTTCTCTTTGCATTATGCGTGTTGCCAAAGCAACGCGTATCGATCTAGCGCCCCCACAAGGCCGACTAAGGAATGACATAACAAATAGAGATGTCCAGACTTGGTTGCTTTTACATTTTGTGATTTTGTTGCTTTAACAGATCCGAATACTCTCAGAAAGAACTTGAGAAATGACTGACTGATTTATCAGTCAGCAGGAAAAAAACAACAATAAAATATATAGTGTGCATGGGATCAAAGCTGAGGATTAAAGATGGTATTTTCCCCAAACATGATACACATATAAGAAACGTCTTGATTCAGATTGCTCCTAAGTTAATATACAAATATGATTTAGAAAAAAATGCATAGAAGTGGACAAAAATTGTTGTTGTAAAATTCTGTGAAAATTTGCCTTCCTGATATATAGATATCTATACATGCATCAAATTTGTTTACCAAAACTGCCAGACACAAGAACAGTTTCTTTGCACAGGAAGTCACCCCAATTAACAACTCACCATAATTATATTCCCTGCTTCATAGCATTTGTACTGCATCATCAGAACTGTCATTCATCACATCATCCACGTACGTCTCACACACACTACTGCTGCATATTGTACAAAAAGCATAATATTGCACAGTACTGTTATTTGCACTTCCCACACTTTATGTACATAACTGATCAGTCACATATTCTGTATTCATATTTAATACTCGTACTGTCTATATCGTATCACATCATCTGTATTGTCTCATACAGTTTTTATCGTCTTGTCCTCTATAGTCCAAGCTAAATGTATAGTATAGTGTTATTGATGTCTGTACTTTCGAGAGTCACAAATAGCTGGAATCAAATTCCATGTGTGTCAATAAACCTGATTCTGATTCACATATACACTATAGCTAAGATTTTCACTACCATGGCAAATTAAACACAAAAAAAAAAAAAACATGTGATGCTTTCTTTGAGATGCCATTGCTATCAAAGTTTATATTTAAAAAAAAAAAAAAAAAAAAAAAAAAAGCAATTCTAATAGGGTGTCTACTCACTTTCAGTGCCTGGCCCCCTAATTATAGCATAATACACGAGGAAAGCAGAGGGTGAAAAGGGGACACTAGTCCTAAGAAGTCATGTTGTAGAATTACTAACCAATGGATAGTGAACATGTGCATTTGTGTAAAAAACCATCTACAGTATTCTAGCGTACATTTGTGGATGGTTATATATTCAAATAATAAACAGAGTAGGTTTAGAGAAAATACTGAAATGAAGTGAAACTGAAATGTAGTGGCTCTGATTCACCAACACCTGTTCGGACATTTTAAATAGAAAATGTCACAGTGTGCTTTAAATATCACATCAGTCTTCGAATGAAATGTCACTGAGTCGGACAGACAAGTCCCACCCCCTTTACCGGGTCTACCAGGCCATGCCTCCTGAAAGAATGCTAACATTGGGTGATAATCTTTGTAAACACGTTAGCTGTGATTGCGTGTGTGTGTGTGTTTGGCATCAGTCTTATTGAAATCTGTTTAATTAGTTTATTCTGATCAAACAGATGATGTCTCTGTGATAATGGCGTCTCTGTGATTTAATCAAAGAATCACCCAGTGACCTAATAAGCTGCATGAACAGATTCAGGCCTTCTTAAGTGACAGTTAATTTGGCAAATAATAGGTGAAAAAATAAGTCATGGAATAATTTGCAAATCGGTACCATAAACATGTTTAAAATAAAACAGCAAACTAAACAGACAAATACATTAAAATAACAATAAAGATTTTTTTCCCTCAAATGACTAGCGACTTGTAACATCTTAAACACAGTCATGTGTGTACATTCTGGAGTGTGTGTGTGTGTGTTTTGGAGATTTCACAGTCAGACTGTGGCTTTGTCCAAATCCACATTGTACCGCATATTGTATGATGCCCGAATCCAAGTCGAGTCTCGCTGCAGTTTCATCACAGTGCTCATCAGTATTGAGCCTTATGTTTATGGAGCAGACTGTAGAACAGTTGCTATGCTTGAAATAGACACAAAAAGTGGCAGCTGAGGTGTTTTAAAGGAATAGGCATGAACTGGGGCTACACAGCAATGTCCTACATTCTCACAAGCTGAACAGTGATTTCTAGATGCCAGAAGCTTGATTACCTGATCGTTAGCAGTCTACACACGCAGTACAGTGACTTAACAGCTGGCAGGAAAATACACTGTACATGTAGCAGTCTGCATGAGCACAGCTGCTTTACAGACTACAGAACATATTGTACAGATCGCATCCTCAGCCCTCAGCTTACTAAATGAACTGCATGATGACAGGTATAATATTACAAATACGCAGCGGAGGTCTTTTTTCATACCCGTGAGAAAATTGATTCTGACTGCATAATTGATTATAAACAAACCCGATTAGCCTCGTGTCTATTATGCTTTGGCATGTAGCGATGCAAAAACATCAGGAAATCATTACATGTGCTGCAGACACCTCAAGGCAGTGTATAATCTATGTTGCTTCAACATCTTTGTTATTTTAATGTTAAGTTATATGTTAATTTCTTGTATAAATTCGACACAAGGACTTTAACAAAGAAGCAACATTTCAAATGAGATTTTCTTCATTTCATACAAATGATTTCAAAAACCATAAAAGAAAAACATTAAATTTTTATGATTTTAGTACATTTCTCGGACTCATTCTCCAAAATTCTCTACTTTTAATTCCTCTGAAAACAAAAAGGGCTTCTTTTGTAGGGCTGTAACTGAGCTCTGTTCTCATCTGAAAGAGAACTGCTCACTTCTTCCTTTTCACCATAAAAGGGCGAACATATTTTTGACAGAGGAGGATGGGGTTGATCTGGATGCGTAGAAAGTTTTCGATAAAGATGCATTTTGCCTCCTTGGCAGCAGGGAGTGTAAAAGTCGGTCGTGTATAAATGATACAGTAGAACATTAACGTTTTTGCTCCTAGTATTTGTTGAACAGCAGCTCTGACAGTAGCTCCGTCTGCCAGACAAATCACAGGCTTATATTAATGCGCTAGTTAAAACAGGTTATCTTCCCTTTTTTGGTTTATTCCTCCCTTTATAAAGCTGTACAGTCCACACGACTACACGTAAAATCTAAAACGCTACTGAAAACGGGCGGTGACGTTCCGCTGAGACGCCTGAGCTACAGCCTGCTGATGGCGAAGCTGTTGTGAGAACGGATCCTCCATTGATTTAATGCTCACTGTACTCTTGGGCCCGGTTTTCCACTGTACACCACTCTCATCCACCACACACGCCTCCACCGTCACGCTGTGGTTCCCCGGCACAGAAAAGTTCAGCAGGAACTGAGTGCTGAAGTAGTCATTATGAGGCTCCACCTGCTGCTCAATCTCATTGGTCTTGGACTCGAGAGGAATCTAATTGAAAAATGATGACCGTATTAGGAGTGGGCCATATAACTATGCAATAGCAATTCCATCATGAATTCTTTCATAGTAATAATAATTTTTCACAGAAATTCTAGATATCGTGATATGTTTTTACTAAATTATTAAAAAACATTTTATCTCTTTTTAGAAAGGCACAAACTGACAAAGCAGCTGAGCAAATTTTTTATATATTATTGACTTTAACCCACCTTGAAGTCAGGAGTAGGTTTGGACTGCAGTGTGGAGCTGGCGTTCAGACAGACCGAGTGGATTTTGCGGAAGAGGCCAGGCGTGGAGCCGTGCTGAATCACTCCCTCAACCTTTAACGTGAGCTGCTGTGTGTTCTGCACCGGGATTGGCTCATTGGGTGTGCGAGGAGATGGAGACAGAGCCAACTGTGGGAGCAAACAGGAAATACATGTATATACAGTAGAACCCATTTAAAGCTACTGGATTGTGATCTGTTCATACATCCATGAAGCTAAAATAGTTTGCAACTACGATTCTCCTCGGCCTGTCTTAGTCAGAGGTCAGATTCGTTTTCCGACGTCCGAGTTACAAATGTTAGTTGAAAGAGTGTAAGTTCTGAGTACTTATGGTATATAATGCTATATTCAAACAAACTAGAACAAACTGATGGTGCTGTACACAATTCTTATAACTATCATTTATCCACCACAACGTACACCGAAACAGTGTAATACTGAACCTTTAAAACGTTCTTTTGTTCTAACAACCATTAATATTCACATATAATCACCACAATTTTTATATTTAGCAATATTCAAATATTTGATACTCTTATAAGCTTATAAATGTTGATATATTTATTGATGGAGAATGATTTCAAAGCACTTTTGTACTTCGCTCTGAATAAGGGCGTCTGTCAAATGTTTTATATATACACACACAGTTGTGCTCAAAAGTTTGCATACCCTGAAAGAAATTGTTAAACATTGCCATTTATTTGAGGATAGTGGTCAGATGCCATTATTAATCATTATGAAGTCATTATCAATCACACAGACTCCTTTTTAAAACCTAATGATAACCGAAATCACCTAAACAACCCTGATCAAAAGTTGAATGTTTGGCCACATTATAAAACACACAGGTTGACGCACAGAAGTTTAAATGGCTATTAAAGGAAAGTTTCGGTGTATAAATAGTCAGCGAGTTTCTCAGCTCATGAGGTGATGTGCTGACTTGGCTGGATATGGCATCATGGGGAAGACAAAAGAACTGCCAATGGACCTGCGTAATAATGTAGTTGAACTTTATAAAGCAGGAAAAGGATGTAAAAAGATCTCAACACTTGGAAATGCCAGCCAGTCAAACTCTGATAATGAGGTGGAAAATAAATAGGTTCTGTTGATACTAAGCCAAGGTCAGGTAGATCAGAAAGATTTCACCCACAACTGCCAGAAGAATTGTTTGGGATGCAAAGAAAAAGCCACAAACAACTTGGAGAGAAATACAGACTTGTCTGGAAAAAAGTGGTGGTGTTTCAAGGAGCACACTAAGGAGGTACTTGAACATAAATGACCTGCATGGTCAAATTGCCAGGAGAAAGCCATTACTGTGCCTATGCCACAAAAAGTCCCACCTTCGGTATGCCAGACAGCACCTAAACAAGCCTCACAGCTTCTGGAGTCATGTGGAGTGATGAGACCAAAATTAAACTTTATAGTCACCATGTTTGGAGAGGAGTGGACAAGGCCTACGGTGAAACGTACACCATCCCAACTGTAAAGCGTGGTGATGGATCTCTTGTGTTTTAGGGCTGTTTGAGCACCAGTGGCACAGGGAGGTTAGTAAAAACTGATGGCAAATGAATGCAGGATGTTATCAGAAAATACTGGTAGATAATTTGCATTCTACAGCATGAAAGCTGCACATGGGACACCCTTAAATGTTCCAACATGACAATGATCCAAAGCACAAGGCAAGGTTGACCCTCCAATGGCTACAGCAGAAAAAGCTGAAGGTTCTGGAATGGACATCGATCTCCTGACCTCAGTATCATTGAGCACCTCTGGGGAGATCTTGGCATTTTGCCATGAAAAATGAGCAGCTATACCACCTTAAAGAATTAAGGCCCTCATGCTCAATTATTACAAAAGACTGCATACCATTATTGATGCTAAAGAAGGTGATACACAATATTAAGGTAATAAAAGACATGCAAACTTTTAAACAGGGATTATTTTCTTATTGCTTTGTTTTGTTCATTCTGTAATGCCTTACATATTAACTTGAGTCCTACAAGAAATAAAATAAATGTGTTTTGCCTTCTCACTACTGTTCTCTTTATATTAATAGACTTGATTTGCCAATTTATCTGCTAACAGGCTAATGTGTTGCAGCAAACATGCAGGAATTACAATTATTGCAACGAAATTAGGAAGAAAACAAATATCTTAAATATAATGTATAATAAAAATGCTAATTAACTCATACTTATATAAACATGTTATAATACAACAGTCTAAGCTGTATAAATAGCTACTGCTATAGTAACAATATGAGAGTAACTATATGGATCATGGTGCATTATTACGGATCATGACGAAGCATTCGTTTATCATGTGTTAACGGATAAACAGAGCAATGGCTTACTTTGATACTGGTTGACTGCAGTTTTTGGAAGAAGTATCTCTGGAAGGACAGCGGGACTTTGAGCAGAGCGATGACAGCATCACACAGACAGCCAGTGTGCTGAAGACAAACAGGAGAAAGTCTATCAAAATTGAGCATTTTAAATCATTATATTATTATTATTATTATTATTATTATTAAAAAGCTAAAAATGTAGGTTTCCATGTTATTCGCTCCAGCAGCTGTTTTTATACTTTACCAAGTAAGAGACAGGAGGATGCTTCCTGCTCAATGACTCTACTTCCTCCAGAACAAGACTAAACACAGACTGCATCATGCGCTCATACTTGCTCTCTGCCTGAACTGAACTCGGTGGGACAAAGTCCTGCAAACTGGGACAAATAATCCAGTAGAATTATGTGGAGAGTAAAAAAACCCCAAACAACAGTATATACATTCCAAGTTTTAGTAAACCATAGAAAGAAACAGAAATATTAAGAGGATTTGTTCTTATTATATATGATACATTCCCAGTGAGAGGTAATAAAAAGATTTGTTTAATCCTAAACATGTTATATTAAATATCAAGCATTCGAACTATTTAGAATGAAATAGAATTACAAAACATTATTCAAAATCCAAATAAAAGGTGTAATATTTTAGAAAGCATGTTTGATTAGCACTTTTCTGTCCTAATGTGATTCACCACTCATGGAGAACTAAACACAGACGTGTAACAAGTTTGTAAACTCGTATGAATCAACCTACCCATTACAGACGGGAATTGAGTGCAATAATTAGTTTTTCCTGGTTAGAAAACTATTCCCAATTTCCTCAGATGCAAAGACACCATGACAACAATATCTACTGAGTTCATGCCAATAACGCATCAATTATACATTCTATCAGTGTTGTGTAATTTTACATTAAGACATTCAGTTATTAAAAGCATTTAAATAGTTAAGAAATGTTCGTATTGGATGGGGTGTAGTATCACAGAAATTCCCACGAGCCCCTGGTACATGGGAATAAAGAGATCAGTGCGTGTGTGTTCACGCTTACCTGGCAGTGTGAGGGTCGAGTATTAAAGCCTCGATCACATAAGAAATAAGCAAGCAGCTTTGCTGTTGCCTAACAAATGAGTTAAGGGAAGCATTGCTGTTTTAGACGTTGCTCAGTTTGTTTAAAAAAAAACATAATGATCGGCAGTGACACTCAAAACAAAACTGCTGAAGCTTTGTTAATGCTAGTGTTCTCTTATATCTGTCATAACTGGTGCAAGGAATTTAAACTAGCAGACACACTGGTCCCGATGTAACAAAAGAAAAGAAACAGTGATAATTAATACTTCATTTTAAACTTTAAAATTTTTCTTCTAACATTTATCCTTAATAGGTGACGTTGGAAGGAAAAACTACCCGAGATGATATGAGGAAGAGAGGAACCAGACCCAGAAGGGAACCCAACCTCATTATTCGGGTGACAGTGAACAAAAAAATGAGGTAAAAAAAAAATTTGTCGTTTCTACATCAGTTTGTACTCTAGTGGAATTGTGCAAGGATTAGAGTCTGTCTTTGGCCTAAAGGATACAGCTCAACATTTCTGAGTGTAGCTGAATCAGCATCGAAAGAAGACTGGTACAAATCAGCGTAGCGACCGGCAAGACTCCGGAATTCATCCATGGAGAGCTTCATCTGTGTAAGAGCAAAGGACAAATCTAATGATTTTAAAAAGGTATAAGTTAAAAATATGACTGGTGTATGCATCTAAAATCAGCCAAATCAGGAGTAGAAATTGTGTGCGTGTGTGTGCAGCACCTGCTGAGAAATGCGTCCGCAGCGCTGCAATTCACTCCCGGAGGACAGAGCCATGCTGGCAGCGATGGCAGGTGGAGGACTCGTCTTTAGGCTGTTACAGGTGCAGATAAGTTGGGCCAGAGCCTGAAGCGTGTCAATACGCAGCTTCACGAACTCACACTGGAACGTCAGAGGACTCAGGGGGGTGCTTGCAGCCTGGATACACACATTCACACACAGGTTCAAGTACCTTTTTACTATCCATAAACTGTGCAATGAAATAGTAAGTCTCCAAATGACATGCAGAACATGAGACGACTCAAACCATACGATGCATTAAACTCTCTGACTAATCTTTAATGAAAAGTGAAAAACTATCTACAAATATGCAGTAATTTGTCCATTAATACATTTTTGGCTAATTTACACAAGGACAGTTAAAAAAAAGTATCTTTAATCCTTGGTTTTCAAAGAGGAATGTGGGGACACCCATGAAGCTGTGAAATACAGGAAGGGGAGAACTTTTTTTTTTTGCATTTTCGTACAGGTTTGGAAAAATACCAGCCCATTGGTGTAAATTACATGGGTGCATACCAGTCATCAATGACTCTCTGATGCACTATGGATTGAGGGCTTGGCCTCAAGGTGTTTCTCTGAGATGTGTGTGAACTGATCTACACTGACTGTGAGAGAAGTGAAGCCTTTTTGGTATGATTGGAGAGCATCGGTGATGGCACTGATGGCTCCGCTGTAGTCTCCGTCAGTCAGCCCGGTCAGGCAGTGCTCGGCCTGTGAGAACTCCATCAGTGCATTTAGCCAGAAGTAGAAGTGCTCAGAGGCAACACGTGTGCGTAGACTTTGGTACAGCTCGCCGGAGAATTCATGGCAGCCCTGCAACATGTGTCAAAGAATGATCATACTACTTATTCCTTTTTATTATACATTACGTATATTTATTGCAGATAATCGGGTGCCTCAAAGTTTGTGAACAGTGTAAAGTAAAGACTTGGCCAATACTGTCTTTCAGTTTTATTTCTATTCACATAAAGTGACATGACAACAACTCATTTTTTCAGTTTTTTAGAGATTCTTGAAGATTTAAAAAAAATTGGTCAATTTAATATATTGACTGATAATAATTTTTATTAAAACATTTTGTAAGCAAACAGCTGTTATATCAGAGTAAGTCTGTAGTTTATCAGAGTGGTTCTTGATGTTCTAACAGTCACCATGCACAGGTAGTCCATCATACTTCAATCGTCTTTTTACCAGTCGTTTAACCAAGCATTAATTACTGTACTGAAGCCTCAGTGTTAAAAAAAAAAATCAGAACTTTAGTGAGCTGCTCACCATACGCGAGGCCTGACGTGCAATTCTGTAGACGGTCCAGCCGTTAGCTGAGGCTTCCAACTGTGGACGAATCACAGCTTCCACCTCAGCGCTCAAAGAAGACTGACTTGCCACAAACACCACTGTGGCCAAACACACCTGAGAAACAGAGAAAGTAGTATAACATAAATTCCACAGCTTAATAGAGTTAATTACTTCCTAATACATTACTTTTGGTGAGCAATTTATTTCTTTCAGTGTAAACACCAACCAAAAGTTCCTGTTGTTTATCAGAGCTTCTGTGACTGGCACTGCTGTAGAGCTCCAGTAGATTTCCCAGCATGCTCTCCCCCAGCACAGGCAGCTGAGTAACAATGGCGGCCAGAGCGTGGCAGATAGCAATGCATGCCGAGTCACAGGAGTGATGCAGCTGGGCCAAGAGGAACTCCACACACATCTGACTGAGAAGAGGACGCGCCCTCAACATCCTCACCAGACACACAAGCACCGTCTGAGTGAGGGGGCAAGAGAGAGTATAAGAAAATATAAGGGAGGGAGAGAAAGAGAAACAATAAGAGAGTGCAGGAGAGAGAAAGAGAGATTTCTATTTAATTTTAAACATTAATTTCAATGTAACTTCAAACTGAGGGTGATGAATGAGGGTACACATAAAATACAAGCCTGACATTTCCTGGTATTTAGAGAGAAAAACAACATATAAATATGTGATGGATAAAGAGAGCTATACGTATAAATCATTTTAAATGAAATTTAAGGAAAAGGAGGCACTTGCCCAAAGACACAAAAACTTTCTAGCAATCCTATAAGACAGTGGTCCCCAACCTTTTTTTCGGCGCGGACCGGTCAATGTTTGATAATTTTACCGCGGCCGCTGCGGGGTTGGGGTGGCGGCTATACAATTAAATTCAAATTAATAATTTTAATTTAATTGTATTTAAACATGCCTTTTTAACTCACTACAACGCTAAACCAATGAGAACCCTGAGCTTGTTTCTTTGCAACGAGACGGTTCCATCTGGGGTAATAGGAGACAATGACACCCGAAGTGTGTTGCTTATGTCCAGTTTATTCCGTTGTTTTGTTTCGGTTGCCGTCACTGCGGAAAACCCCGCTTCACACAGATAGCATGTCGGAAATGGCAATAGGGATTTAAGTGCTGTGGTGACAATCTCAGGGTATTCCGCCATGACTTTAATCCAGAACACCGGCAGAGTTTCTAACTTTCTAACGACGTCTGTTTCGTGCTCATTTTTGCAAATTTGTGAGTTAAATTTGAGCAAACACAATATACACGTACACCAAGCACTGAAACATGACAAAGTACCGGTGAACAGAGAGAAGAGCGATACACACCTTCTCTCTCCACCAAAGCTACAACGCCACTGCCGCTTGCAGCTGCTCAGCTCCAGACGTCACCTAAAGCCAGCCCGATATTATGATATTTTATGATATGATATTTTATTTTATATTTTATGCATGCGCGGTATTGGTGCGGCTTTAGGTGACGTCTCTCAGCTCCCGGTTAACCTCTCGTCCATGGAAAGTCGCACAAACCCGAGAGAAATACACCACAGTAAATAAAATGGAAATAATTTAATGTTCCTTGGGCGGCCCGGTATCATTTGGTCCATGGACCGGTACCAGTCCGCGGCCCGGGGGTTGGGGACCACTGCTATAAGACACACTGTACTCACTTTCAGCGTGGACTGAGCAGATGCACGGTCATCCTGACTGCACAGCAACAGTAAAGACTCCATGCCCATCACCGTGTCCTGCTCCAACTGCACAACATCTACACAAAGATAAAAAGTAGATGAGACAACAATGCGCAGATTTAAGGATATGAATCAAGAGAACTACTAGACATTAGCTGGGTTAGCTTCAAATCTGAAATCAGGATATTTAGAAGTTATACACAAGCCTCTTGAAATCGCAGAACTTCACAGGGCAACTGCACATTTAACATTTAGCTACAGTGATAAACATAGGCTTTGTGTATTAGGGCAGTACCTTTCTCAGGGCAAGAGATGGCTATGTTAACTAGCACAGTTATGCCGTGGGCTGCTACGGCCAGGTTACTATGGTAACAGCAATCCTGCGCCAGCTTGACGATGTCAGTCAGGTGAGGAGATTGTGGGGATTCACCTGAAAATAAACAACAGGGTTATCCAGTTAATTCTGAAGATAGGTGCTTACATTGATGGACACACATGTAGGTGTGTTCAACACATTCTAAAAGAAGCTGTCAAAAATGAAGAAAGGTTAAGAGATAATCCATGTTATAAAAAAAAAAGGAACATTGAAAAGTTGCACTATGTAATTTTCAAATTAGTTCATGCCTTCTAAGATGGTGAAGGGAGCACGTCATTTTATGAGTTATTGATGATTGCTTATGTCAGCATAATAAAAGTTTTACTGAGGTAGGGCCAGAGATGTTTATCCTTGAGGATCAACGCTACTTTGTGCAGCACAAGACAGTCGTGATACTTTTTAAAATATAAATCTGCACTAATTTTATCGTAACATACAGTCACTGATTGGATGACAGAAGATGAAACCTTTGAGATTTTGACGAGCACTTTGAAGGTCTAAATAAAAATTTAAGGAGTAAAATTTTGGTTCTGGGAAATGTAAATAAATAGCATTATGAGTATTCATATTTCAATGATACTAAAGTAAAGTATACATTATCCAAAAGGTTACTTAAGTATAGTAAACAAAGCACAAGCACTTAAGTTTGTAGTTTAGGTCAGAATCATACCTGTATGTACTGTATGGTCTTAGGGTAATAAAAAAAGTGACTGTCAGCTTTGTGATAACCATCTTCCTAAGTTTTGTGTGTTTGTGTGTGTATGTGTGTGTGTGTATGTGTGTGTGTATGTGTGTGTGTATGTGTGTGTATATGTGTAACCTGAGGTAGGGCTGAAGTACTGCTTGATGGCAATGGTTCCAGAGAGTGTAGAGAGGACAGAGGCCATGCCGAGTTTGAGACCATCATAAGGGGTGCTGAGGGCACTCTCACACAACGTCTACACACACACACACACACTCTAAATATAATACAAAGCAAAATAATAAACTATGCAGGAAAATCACTGCAAAAGGTTAACCAATTAACTTTAAACCACCACAAGGCATCAATCGGGCCGTACCTGCACGTGTAGTTAAAAACGAATAGAATTCAGCTTTTAGGATTCTCACTTCAGTGAAAGTGTGAATGATCTCACCTGTGTGTTCTTTCTGCTCCACATGTGAGGAGCTTTCTTAGCAAGGAGTTTCAGGTCCTGGATGGCGAGTTTTTTCACAGCTTTTCTTGGGTCTTCTTTTAGATACTGCAGAAGTAAATCAATCTGCAAAAGAAATAATACAATTAATAAGGAATAAAACATGATCAGGATGCACCAGGCATTATAGACCATGTCTGTAGTGCAGCTAAAACTGTTCCCCAATTCAGCAATGTAGAGTTGTGTATTAGTCTGGAGTGAAGTAAAAGAGGTAGTTTAAACACACCTGTTTGGGAATGTGCATGAGAGCACAGAGGGAAAGCTGCGTGAAGGTGTGCAGTGTAACGATCACCATGGGCGTAGAGGGGTACGAAGATACAAGCTCTTGCAGCAGCTCTCTGCTCCGGGAAGCCAACGCTGCATCGTGGTGCATGTACTGGAGCATGGGGATCAGCTTCAGCTTCAGTTCCACTGGAGTGGCCAAGCCTGACCAAAATACACACACACACACAGAGGTAAGATGGATACAAGAGATCTTAGATCAAACACTAGGGTTTTGGATAGTTTTAAAATAAATTCACAAAATGGTTCCGTTTAATAACACACAGGCTTTTCAAAAAAAATGTTTAAATACCCTGCTAGATTGAAAAAGTTTCACCTTGAATCATCTCACTGATCTTGTTGCATATCCCTGCTGCAAAATCTCTGAAATAACACAAAATAAGAGCCTGTAATAAAATCATAACTGCCATTGGGGCAAATCACCACACAAAGGCTCATCACATTTTATGGCTTGTTCATTGTCTGTAATAATAATTACAACAATTAATGACAGTATAATATTTAATTTAAAAAAAAGAGAATGGCAAATATAGATAAATATTTTTTAGCATGCCCCTCTTTTAACACAAGCATGTGTAGATTATGGCTTACTTGGAATGGGACGAGAAACTGGCTGCTGCAAAGATTGCGGCCTCCACTTCTACATTGTCGTGTGAGTCCAGGCTCTGGCGAATGCTGTGATGAGCGTTTTTCCTTTCGGGGATGATAGACGCCAGGCTGCCCAGCATTCTGCGGCAAATATGAATAAACACTTTCATCAAGTACAGCCTTGTTTGCATTCATTTTACACTCAGCCAAATGTGAATGCTGTGTGTACCGGAGTGTGATGGCTCTGGCTATTGGATCGTTACTGTGGATAACAGAAAAGACTCTTTTAACGAACTCGTCGACATTCAGGATCTTCTCTAGGTGTTTCTCACTCTGCTGGGTCACCTTCAACACACACAGCCGGAGGAAGTTGTTTCTGCGGAAAGTTTCAAATAAAGTACATTTCTCTTCAAGCCAAAAAGAGTTAAGCGACCAGCAAAACTGTCCACACATCCGTCAATGCTGTATAACAACTGTATAATGTAAAATGTCCCGTCGTGTATGGATGAGTACATACCCAAGTCTGAAAATGTCAGCAAGTTTAAGGAAGGCAGAGTTGATGAGTATGGGGAACGGATACTTCTGGAACAGTTTGGGAAAGAGGACCACGGCTTCACACTGTTCCCCAAGTTTGCATGATCTAAGGCCTTGATTTGGAGACAGAACAGCAAAATTATTAAGCGGTAGCAGAATCACCTCTCTGTTATTGCGGGGCTGTCAAGTGTCATGCGCTGAGAGTGACAGTCACGCATGTCGGTCTTGTCATGCTCTCCCCCCACACATTGTATTTCTCACGCAGAAAAACTTTTTGACTATTTATCATATATTTAATATGCCTCAGTGCTCAAAATGTATCAGTCCGCACCGCTGTCTCTATCGAACCGGGCAGGAACCAAGCGCATCTCCTCTGGAGTTCTTAGTTGAGCCTGACACTTATCAGCCAATCAAAAAGGCTGTACAAAAGGCTATACAATAGCCAATCAGAAAATATCACTATTGTATATGGGTAAGATTTACCGCAATAACCAATGAAAAAAAAAACATTCATTAGCGAGGATATTTTAGATGGTCGGTTTGAACAAAACCTCAACACGAAACAGCTTGTCTCTGGACGGGACATTGTCCTCAATCATGACCCTAAAAATGGCTGGGCTTGAGAAGAACTGTTTTGAATGGGAGCAATTCCCAATTTTTTTTGGTGTGAGGGGTTGGAAATGTTATAGAGAACTGGACACTACAGATGTCGTTAAAGTATTTCCAGCAGTGTTTTAGAGCCCTACAGCAAAATTATTAAAAACAAACATAAACAAAGTCCAGCTCTCAATAGGGCACCATCATTGCTCCTAGGTACATAAACTGAAAAAGATGTTCTGCTATAAAGCACTGCAATAAACAATTCAATCATCCAGGTCCAAACCTCCTCCACAAATTGTTCCAAATTCATGTCTTCTGCCTCTTCTCCCATGTCACAGCACAGAAAGAAAACAAAGGCTGCTCTTTCAGCACATCTTAAGTGCTAACTCATATTAGCCTTCTTATATTAGCCCAGACAAAACATCTACAGGTTATGACAAATGACATGAAGTGAACCGCCAATGAGTGAATAATACAATACAATGCATTTAGGTTCATATTTCAAGAAGTATCTGCGACTTACATCGAATGCATTCGTCAAAAGTTATTTAAATATAAGATAGCTCTGTTAGCCAGTTAGCATGCTAATTGTGTTAGCATTAAAATAACAGACCTTTGTCCAGCTCCATAAGAGCCGAATTAGCATCTAACTCCTGCTCCCCATAACCGGCTTCCGATAAGAAGGAACGCGCCGTTGAAAGTGACATTTTCTTCACACAGACTATTTCTCCTCGATTGAGAGTTTCAGTTAGTAACTGAATTGTAAACTAGCCGTAAAGACTACAACGTAATATTCACACCGCTATTCCGAAACAACATGGCGTCCGAAAGAAGCAGAGCTCGGATTGGAGGAGGAGCTCGAAAACCAATCATGTCACAGAAACAAGAATAACGCTAACAAATCACAGGGAGGTATATAGAATATGTCGGATTGTGGGTGGGAAATCAAACGATTCTTGTCGATCCTTCACACTTCTTTAACCGCCGTTCCGCAGGATGTGACGTTACAAAAAAAGGCGCGTCCTGCGCTCTGCACCAATGGGAAGGCGTAACGTGATATTAGCGGGATTTTTGTGTCCTCACTGTTGATCATCAGCTTCGCGGGAAATTCAGTGCTTTAGTTTTACAGTGTTTAAGGACTTTGTGCCAAGCCGATTAGGTGTTGAGAATGCTGTTCCGTGTTGTTGTGGACCGAGCTGTGGGTGTAAGGAGAAGATACGGTGAGCAGATTTAATGTTTTTAATATTAGCAGGTTTTTCTTCACAATGCTGGTAGTTAATTTGGGGACGAATCCTGAACCTCTACCTGGTGTCTGTATTAGTGCACTATGTAAGGCTAGAAGTCATGCTGGGACACATCATGGGTAGGGACCTAATGTTCAACACTCTGGTTTTGTTCTGTCAGGAAAACACATACATTAAACAGATCTCAGATTAATCCTAAACTTTTATAGTGCATTATTAAAAGTGTAACCGGCGACAGATTACTTGTGTTTATGTGTATGAGATATATATATATGTATGTATGTGTATGTGTGTGTGTGTATACATATATTCAATGTACTGTACTGTATGTACTGTATCTATCATTATGATCTGTTAGTCGCTATATACAGAGTATTCTATTTAGTATTCTAGAAATTCTTTTGAGTAAAATTATTATATAAACTAAATTGTATAAAATCAATGCACCATATAAAAGCTATATAAATATGTCATTTGAAGATATTTGTGCCTGTGATTTTCTTGTGTTGCTCATAGATAACGCCCATGGAGGGATGATTTCTTAATCTGAAGGATAAGATATGAGAATTCCAAACAGTTTGCTTGGAACACACTGTTTTCTGTCCAAATCATGATTTTTGGCATTTAATTCATTTTTTTCTTCCACAACTTGGCAACACGAGCAGTAAAGAGTTCCATTGTGTGCCAGGAGGGGATCAGTACTGAGCATTATAATATACCAAACAAATTCGATCTGTGCACCTTCATTATTTTTTCCACACTTCCCTGCACACAATCAGTGTTTTATTCCTGACAGAAAAGAAATCATTATTCACCATCTGATTAATATTACAGATGATATTGATGCTTTCTGTTCCATAACTTGGTGATATTTTGCTATAAAGCAACACCAAAATCTTTAACTAATGCACCAGGTAATATTGTGAATTTTGAAAAATGAATACATTTCATTTATTTTCATTTTAAAACGCATCTGTTTTCAAAAAAAATTAAATAAATGGGACCAAAGTCACAGTAACGGAGTGAGTTTAGAAAACGAAGTCAACACTAGTTTGTCCTAATTTGCTAAAGTCTGCATGTTAGTGGACTGCTAATCCTTCCTGAGACCCCTCAGTGTTTCAAAGCCCCTATTTAGTTAGCATTTCCTATTGCATGAAATAACTCCTTGTGTTCCTTTCTGTTATAGATAAGCATGGGGATTATCCATTGTCGTCTCTGCTGGAGTGTTTTCAGTGTTCTCGTCATGAAGAACACGTGTCTTATGGAGACTCGGGCGTTGCTGTTCCTCCTTTTGGATGCACGTTCTCTACAGGTGAAGCTCTGCCTGATTATTATATAAGCACATGCAAGATTAGTGGGAATCTCCTCTGTTATTAGTGAATTGGTACATACAAGTAATGTTTTTTAAATACTTTGGAGGCAACAAATACACGGTTTGCTACCAGATGATTGACTGATTTGGAAAATATCTTGTGCAAGTCAAGTGCATTTTTATTGAGATGTCATTTCTGCAGGATGATAATATATATAATATTTTGATTCTGCAAATACACAATAGTGTAAAACTAATGCAGAACAATAAATACACAGAACATGGGCTGTAAATTGTAATAGCACCAGTAGGTACATCTGTAACTGCAATATGTTTAATAACATCTGATGCAGCTTTGTAAAGCATAATAAAGTGATAACTGATCACAATATCTCTTTTTTTATTTTTTTAATTGACACTTCAGTACTGTACGTTTTTTTTTCCATGTCTAGGTTTTAGACTGCTGTTGTTTAAAAAGGCATGATAATAAGTGTGTATTTGGTACTAAATGCAGTAAATGTTTATGAGTTCTTATCATTCAAACCAATAATAAAAATGTCTCTATTTGCAACTGTTCCCAAACACTTGGCCTTTTCATTATTTGTGCAAAGATTTCTGTTATAGTCTGAAATTTGATGTATGTCTGTCTATAGCTCCTGGACAGGGCAGCACGCTAGCTGTAGCGAATGAGGAAGGGATTGTGAGCCTTTATAACACAGAGAGACGCAGCACTGTACTGAAAGGTGAGTAAATTTTCATCCGAGTCAGGATTCGGTACAGTTCACTTGTGGCACATTTTATTATAATCAGTTTAATTATTTATTTGTTTGTTTTAAATCTTCAAGGTCTCAATCTTTAAAACTCTTAACATATTCTCCAGGACTCCATGGGTCATGTTTCATGTAGTGTTCTTCACACACTTATTGGGTTATTGATTAAGGGTAGGATGCGTTATGAAGCATTTGATTCAAGCCTGGACCCCGGGCTTAAATGGCTCAAATTGGAATTCCTGCTCATTCTCCTTCTCCTGATAGTTCACACCTGTCAAATGTTGTAGTTCCCAAATCTCACTTCTGAGCAAAACGGAACAGATCTTTAAACCAGCGGAAAAGATTAAAATGGAAAGGGTGTTGAAATGCAGAGTGAATTTCATCATAGTCAAGTCATAAGCGATGCTGTTTCTCATCCACAGAATGGCTGGCACATGATAACGCTGTGTTTGATATCGCCTGGGTCCCTGGAGCAAACAGCTTAGTGAGTTCTTTAGCCACTCAATACGATCTTTTAGGTACTTTAAATTGATTCACAGTGAGAGTAAGTGATGTTTTTGTGTGAAGGTGACTGCGTCAGGGGATCAGACAGCCCGGTTGTGGGACGTGATCTCCGGGGAGCTGCTGGGGGGTTTTAAAGGGCATCAGTGCAGCCTGAAGTGTGTGGCCTTTCCCAAACAAGAGAAAGGTATAAAATTAAATTTTAAAAAAACAAATTTTATCTCTAAGCTTTTTTTTTTTCTTTTTATAGTGTCGGATATTGTTTTATTTTAAAGCCACATTTTGTTCCCTCAGCTGTTTTCTGCACTGGAGGCAGGGATGGGAACATCATGCTGTGGGACATGAGGTGTAGTAAGAAAGGTAAGATCGGGAATGTTTGGATAAAGACTGCTAATGAGCTTATAAATTTGCATGTCTGTCCCTCTATCTCTGTCTGACCATTTTTTCTGTCACTATCTGCCTCTTCCTGTCTGTATCTGACCCATTTGACCCCACACCCCCCTTTTTTTTTCTTTTTTTTTTAACGTAGATGGCTTCTACAGACAGATGAAGCAGATAAGTGGAGCTCATATGAAGATGGACAGAAACACACCTCAAACAAAGAAAAAACGAGCAGTGTCTAGAGGAATGGCTCCTTCTGTGGTGAGACAGGCTTTTTATGAAGCACACAGAGACAGATTTATTTTAGTCATGTGATCTGCCCAATCTATTTTATCTGTCTGTTATTAGTTATAGCAACATGGTGCTTTTATAGCAGTTAAAATAGTGTTATTAAACCTATTTAGTCTCAGTTTAGCTAAAGAGCATTGAAATCATTCATTTGGCTAAATTATGGACCAAAACTGTAAAATCCTTTTTTTCCTATAACACAAAGATCCTGTAAATTTACCTCCGAATTCTATAAATTCTCAAATTTAATGCATGTACTTTTAGTAGAGACCAAAGAATAACACGATGCTTTAATATTCCCGCATCTCTCTTGCTGCGCAGGACTCTCAGAGGGGAGTGACGGCGGTTGTTTTCCGTGACGAGAACACGCTCATCTCTTCAGGAGCCGTAGATGGGTATGTGCTGAATTAGGGACGCTTCCTCTGGTTTAAGAAACCAAATAATGGTATGAGAGATGATTAGCATATGCTTTGTCTCTCTACAGGACAATTAAGATGTGGGATTTGAGAAAGAGTTACACGGCGGTACAGCACAACCCCACACCACTCCAGATCTATCAGTACCCAGGATCCTCCACACGCAAACTAGGTACATAAATGCACGCTTGCTTGCACACTCTGACTACAGATTAATGAGTAGAGAGCACACAAGACTATACATATATACTTGCTTGACTATAAGATCAAGATCTTTTTGGTCTTTTATCTGGATAAATATTGAATACTTATTTAATACTTATTTCTGTATGATGGACACAAGAAAATGTTTACAATTCATACCACAGTTTAATATTAAAGTTTAAAGATAGCCTTTTCTATCAATATTGCAACAAAATCAGTCTAATTTACAACAATGTTTCTCATGTGTATTCGATAATCTATTTTTTTTATCGTCCTGGCTTGTTTTCATTTCCTGCTTAATCAGTACACTTTATATCCAGGTTATTCAGGCTTGATGTTAGACTCGACGAGCTCCAGACTCTTCTGCAACTGCACAGATGACAACATTTACATGCTGGATGTCAGTGGATTAAAAACTACCCCAGGTAAGGAGTGCCAAGAGTGTTATGGTTTGGTAAGATAGAAGTTGGTTATTGGTTTGGTAAGACACAATACTGTGTCAGAAAGCGTAAGTTTTAGGACTGACTGTTCCAAAGAGTTAACGCGAGGCTCCTGATAAAATACTAAATAAACGTCTCCTTGTGTAAAACTTATATCTTGGATGATTCCACACAGTTTTAAAATCTGTTTGTGGCGTTTCTGCTATATGAGTCACTTTGTGTTCTGGTAGAAGCGACAAGGCATTATGAGGAGCATTTGCATATAAAATCTTAATATAAAAATGTATAAAAATATTTTGAACAGTCTTCTGTCTGTTCTTCCAGTGGCTGTGTTCAGTGGCCACCGTAACTCTTCGTTCTACGTGAAGTCCTCCGTGAGTCCAGATGATCAGTTCCTGGCCAGTGGGTCGAGTGATGGCAACGCTTACATCTGGAAGGTGACAAGCTCGAGCTTTATTTCCATGTGATTTTTAGATTTGTGGCTCTCTAAATGCTCTTTTAATTGATCCGAATCTTCTCTCTGTAGATCTCTGAGCCATCTCGGGCTCCTGTTATGCTTCAGGGTCACAGTCAGGAAGTGACATCAGTCACCTGGAGCCAATCTGATTTTACAAAGGTGAGCAATTTCTTGGAAGATCTTATAAATAATAGAGCTGGGGATTTTTTTTACTACTATTAGCTATTAGCATTCCCTAGTGTTTCTAATCATTATCTAAAGTTTGCTGCTTTATCTTGGTCTCTAATTTAATTATGTGGTTTCAAATGTAGGCTTTCTTTCATAGGCGTGTGTGTCTGTGTGCGTGCGTGTGCGTGCGTGTGTGTGCGTGTGTCTGTGTGTGTCTGTGTGTGTCTGTGTGCGTGTGTGTCTGTGTGCGTGTGTGTCTGTGTGTGTGCGTGCGTGTGCGTGTGTGTCTGTGTGCGTGTGTGTCTGTGTGCGTGTGTGTCTGTGTGTGTGCGTGCGTGTGCATTTTATCAAGACATTTGTGGGGAAAACAGTGACTAGCCTTTGCAAAACTCAGACTAGGTATCAGTGACCAGTAGATAACATGCAGATAAGTTATCTGGGCTATAATACTCCAAAAGAGCAGTCTTTATTCCTTTAAAGTCTTTTATGAAAATTGCAAAATCCAAGCAATATACAGTATGAATCTAGAATGATTTACAGTTGTGTAGGTGTTTTGACGTCACAATAAAAAACACCCCTGGATTCCCCGCTCACTTTCCCCTCTCACATTAGCAATAATGCTGCCACTTTTACATATTAAAAGGTTTATACCTGGATGTTCTTGTTCATTGATCTATGTAATATGTAATATGTTTTTGCTAGAATAGGAAGAAAGTCTCCATCTTATGTTTTTTTAGTGTCTATATAAGCACGTGGCTTTTGCCACAAATCCCTGTCTTATTCCTCTATTCTTACTATTCTAATCTAATTTATTCTTATCATGGTGATGTTTATAAGGTCTAGTAAACTTTGTTTGACATTTTCATCCCTATGCAGATTGCGACCTGTTCTGATGATAACACTGTGCGGATCTGGAGGCTCAGCCGCAGCGTTGATGGAGAATCATCAGCCGGAGATTTAAACCTTGTAGGCTGGGCACGACGCGTGATCCAGACACCATCCCGACAATCTAGTAATAATAATAATATTAATAATAATAATTACAACAATTCATTTACTCTTTTCTGGTGTCCCACACTTTATTTTGTTAATAGCAGGAAGCACAATGAGGCATAATGCTACCCTGGTTAGTCTGCCATGCAGTTTCTTCCTGTGTCTCACCGTTCATCTGTATCCTTGAAGACTCTGACTTGTAATAAAAACTTTAAAAATAAATAAATAAATAAAAATAAGCTGATAATATAAATTTGACGCAATTTTGAAAATTACGATGTACTAGTTGTTGTTATTATTATTATTATTATTATTATTATTATTATTGGCTGCAAATTATTTAGTGTCGGAGGCCTATATATTAATCAAATCATATATTTTTTTTAACTTTCCAGTATTAAACTGTCTCCGGTAAGCCTACAAATCAACCAATCATGCACTGTTAATGCCCCAAACATTTTCTCTAAAAGAACCACAGAGTGTTTTAGACATAGTGTAATTATAACATTTATTAAAGAGCATATAGTACAAGAATAATGAGTGAAACTTTTGACCGCGTGGATGGATGGACGGACCTGTGTGGTCTAGCATAAGATGCGAATGGAATCGAATCAGAAAGGGATCAGTTGAGACCAGATGATGAAAGGTCTTTTTTTTTTTTTCAGGATCTTCTCCTCCTTAGCTCTAACTCTCATACACTTCTAATACCCCATGGACCTTTTTGAACCATAGTATTAAATGAGAGTGATTAATCTGTGGTCTCGCTCTCTCTCTCTCTCTCTCTCTCTCTCTCTCTCTCTCTCTCTCTCTCTCTCTCTCTCTCTCTCCCATATTTGAAACTGACGAGTCCACAATTTACTTACTGCCACAATTGATTGATTGTTTTTGTGTGTCTGCCTGCTTGGGTTCTCTTGTCTTGTTTTGTTGGTCTCAGTGTTTAGTAACGAGCTGACAATTTTTTTGCTCAAATCTAATGTGCATTGTGATTACTGGATTCAGGATGCTATGCCTTTTTAATTCTCCTCCCTTTTGTCTCCGCCAGGCTCCATCCTTCCACCTGATGTTGTAACCCCGGTTCGGTGCAGCAGGTCAGGGAGTGATGATTCTCTGTTGTCCCCTCAGCCTGCCTCGTGTGCCCCCAGTGGTGCCGACTTCCCTCCACCATCTGTCACATCCTCTCCGGCTGATGTACCCTGCCCACCCCAGACCAAACCTCCGCTCTCCATTCCTGTCATTAACACACTCGGCTCTGAGAGACGCGCCAAACGGCGCCTGGACACGAGTGAGACAGCAGCGGGGGAAGACGAGAGCGACGGAGTGTCCGAACTCTATCCGGTCTGTAAGAGGACTCGGGAGTCTACGAGCGCTTTCTGCTCCTCAGCAGCAGAAGGAACAGATCAGAAGGAAGAGAGGATCAGCTCATCTACACAGGCTGATAAGGAGAACAGCTCACCTCTGAAGGCTGACTGGCTTTCTGCAATGAGTCGAAAACTAAAACAATCTCACAGCGGAGCTGCGTTATCTAAAAGTCCTAATGCAGCGAAGAAACAAGACTCGAGAACACAGTCTCTCTCTGTAAGTCACAATAAATTTGTTTTATACTGTATAATAACCATTTAACATCACAGTATCAGCTTCACTTTCTCACTGACCTTAAATGCCATAGAGATTGCTGATTGAATCTATGATAGTCTTTTCTGCATATATTTTGTATTTTTTTTTTACCTAATTTCCCCAATTTTCTGGCTTCGGTTGTGTTCAGACAGCTCCAGGCTGATTTATTTGCATCTGATTTGAGCTGGAAAGACTTTCTGCAGTGAAAAGTGTGTAAAAGCAATATTGCTTTGCATGTTTCCGTTTCCAATGTCAATTTCACAATTTATAAAATTTTCAGATCAAGCCACTGCATACAGGTTATTTAAGGACACTTTAAAGTTTTTTTATTTTTCCACATCTAAAAATCATATCGGAGAATACAGTCTTACCTGTACTTCTGTCTGTCTGTCTGCTTCACTCCATCCAATAACAATGTTCCCAGACCCGCTATCTGTATATCCTTTGTTATTTGATCAGATTAATTGGAGTATAACTTGTGTTGTATCTCTTTTTCCTGCTTAGGCACTGAGCTCTCCACAGTCTGTAAGGAAGGCGTCCTCCCCACAGACGAAAAGAATTTCCTCTCCAGCTTCTATGAAAAAGATTTCTGCATATTTTCAGAAAACACCACAGGACTGATTTTCATGTATGTTTGTTTTTTTGGAAAAGCTGACCAAGGCTTGAAAAAACTACACTTTTTTTAAAAGACTCTTTTAAAGAATTATCCAGCACACTGTTATAACGTGTGAGTTTTACCCTCCGTCTTTTGTCTTTTTATCAAGGCAGATTTTAGAGGAAATGTTTTTTGTTTTTTTTTCTCATTTTTATGCAGATGGACAAATATTATATTTGAGAATTCTATATCTATATAAAAGATTGTGCATTTAACTTTACCATTCGTCAAATCTGTTTGTAAAGTTGTCATCAATCGAGTGTTGAATGCAAGTGTGTGGAGATGTGTGTTATTAGTTATGTTCATAACATTTTTTGTATTGTGTGTGTATATATTTTTTTTATTTTTCTGTTGAATACTGTGTTGGTTTGAGCTGATGATTAAATGCAGGCCCTCTGTTTGGTAAAAGCCTGAACTCTTCCACCGAGACTCGTATTTCATGACGGTGAAATATTTCCACTTGAAGCTTTCTTGAATTGCAGAAATGTACTGAAAAAACTCTCCAAAACTTTATACATGTCTCCATGATTCACTGATCTCACTGCTTCAGAACAGCAGGGAACTAGTTGTTTGGAAATGGTAACAAAATAAATCGTTGTGTGTGTCTGTTCCACACACAGCTCTTTTATTTCTGGTGTTTAGTTTGGTATGTTATCAAAGGAGTTTCCGATGAGCGAGATGTGCATCCTGTGCCTGTCAGTCCTATTGAAACGGGTGGTCCTAGTGAATCTCTTGTAGTGTCAGTGCTCATTAAGCGTTTGTTTCTTTTTTGCTGCTGCTCAAAAGTTAGTAGGTCATGTTCAGTAATTATTTTAAACTGCACAGGATCGTGGTGAATAACAGGAACACTGACTGTGAGGCGGGTACACACTATATGGTTCAACTTCCTGTTTTGTCACATACTTTACACATATTTGATGTAGTGAAACGTTTTTTGTTTTGTTTTTTTTGGTAAAAAACAGAATGTATTAAGTTATGATAGACAAGAATATCTCCTAAACTGGTTTGCATATGTCTGACTCCTGTCCTCCTTAGAACACCATGTATTCACACCTACATACTCACCAAATCCCACACAATCGTGACAAGAACATGTAAATCTCCATCCATACACTAACCAGGGAACTTTAGACCGTAAATCAGTAATGTCTTCCTAGTCTTGCTGTTGATATTGTGTGGTCAGAGAAGATATGCTATTATTTACCACTGTGTCCTGGATGGTCTGACTATTAGGATGTCAATTAATAGGAGATTTTCCTCAAGCTTTATTTATTTTTTTGAATTTTTAATTTTTAATTTTTTTTTAAGTAAAAGTTTTCTAATGCAGGATTGTGAGAGTGCTACTTTGGGTTTGCACCACCAGGGGGCGACAGACATATGCTCTGGATCTTGGGAACCTGTTAACCTTGAAACCAATAACAACATGCAGGTTATAATCCCTTAGCAGAGCATAAGTGTCTTCTGCAGCCATGATGTGATTGTGATTGCAGTTTTAATACCACACAAGCCCGGTATTAATGTAAATAAAAAGTAATAACATATGGTAAGTCTGATATTATTGTGCTACAACCTCATACACAACATGCTGAGACTTCAAGAGCAATACATTTCACAGATTACAGAATAACAAAAATGATTAAGAGGTTTTATATATATATTCCAACAAATATATATGATTTCTTACAGGCTTTCATGTTAATTGTTGTCAGGCATGGATGTTATGAATAACCCCATCCTCAAGATGAAATCTTGTCATTTTACTTTAGCTATGAAAGGAATAAAGGCTACACTGTGAAAAATATTAAGTATATATTTCCATCAACATTTTTTTTTACAAGATAGTACTATAAACAATGAGGCAGTAAGAGGTTTGGTTTAAAATAAAGTGCCAGAAAATACAATGCATATTGGGATATCGGTAATAATTCTCCTTGTGTTCACCTTGAGTTTAACTTCATTTGCTATAGTAAAATCATTTGTTGTGGCAAAAAGACTTCGGGTTACGATTAAGGTTGTGAGTTCTATTCTCAGCAAAGCCAAATCTTCTGCTCATGTGTATCATGCATGTGTCACTGGATTATGTTTTTTTTTTACCTGTATTAAAATTATTATTTACTTGTATAGCTGTTATAAACTTTTGTAAAATAGCAACAAATAGCTGTTGTAAAGCTATTACAAGATTTTAATACAAGAATATAGTTTAATCTGCCTCCAGAAATGATTTAACAGTGTAGTGTAAACTTATCACACATGACTGTAATTGCTTCAGCAGTTTGTCTACCCTAAAACAATTACAAATTGGTATAAGTTCGGCTAAAGCATACATACAATAAACATGCAGCCTAGACAATGTTTTCATTACTTCAGTTTATAGCTTGTAGTTACACTGTATAATATAGTTCTGTGTTTATTAAGTGTTCAGAGAGGGAATACAAGTTAAACCAGTCCCGAACGATGGACGTCAGTGTCTGTTATCCTCAGGGCTTTATGGGGAAAAATGCAGGTCAGTGAGCAAAGCATTGTATCCTCAGTTATGGGCAGTGAACTACACTGGCTCTTTGTTTTAAATGTGCAGACAAGCGTGTGATGTGCAGAAGTGTATACATATTTGTGTAAGAATGAACCACATTTGTTTTATGGATCGTTTATTGACTTCACTGTACTCTTTTAATCACTGATCCCCGATGCACAGCACGTGATGTTGACAAGTTCAGTCACTCTAAATTAAAAAGTGTATAACAGTTACAAACATACAAAATATGATGCCATTTGGGCACCGTCTCAATTCAATTCAGTTCAATACAAATTTATTTTTTACAAATACGTTGTCTCAAAGCAGCTTTACAGAACATAGACATAGAACAAAAGGTTATTATAAAGATTAATGGAATACAAAAAATTCAAGATTAATATTAGATATATTTAAATGTGTTTGTATTTATCCCCAATGAGCAAGTCTGAGGTGACTCAGGTGACTGTGGGGAGGAAAAACACCCTTAAAGAGGAAGAAACCTTGAGAGGAACCAGACTCAAAGGGGAAACTCATCTTCATATGGGTGACACTGGAGGGTGTGATTATAAATATAGAGTCTGATAAATGTGTATTGATGAGGAGATTATTCTCCTCAAAGAACACTTGGAGTTGGTTGTTATCTACTCTTTAGTATAGCAGAGTCTAACTGGAGCTGGAGCATCTCTAGAGGCCTCAGGATCCTCACAGAGTCAGCCTCATCTCAGTGGAGCTCCAAAAAGGTCTCACAGAAAGACGGTTGTGGTTGTATCCCAAATCATTGCCTGCGCCCTAGAAAAGTTCCCTATACTTCCCTATTTGGTAAGCGGCTTTGAGTCTCACTCTACATCCAACATTTGGGAAATGAAACGCGATCAACTAAGAATCTGCTTGTGTTTGTATCCCAAATCATTGCCTGCGCCCTAAAAAAATGCCCTATACCTCCATATAAGGTAAGAGGTTTTGAGTCTCACTCTACATCCAACATTTGGGAAATGGAACGCGACCAACTAAGAATCTGATTGGTCGATGGTATTTTGACCCTCGCATGTAATTGGATGAACGAACCGTCAATCATATACAAGCAGCGTAGTACTCTATCGGTAGGCTAAAATGACTGTAGCGGTCAGTTAAAATGTACAGTTTTCGTCCTGTACATTCACCTTAAAGGTCAGTTCTCGGTTAAACAGCATTACATGGCTCTGATATGCGATAGAATCGACTGTACCGCCTGCTTTTTAATAGATTCTGACGTGATCCGTGTGCTGGCTGCGGAACAATCTGTAATATTTAGACCAACTGCGTGTAAAATGATGTGCGGGGAATTATGACTAAACCCGGCATCACGACAGCTGGGTGTTTTTATTATACGAACGACTTTTACTGTTTGTTCACGGGACACTAAACGGCTCGGAAACCTGTGGATTACTTTATGAAGTGTTGTCGTGTCGTAGGAAAACTTTTCACGACAGTTGACACCGTGAAAACTTGTCAACGGTATTTCCGATGTACGGCTGTCGGAATAAAGCTCAGTTGTTGCTAGGTTACATCATATTTTTAGGTTAGCGTTATATAGCATTAGCTACAAAAGACCTGAAAGAAAATGTCGGCGGTTTCTGCTACCGAAAAAGTGGACGGGTTTACACGGAGATCCGTGAAGAAGGCGCAGAAGCAGAGGAAATCCCCCAGCTCGTCTCGCTTTCGGAGCCACAGCACCTCCGGGGAGCTGTCAGCTTTACCGCAGCTCAGAGCTAACGTTCACGGTAAGAGGATCATCCGAGTTGGGCGTTAAACCTCATGTTTATACTGTTTACTTCCTTCCACTGTTGCTACTACTACTAGCCTAAATCTCACATTAAATAACCAGTTTTTTTTATAACCATCATATAATATTTATTCATTCAGGGTCAATTAAAAAACAAACAAACAAAAAAAAACAGATATAAAGATGAAAATGAGAATTTTGTTATTTTTAAAGACTTCAAGAAATATTTTATATCTAAAGTCATATAGTAGCCTGAAGGCCTGTGTGTTTACTTACTTACACCAATAACTAGTTATAGGAATACTCGGCAGATGATTGGTCATCAAATCAACCAATCAAATCGCAGCGTTTGCTCATGAGGCGGGATCGGACCAATCATAACTTTTTAAGCTTTGTATTGCGTTAACTTCAGTTCATAGTTTGTTTCTATGGCAGCGCACGCCGCCATTTTGAAAAATAAATAAATAAATACTTATTTTGCACTCTGATATATACAAAACATATTGAACATATTGAACTATAAACAATGTATTTTTGTTAAAGAATATATTTCCTTTATTTTAAAATATGCAAGGCAATATTTATTATCATGACCAGGTACATTATTTATATTTCATTATACTCTTAAATATAGGTTCAGATGTTTTTTTTTTTAATTCATATTCTCTTCCTTGCAGAGGATTGTAGGTGGGAATATACTGCGACCGGGAAAGCGGTCTGTTACAGGGAACCATACACACATTCACAACTAGGGATTTATTTAGAGTTGTCACAGGAGATAAACATTGAAAAAAATATGGGAATGCCACCTGCTGTGCCAGAATTATTTTAATTTGGCCAATTTTTCAAAATTTGCATGATCCTAAAATGATCAATGCAATGTCTCTGATAAGAAATTTCAAAATTACAATTTTATTTGTCACATACACAGACATGCAGTGAAATACTTTAAGTTTTCGCATATCCCAGGTTATTATGAGCCTGGGGTCAGAGTGCAGGGTCAGCCATAATGCAGCACACCTGGAGCAGGTGAGTTTAAGAGCCTTGCTCAAGGACCCAATGTTGATGTCTTAGCAGCTTGTGGGCTTGAACTCCCGAACTTCTGATCAGTAACCTGAGGCCTTACCCACTGAACCATCACGTGCCTCATACTGAACCCACTTCTTGTTAGTATCCTTACTGTTACTGAAGTTTCATGTGACTCGCACCTTCTGGCATTGTGTCCCAAAGAGAAAGAGAAAAAAAAACAGTAATTCACCATGACTCACGTAGTAGAATTCCAGTAGATCGATTATATATACAATTGTATAAATTATATACCTTCTCTAAATGTGTGTGGAAGTAAATGTTAAAAGATAAAATATTAAGAATGCATTTTAAAAATTCATAAACAAAAATTAAATTGAAAATGAAAAGTCCTTTGTCTGGATTTGGTGCATTTGTGCACAGCATGCGCTGGGTATTTTGCAGAAAGCTGACTAAAAGTCTCTGTTTGATCTGTCACTTGTTGCAGATTTTCAATAAGTGACGAATACTCATCTGTTCCTTTATCACTCATTACTGCACACATGATCACTATCAGATTTCAGGCATTTTTTTTTTCGTAGTTGCCAAGTCTGTTTAAAGAACAAGCAAAGAAATTAACCCTACTTCCTTTTGACTTTTTATTGTGTGTATGTCTGCCAAATGCTGTAAATGTAAATGTATGTGTGTGTATCTGTGTATGTGTGTGTGTATGTGTATATATGTATATATGTGTGTGTGTGTGTGTGTGTGTGTGTGTGTGTGTGTGTGTGTGTGTGTGTGTGTTTAAATGCAGTACACCTCACACTAGTGCTACACACCTCAATGCTGTACATACAGAGCTTAGTACTTGTTCCAAATCCCACTTCTTGCTGCCCTATGCACAAAGGTTGACACACTTTGAGGCTGCTGGTAGAACATAATGGTGGGGATGGTATTATAATAATAATAACATGTTTCATTTATATAATAGATTTCTCTAAGATCACTATACAATACACAGAACAAGGACACTTTGTGCTTGCCTGGTGGGATAGCTAATGAATGCATCAGTTGTCCACCTCTGTGAGTAATTGAGTAATAGCGTGTAATTTAATGTGAGAACAAAATTTTCTTTCATTGCTGAGGAATATAAAAGAAAATTTTTTTTTTTATCTTACACAAGCTGTTGCTTAAGTTATCATTCAGTGAGACTGAGTTCAGAGTTCATTATCACATGAGTCAAGAAAAGGGATTTAATGTTTATCTGCAGTGAAAACAATGACCCGTGATAACGACCAAGGCTAAAATGATTAGAATATGAATCAGATTTTTTTTATGCTGTTAAAAATATCAGTGTGTGTATTTAACTGACAGATTATAGGATATTCAGGGCAAACAGCACCAACAAGAGCAGCATATGCCTACTTTTGAAGTTCAGTTAGAAATCTAGCAATAAAGTTTCAAATGTAATAGGACAGAATCCTAAGGGTTAAACTTACTTTAGTTGAAGGCTTTGTTTCTGATATCACTTAGATATTCCATCTATCAGCAATACAAACCCTAGTTGTAGAGTTTATCATTATAGCACATTACGTTTACATGAAATTATTAACCCAAAGTTATTTAGATGTGAGGAAGAATCTAGCCAAAGGACAGAGCTTAGCAATCCAGGCTTAAAGGAAATGACTATGAAACACATGAAATGGGTTTATATACAGTACTGTAGAATTATTTTTGGCATGTTTAGTGATCCTGCTGCTAATTTGTTCATTTTTCATCTTGTTTTGTATTTCTATTCTATTCTAATGGGACGTTAGTGGATGTCTACAGCTCTGTTTGTCACAGATCATATGGTAATTCTAATCAGTAATAGGTCTCTGACTTTTTCCTCTACTCCTAGGGATGAACTAGTACAGTATGACTATGCTTTTTGGTATTAGCTGATAATAATACTGGACATGTCTCAGATGAGATTCTGTATGAGTTTCTGGGAGAAACAGCAACAGCTTCTTTTCACTGTAATCTGTAGCTCGAGGTTGACCTGAAACCAGCCCAAACTGTTCCAGCACTTAGAAAACTGCTTGGAGACACGTTTAGTTTTTTTCCCTTGGTCTTTGCAAGAGAAACAAAGCTGATCTATGGACCACTTCATAATACCCCTCTGTTAAATACATTTTGCAAAATATATTATAATAGAAGTGGTTCTTACATCACAGGCACACTGTATGTACTTCAACTTGGTTTGCAGAAATATTAGACTTAAGGTCCAGCGGTTGGATCTCATGCTGTCATTGCTGTGAACCGGGTTTGATTCCTGGGCAGGGAGCTAAACCAGCCACTGAAGAGCTAACTCTCAGTGCCGGTGCCAAGCCTAGATAAAAATGGGAGGGTTGCATCAGGAATGGCATCCAGCGTAAAAACCCGTGTCAAATCTAATATTCGGACCACGTGATCTGCTGTGTTCGTCCAGGAACAGGGAGTGGCCGAAAGAAGAAGAAAAAACCCATCATTTCACATGGAACACAAAAGTATAAGCTGAAAATGATGTTAAGGGAAAATGACACCAAATATGAACAATGCGACAGTAACAGCTTTAGCAGAATATGGTGGTTTTTTTATGTTAATAAATAAATTGCATGGGCCATAAAATGTGGGCCAATTTTAAAAGATTTTTGTAAGGCATCTTATCTTCACTGGAGTGTCGTTGACCATTTGGGGGAAGAATAAAAATCTGTCTGGTTTACCCTCCTCTCTTTTACTAAGTAAGCAAAGTCGTGTTGAGTGCATGATGTGTCCAACATTATACACTTCTTTTTTTCATTTGAATAAGTGCATCATCCAGATACTTGTTCACTTCTTCTTGTGGGAACTTTGTGTGAAAACATGACTCACTATTCATACTACAAAATAGAAAGAACACTGGGCTATTTCAACAAATCTTATTTTATAACAAATAATTGCAATCTGGAAACCCTCAATAACTGCTCTGTCCTCTGCTCCATTCTTGAGCACAGGGCAGTATAGTTGATGCCCCAATGGGCCTATGTCACTGCTTGTTTCAGTTCACATTTCTGATGAGTAGGGGCAATAATAACTCTGGGGCAGTAAGAATGCTGTCTCACTACTGCGTAACATCTAGACAGGAAGTAATTAAATGGAACAACAGCATTTATCTGTCCGATAGTGGCATTTTTTTAATTTGTTTGTCACCCAAAGACGCAAGTAGTATCGTTTAAAATATTATGACGGACCTTTAACATTTGTTGAACGGTTGCTGTCAATTCTTTAACGGCATAAATCACACGTTATAACACGATATCAGATGTTGGTGTCCAGGAATCTTTTCCGACTAGTTATATGAGCACAGTGTTAGCCTTATACCTGATATACTGATACCAGTATCAGTAATGATGCAACACTGATTTGAACTCATAACCCATAACCTTCTGATGACGTGCACAGAATTGAACCAGGTCTTACTTATATTACTTACATCTGGCAACTGCAATCATTCCAACATGGATTTCAGATGAACTGCATTCGGCCTAGTGTTTTTCAAGATGAAAATGAGACATTTCTAAATGTGCACTTACTACAAGAGAAGGGAAAAAATGAACAGTAGTTAGAATCCGAATGTAACATCTCCATTATCTTCAACAACTTTGCTTTGTTTGTCTGTTAGTTATTCTGTGTGAAGTGTGAGAGAAAGCTGGAAAGGGATGTGATCACAATGGCCTTCCCCCTGGCTCTATTGTACCGTTATTAGTCATTAAGTACGCAGTAGTAATGTCGTTAGTCATAATTTCAGCACAGACTGTGTATGTGCCTGGTGAAAAGAGGTGTTGTTTCCATCCACCTGTTTTTATGCAGATTTTGAATCAACATAAGAAAGCTGTGAGGAAGCAAGTAGAAATATGAATATTAAGTGTTTTAGAACAGCCAGCGCTTTAGGCAGTGTACGTTCACAGCTTTTTATGACTGGGTATGATCATCTGGCACTCTTCATGTGACATTATTACTTCTTTTTGAAGAGGAAATTACAGAAACAAAAAGCATTCGCAGTGAAAGATTTGGATAAGTATGTGTCTAGTCAGCTGATGAACCAGTATCAGGGATCTGTTCGTTACAGTCGAGATCATCGAGAGCATGACAAACACTAAAACGAGACATTAAAAAAATTCTGCGTTTAAAAAAAAAAAAAAAGGTCACCAGAGTTTATCAGAGATGAAAATAACCGTGCATCAGCCAGACATAAATGGCATCTATGATGATCTGGAATTTCTGGAATGGAGCATCATTGTTTGAATGACATTCCCATGTGACGTAAATCCCTGTCTAGTCAGGAGAAAAATGAATGTCCTCCCACAAAACCAAAGCCAACCAGCAAGCTAGAATCACTTGTGTGACGCCAGGATGTCTTCGGGTGCATAGCCTCACACTTTAAGATCATGACCAACCTCGAGATCGACCACTGTAACCCATCAGCAAACATGAGATAATTTAACGCACACAATTGCTACACAGAATATCTTTGTTGAAGATGGATAACATGATGGACTAACAAGGGAAATGGTAACTCAGTGGTTGGAGTTGGACTACTGATCAGAAGGGCGTGAGTTCGAATCCCAGGTCCACCAAGCTGCCACTGCTGGGCCCCTGAGCAAGGCCTTTAACCCTTAATCGCTCAGCTGTATAAATGAGATAAATATAGATATAAATATATATAAATAAGTCGCTCTGATTACAGGAGTCTGCCAAATGCCGTTAATGTTAAATGATTTTTTTTTAAATCCAGGCACTCGAGAGCCAATCAGCCTGCAGCATTTAAGAGTCTGAATCTTCTGTCTGGTTGTTTTGAATAAAGTTACTGTCTTCGTACCTTAAACTACAGTGTTGTTATTTTAAAAAATCTTTAACCCTAGTGTAGTAATTTTGTACAATGTGACAGTATCAAAACCTCGATAAAAGTTTTATATCGAACATGTTCCAGAGTGACCTTATTAAGCCGAGTTCCCTTATTATTTACGTCCTGCTTTTTATCCCTTTTATGTATTTTATCCTACAGCTAAAATACATGATGTCTAAGAGTGACATTTCAAAAACATTTAAGCATAGTGGACTTTGGTTGGGTCTGCAGCTTTTGAGTCAATCATTAAAAAAGATATCTCTACCATCTGGTTCCAACTTATAAAGACCAAAAAAATGGATGTGCTGATGTTAAGACTAATACACATCCAGTTGTTCTGTTCTAGGACAATAATATGAGGCGCGTGACGGTGCGATGTGGCCGTTACGAATCAAAATGGATCATTTTCCTAATTCTGTGAATCCTGGCATGTTTTATATAACAGGACTTTGACCATTATAAGTATATTTCTAGATTATATTTAGTCAACATCAAGATATTTTCAGTTATTAATTATGTTATAGCACCAACCGACAGTCATTGCTTCATCTTTTTTCCTTAGTCTTAAAGTTAATAAAACAAAAAAAAATCACAGTTTATGTTCCCAGTATGAAGTCCTTGGACCTGAAAACTACTGCAGAGAAATTCATGAATTTAAAACACTCGCATTTGAGACTCCTGCTTGAAATATTCAGCACATCTGTCCTAATAAAAACGTCAAGTATGTAAATATTTCTGTAGATATTTTTCTTATTTGTATTATGAGCTGTAAATAATGTGGCACATCCAACAAGATGCATTTTGTCCTACTAAAGAGTATCCCAAGTAAATAATACATACATTTTAGAGAGTCAGGACGAACACGATGGTCCGGATGGAGACCAGACCAGAACATAAATTTATCCAAACATTTCTTTCCCCAATGTTTTCGTTATAGGAGCTACGGCTCTTTAAAGACTTTGAATAAACTCATGGCCTTAAGTGTGTGCATACATTTTTTTTTTTACGAACACTACAATGCACTAACACTACAATTTCCCCAAGGTTTTTTTTTTTTTTTAAATTCACAATAAATCATAATAGTACATCTGTCTATGTTAATTATTTTTTACCCTTTGTACTGTGTAGTGATTTATGAAGCCTTGGAGATGAATAATCACAAATCTCTGATGGCTAATGATTAAATTACCTACAGCTCATTTCATTACGATACCTCATATAACTGCTGCTGTTATATTAAGTGTTCATACCAGTGTTTCTGCACATGTACTATAGATACAGTATGTACTCTGGTCAGCGCTGCTTTTGTGTATTGCCTTGTGTGTTGTCTTGTAGTCTTTTTGTCCTACACTGTTTGCACCAGGTTGCACAGATGCACTTTATGTAGCTGGGACTAACTTACTTTAAGCCCTTAGCTCTGTGTTTTGTTCTATGTAGCACCGTGATCCTGGAGAAACGTTGTCTCATTTCACTGTGTACTGCGTCAGCTATATACGGTTGAAACAACAATAAAAGCTTCTTGACTTCTTGACTTGAGATCACTGAAAAGAATATGGCTTTGGGTAAATAAATAAAACCAATTCAGAGACATCTGACAGGAAGTCTATATTGACTCAATTAAGCACTCTTTATAACTGTGGTAAGCAAAAAAGGATCTCAGATCGCACACCACATCAAAACCTGCAGAGTGGAAGCCAGTGGGTCTTCTGCTCTTGTAGCTCGTCTTCTTTGAGGTTTGATGTTTAGTGCAAACTTGCAGCTGTAGAGAGATTATACGAGTTACCGTTTCCTTCCTGGCAGCGCAAACCAATTTGATCTGTCTTGGGGCCTTTTTACACCTGGTCACTTTGTGTGTTTTCTCTGATCCGATAGCTATCTGATTTGTTAAAACTGTTCCATTTACATTAGGCCACATACTGTAAATGCGTCTTGGCGAATCGGATATCAATCCGATCTTTATACTCCCACCCAAAATGTAAATATATTTTATCTCATTTTCGAGGTAATTGAAATGGAACACACTTTGGTGCGGTTTTCAGAATGCAATCAAAAAGAAGACGAAAAAACTTGTTACGAGGGTTATGCTACAAAAAACAGAATTTACTGTTTGCTGCATTTTCGCTGGCGTTTTAAGACCCAACAAGACATCTGGGTGAAAGATCACATGATTTTTTTTTTTGCATTGCAATGCTTCTGTATGGTTTCCTGACTGGAGCAAGTGTTCAGGAGTTCCTAATAAATTGGAAGGTGTGTATATGATTTGTTTCATTAAGAAAGTTTGGGAGGCAACTTAAGAGCACAGCTCTTGTAAGTGGAGCAGTCTGTCTGTTGCCGTATGAATCACTGATTTTTAAATGCATTTAAATACCAAATGTTCTCGTGAATTAAAATCCAATCGCTGTGTTAAAGTGCACATGAATGACCGAGGTTTTACTGGAACTGGACACCAGCCACAGAGTGCATTTCAGCCTAGAATACACAGGTTGCTTATTGTAGTATAATTCTACTGTTCGGTGATGGCGGATTTAGTGCTTAAGTTCAGTAAACACTACTTCAGAGAAATATCTCTCTCTCTCTTTCTATAATGACACCTTGGGTCTTGACTCGAGTGGTTTTTCAGAGGTGTGCTTCCCTGCATAGTGGAAAGGTGTGTGTTTACTTCAAAGACGTGACACAGATACCGACATCATGTCTCACCGAGAACGTGCACCGTCACCATGGCATCCACAAATTTGAAGTGCTAATGATGATCCCCCGTGTGTGTGTATGTGTGCGAGTGTGTGTTTGTGTACGCGCGCACTCGTGGGAGAGAGAGAGAGAATCATTGAGTGCATTTGATATGATCAAAGAAACCGAGTTGGCTTTCATGTCAAAGGGCCCTTAATTTAGACAAGTGTTTACTTCTTGCTGTGACGTTATACAGATGAACTCCATCTACCGCATCATGTGCAAACAGCTCAGGCACTAAGAAGTCAAATATATTAAGAAATCAAATTTATTAGGAGGTTAGGTGATTTTCATTGGGGTTCAAACAGTCTAAATAAAGGTGACTGGGAGAGAAGCAGGTATGAATTTTTATGCACTACTTTGTATACACACTCCTCTGTTTATGCACATTTACGTGTATGTGTGCAATTTTTGTATACACAAGTCTGTATATACAAACTTCCGTGTCCATGCAATTCTGCGTATTTGCGTTTACATTGATGTACACTTCCAATTATTCGCACTTCCAAGCATAAACCTTTCTTCGTATTCGCACGTCTCACTATACACACTTTTGTTTATAGACTCTTGTGTGAAAGTTCCTGGAAAAACATTCATAGAATCCTGTGATTAAAAATAGGTTGGTATGAAGCGGTTAGTGGTGAGTAATAACGTCTGTAATGTCTGTAGTTTGTCGTGTCATTAAAAATGACCTGTGCCTCTGAAAGTATTTGACTTTCTAGCAGATTCTAGAATGATCTCAGCGTAGAAGCAACAAGCATCGCTAGTAAATGTGAGACAATAGTTGAACATTTCTTTGAGTACTTTTCAAAATTCTACGAGTATTCGAGTTTCTTAAAGCCAAATTATCGAGTATTCAAAGCCTCTTCAGGAATTAGAGAAATTCTCTTTATAAGTCGTTCAGAGGCTGGAACAAACAGAGGCCACACCTCCTTCACTGGCACTCCTTCAGTGGAACACACAGACACAGAAGCCACGCCTTCTTCAGTGAAACTTACACAAAGAGGCCACACCTTCTTAATTGAAACAAACAGAGGCCACGCCTCCTACACTGGCACTACTTCAGTGGAACACACAGACACAGAGGCCACGCCTTCATTAGTGAAACTGACAGAAAGAGGCCATGTCTTCGTCAGTGAAACTGACAGAAAGCGGCCACGCCTTCGTCAGTGAAACTGACAGAAAGCGGCCACGCCTTCGTCAGTGAAACTGACAGAAAGCGGCCACGCCTTCGTCAGTGATACTGACAGAAAGCGGCCACGCCTTCGTCAGTGATACTGACAGAAAGCGGCCACGCCTTCGTCAGTGATACTGACAGAAAGCGGCCACGCCTTCGTCAGTGATACTGACAGAAAGCGGCCACGCCTTCGTCAGTGATACTGACAGAAAGCGGCCACGCCTTCGTCAGTGATACTGACAGAAAGCGGCCACGCCTTCGTCAGTGATACTGACAGAAAGCGGCCACGCCTTCGTCAGTGATACTGACAGAAAGAGGCCACGCCTTCGTCAGTGATACTGACAGAAAGAGGCCACGCCTTCGTCAGTGATACTGACAGAAAGAGGCCACGCCTTCGTCAGTGATACTGACAGAAAGCGGCCACGCCTTCGTCAGTGAAACTGACAGAAAGCGGCCACGCCTTCGTCAGTGATACTGACAGAAAGAGGCCACGCCTTCGTCAGTTAAACTGACGAAGAGGCCACGCCTTCGTCAGTGAAACTGACAGAAAGAGGCCACGCCTCCTTCAGTGTGAATGACTTTCTTTTCAATTTATTTTAAAATAATTGTGTGTTTGATATCAGATTATGTGTTAGTATTTTGTGTAGCAGAATATGATGGTGTGTGTGTGTCTGTGTCTGTGTGTGTCTGTGTGTGTGTGTGTCTGTGTCTGAAGTCAGGCCAGGGTTTCATTATTAATTAACACCCAACATTTTTTTCTCCCTGTGGCTCTGTTTCTCATTGATAGTGTGTGTGTAACAGGTCACACAGTGTACAGACTTATATTGTTGATTTTGTTGAACTCACTAAGCTCATGTTACATCGCACAGTGCTTGAGGTCACCACAGTGCTGTAGCTAGCATGTTGTATCTAAAGAGGCCGGATCAGAAAAGATGTTGACTGACAGCAAATAAGGTAGACACACATGTGACTGTCAGCTCCATAATTAATGGCACCTTATGTAAAGATAGCTTAAAACAGCATGAAATTACTGACTATTCTATAAAAAATAGAGAAATGTAACCTTTAATTAAACTAAGATACATTACAAGAGAATAAAAATATCATTTATAATACAAAATAATGCAGTTAAATCATATTTTGTTGTTCTGTTTTTTAGTTGTTTTTGAAGCATTATTTTCTTATAAAAGAGAATTGACTACCATTTTGAGGGGAAATTGGTTTTAAAAAAAATAGTTTGAAGCTGGATTATTGTCCTCAGTGAAGCAGATTATGAATACTGATATTGATCAGTGTGATCGAAGGGTGTCCACAGGCTTAAACCCAATCAATCTGACCCAGTTAAACATCACTCTGAAACCAAGCCCAGATTAAACACGAGGCCGATCGAGCCATTGCTCTCGGGTCCTTATGTTTTTATTTTTTTCTTTCTCCTTCTTTTAAATGAGAGCTCCGTCAATTTTTGGATCATCAGTTTGTAAATCTACTGTACTTGTAAAATACTTTGAAATTTGAAAATACTCTCTTTACTTTTTCAGAGTACCGAATGCATTTTATTGCGTTTCTGTGGACAGACTCGTATTTTTATAACCTGCAGCTTGGATGTTAGGGTGATCTGGCTGTCACTCCATAGATCCCCAGGGTTGCTCTGACTGGGCAGGTATCCCCAGCATTCCTTACCACTCCATTTTTTCTGTACCGTACTATACTCGCTCTGAGGAAGTGGACTGGTTCCTAGACGAATGATCGTTGTTGGTGACCCACCTTTTAAAATGTACACGTTCTGTTCCTTAGTCATAACAAACCATGATTGTGACTCTTTATTTTGCCTAATACAGGAACAAATATTAAGCAGCAGAGATCCCTGTTCTGGTATTATACCTACCATGTCGTTATATTGCACAAGCATTATTAAAATATGTTAAGCTTGAACATAACACACAGCTCCTCCACTTAATACCTTGCATTAAAAACAGGAAATGTAGACATTGGGTTTTCTTACTATATAGCCTTTACAAAATACTTTCTAGACTGATGGTACTCTCAATCTATGATTTAATGAACCGAATCAGTTTGTATTTACTGATAAAGACTCTTGGACATTTGTTCTGGATATTGTACACTTGTATCTGAAATGTTTACTCGGCTACTTTTCACTTATATAAACTATTTTTTCATGTCCAGTTTGCATGTTCTCCATTTTGCTTTTGAGTCTCCTCTGGCTGCTTTTTTTCTTCCTGCAGTTCAAAGACATGTGTTGTAGGTTGATAGGCATCTTCAAATGGTCTGTCTGCGGTGTGTGAATGGAAATATGTGATCTTGTCCTGCAGTTTATTTTGCTTCCTGTGACCCTGTGTAGAATAAACAGGACACAAAATGGATAAATCGACGGATATTTGTCTATGTGATGATTTTCGTCCATCCTTTTGACATCTGGGGGGTCAGTGGTTCTTAGCATCAGTTATTCTTGATAGCTGCTTGCACATTTCAATCGATTTCTGTTTTGCACAACTCAGTACGATGCCTCATACAACAGCTGCCACTATATCAAGTGTTCATACCAGGTATTTCTGCACATGTACTATAGAATATACAGTATGTACTCTGGTCAGTGCTGCTTTTGTGTATTGTCATTTGTGTCAAGTCTTGTATTGTTTGTTTGCACTGTCTTTTTGTCCTAAACTGTTTGCACCAGGCTGCACAGATGTACTTTATGTATCTAGGACTACTTACTTAAGTCCTTAGCTTTGTGTTTGTTCTATGTAGCACCGTTATCCTGGAGAAACATTGTCTCATTTCACCGATTACTGCGTCAGCTATACATGCTTGAAATGACAATAAAAGCTTTTTGACTTCTTGACTTGACTTGCTTCTGCTGGGAGGGTAAGAGGTAATTGGTATATGCTTCAATCTTATTTCAAAACAAACACAGAAATGGTTGTGAACTCAAAAATATGTTTTGTGCTTGAAATGTTTTGCATGGAGGGTTGGATAAAATTCTCCTGCAAGTGTCTCCAACCTTGTTTAGAACTTTTCATTAGAGGAAATAACTCTGAGCTAATATTCTGTTCAAGAGACACTTCACCATGTATTTATTGTAAGGGTGCTGACACTTAAATTCAAGTTTTTTTGGTAAAATAATAATACTACAGAATAAAACCTTGGGAGATTAATTTTGTTTTTGTGAATAATTGCACTTTTTTTTTCTTTTCTTTTCTTTAATGGTGACCATCCGGAGAGCACTGTAGATTATGTTTACTCTCTTTTTTTTTTGTTTGTCAGTGTTTTCTTGTGCTATTTCTTTCCTCCATTAAGGAGCTGAACTTTAAGATTCTAAAACATTTTTTATACTTTAATTCTGATTTCACGTGTTTTTAAACGTGATTTCAAGCTTAACAGATATCCACATTTGGGGCGGGGCTAATTATAATGCAGAATGGTAGAGAAAATAAATACTACTTACTGCATATAGTTCACAATCAGCATAACAAACAAATTATGGATAAACATTGTTATGTCCGGTCTTTGCTGTAGTTATAGATAACGTCAGAATAGCTCATGATAAAAATTTTTTTTTTTCCATTTGAGACGTAAGTTTACCAAATTTAATTGGATTGTTTCCATATTTCAGAAACTCCTTCAACAGAGCAGCAGGAGCTGTTTGTGCAGAAGCTTCAGCAGTGCTGTGTGCTCTTTGACTTCTTTGACTCGGTCACTGATCTGAAGAGTAAAGAGGTGAAGAGGGCCACTCTCAACGAACTGGTAGAATATGTTTCTACCAGCAGGGGCATACTGGTGGACTCCGCCTACCTTGACATCATTAACATGGTCAGCACACATCTTTTTTTTTTTTTTTTTTTGTAGATCTTATTGTTCATGCTATGAGTAAAATTGCTGTATTTGCATAGTGATTTTTTTTTTCTCCAAGAAAACTCAGACAATACGGTAGTTTTCACAAATGAGTCCACATCCACATACAATATCAGCTAATTACTGAACACAACATTGAGGACAAAAGTGAACTGAGTAAGTGTGGTATAGTAATAAGCTTTTATTATGACTATTATTCATTTTTTTCCACAACTTTGTTCATGAAGGCAGTTTGTGTGAAATTAGTGTGAAAAGGTAAAGTAAATATATATATATAATATAAATATAAAATATATATATATTATAAATATAGAAAAAAGGTATATACATGAAGAATCAAAGGTAATATTGTAAAAAAAGGAATTGAAAAATTATAATAAAATATAGATAAAATAGATAACGGGATTTAAAAAAAAAGTTTAAAGTCATAGTAAATAATAGTGTTATGCACTGACATAATTAATATTTAATAAATCCATGACTTAGATTAGCCATTTGAATTTTTTAACTAATTATCTTCAGTTTGTATTGTTATTTACCAATTTAAGTAAATATCTTAGTTCAGATGTGATATACGTTGTATATTTGTTACGTATACATAATACAGAGGAGCACAAAACTCTTAAGACCACATTGAGACACTTTTTTTATGTGGAAATAAACATAGAGTTTGGAAAAACTAAATGTATGATATCGACCATGTACAACTTATTTGCTCACAAGGTTTGATTTTATGTCATATCTAAGCATGCATTCAGATAAAACACTGATGGATTCTCTGTTGTATCTAATGTGGATTTACACACACATGTGGAGTCAGGGTCACCTCAAGTGCATGCTAAGATTAAAGCAATAAGAGATTCTGAAATTTTTGCGAAATTTACGTAAAAGGGTTTACTTTGCATTTAAGTTATTGCCGATAGTTTAATTTATAACGAACACCTACGTGTTAAATTGAAAAGACGACCAAACAGATACGTTTTCTGTTCTGTACTTTATAGCATAGTAATGTGCATGAATATTGTTGGACTGTAGTAGTATGCAAGTTAAAAGTGTACCAGGACTAAAATTCACTCTCATCCAGAAAGGAGCATGAAGCATGAAGACCATTAAAGAGCTCACACTGCTTCTCCTTCATCTTGTATGATCTGATGCACATGTACACTTCAGAATTTTATATACAAAAAAACACATCTCCCTTTAGAGTGTTTATTTTAGCAGCAAGAACATTGATGCTAGCTGAGCTACCCGCTAATAAAATTGATTACTATGGCAACCAGCAGTGGGAACAATTTTATTGCAATTGCAGCAATAAAACCGATATATATGTGTGAACGTAGCTTTATGGAGACTGGGAAAGTTTTATCTTATAATGTGTAGGGGTTTTTCTGGGGGGGGTTTCCGTATATATCAAATTTAGCATCGATTTTGATAGGACTGAGAATATATTTTCTCTAAATAACTGCATTATGAGTGTACAATAAATGACAAACTTCTAAAACTATGACTATTCCAAAAAAAAGTACAGATAATAGATTTGGACCGTAAAGCTCATCTTTATTTGAAATTGAAGTGTTGAAGTGAACTGTTGTTCGTTGTTTTTTTTTTTTTCCACTCGGAGATCAGAGAGAAGTGCTTGCAGTCATATTCATACTGCAGCATCAGAGACATGCTGAGCTTTTAGATGTGAGGTTTTCTTTCATCTCTGGCATTACAGAGCATGGTTTGTAAAGAGCCTGGAAAACCAGTGTGTATTGTGCAGTGCACATGTTTATTGAGCGTAATATGAAGTCGGTTTGGTTAATGTTATGCTCCAATATTAAGACGAGCTCATGTCTCTGTAACACACCTAATTTGCAAACATTTGTCTTGCTATGTATTAATCATGCATTATTTGAATTCTGTGTCGCAGTGGATTTGCATAACAGCCTGTTATTACAGGATTATGGCTGTTGATTTAGCTTGAGTGACTTGGGAAATACAACAGCTATTACACGAGTGTCTGTGTGTGCAACTTATGTAAACCTTTTGAGTTTAGATTTACTGTCACTTTCACAGCTCAGTTTAATTGAGGCGTATTGTCTAATATACATTTGACAAACTTGGGCGTTATATTGAACATTTGGCAAATAATAAAACAAATAAATTGAAAAAAACAAAACAGTCTACTTGCAAAGTTTTGGTGACTGAGCTTTGCTTAATATGCTAATGAAATTTTTGTTCTTTATTTAAGTTATACCATCACCAAAGAGTGTAAACAAAAGATCTATGAAAAATTTCTGTCTTTCTGACCTGGCTTATCTACTCCTACAGCTAGTCTGTGGTCTGATGAGCTGCCTTTAGCTAAATAATTAACATAAATACTTGCGATTGGATCCACAACAGAGAATCTGCTCCTCAGGCCAAGCTGGTTCATTTAAAATCTAGAGCCACATTAAATGCTCTGCTTCAATCCATTTCATTTTGGATCATATATCCACATCTCTCTATGCCCATTGTATTAGAGTTCACTTGCATGTTTATTTTGGCACGCTGGTTATTTTTCAGTTGTAAATGTTCACACGCTCGTTTTACATGCTTGTTAGCTTTCACTTTGTAGTTTTCAGTTGTTTGCTTGCTTTTGCTAGTTTGTTAGTTTGTGTAAAGAATGGAAGAAAAGCAAGGATGAGCAAAAACATCCTTGTAATTGTGAATCCAAGCTGATCATGTAATGTAATCCTGGTTCTGCTGCCACTACTTGGCACTTTTCCAACACCACACACATACAGTCCATACACACACACACACACACACACTGCAACAAGTTTCGACAAGTGGAAATCAAGTTTCTTCCAACACAATCCATTAAATATTGCCCTTATGTTATGGTTTTCAGGATTTAACACTATAGTTTATAGTACTACGTCTAACGCTATACTGTACGGTGAGATGGAAATCAGCCATTAACAAAGTTAATAGTGTGGAACACAAATGGATAGTCTTCTACAAATGTTTTTCCATGTGTGCTTTCACATTGTTGTGATAAACTATTGAAGAGTAAACGTTACAAATGACTAAATCCACTTTAAACTGAATTCTAGCAGTTGCCCAAACCGAATAACTGAACTATTCGAGTTAATACACTGAGTTTCACAACAGGAGGAGCTGTGAACTGATGCAGAAAAACTGTCAGCTGGGTGTCATTTGTCTTAGGACGTGTTCACACAAGTCCATCAGCCTTCATTCAGTACTACTTGACTTTCACATCCTGTGCAGTTCTCATACTACGTCTATGACTGTTTTTACATACCTTAGCCTGTGTTTCCTGTACTGTGTGGTTTTTTTTTTTTTTACTCCTTTGTTGCCATGGCAGTTAATCAGTCACACCTTATTATAGACTGTATTTATAGACTTGCTTGATATTCCATGCATTTTTCAAAGCAGTTCAGGTGTTTAGATGTACAGTACATTTCCTATTTCATAGTCTCTAGTGATTCGTGATGAGGTTTTGTTTGTAGGCTTTTAATGTTTTTGTATTTTTTCCAAGTTTCGTACATAAAAAAAAACGTTGATTATGGCTTAAACTTATCAAAAAGTAAAATATCAGAACTGTATTGAAAGTTATTAGTTTTAGAGTTTAGTCTAATGCTTTACTGGTAATTACGTTACATCAGTTGGCCACATTCAGTGACAAGGTATCAGCTTTTAGGAAAACAACAGCTAGAAATCTATTTTGCAAGATTGTTCATTATGTTAATGACAAAGACAATTAACACCAACTTGTCTGGAAATGTTAGGTTTATTTCAGTAATGCTGGCTTTACTGGATATGCTCAGTGGGTAGGATGGATAGCCTTCTTCTATCACCATTTGTGGGAAGTTAGAAGTCTTTTTTCTTTTAGCTAATGGTGAGTTTAAGGTTAAAAGAGCAAAGAATCCTTATGCAGATATCTGACATTTCATAAAATTCAGTCAGTCCAAATCACATATTAATGAAATAATAAGAAAAACAAAAGACTGACACACAGTTTGCACCCTCTTCCTCAACTCACTTATGACAGCCCAGTGCTACTGTAGTAGGTGTATAATCTAAAGAGAAGGCCCGGGTGAGTGAAGTACTGAGCTCTACAGGAGGTTAAACCTCTCCGTCAGCCTCCGTCAGGGAGATGAGTTGTGACTCATAAGCATTTTCATTTTGTCCTTGGAATTATTACAGCTCAGCATATATCAGAAGGTCAATTCCCAATATGTATAGCATTTCAGTCTGGCTAGCGTAGCTCAGATGCCAGTCTATGAGTTTGTGCACTTAAATCATTATAAGAAAGATGTCCCTGTGTCCAGTATACTCCAGTATACTCAAGTATTTATTAATAGATAGAATTATACTTACTGTCTGGCCATTTTATTTTAGCCGTTGGATTCAATGCTAGTCTAAGTGGCTGTTAGCAGAAAACTCAGACTAACATGAACATAGACAGGTAATATTAGCAAATTAGTGAAACATGCATCAGCATATGGTATAAATTAGACATAGCTTGTGTCTACTCGATACTTGATTTTCTGTAATTGATGAACTCGACTGGATGCTAAATTTTGCCGATTTGAGTGATCTGAAGCATGGAGTCGTTGGCTGGATGAGAGAAGAGGAAACATTTGAGATTTAGTACTTTTAAAGGACAAAATGTAAAAGTAATGATGGGTAAAGCGTATGAGAACTCCATTCCAATTAATCTCAAGTTAATTACAAAAATTATTTATTTATTGTTTTTTTTTTTTTTTCCCCCAAAATAAGATATCTGACATGTATATCCACCAAAGTCACGGGAAAAGCAGATGAGTGTTTTTGCAAAGTGAATTGGAAACCATTGCTTTTAAGGTGGATATCTGCCTGTTGCATTCTCTTTATCTTTCACTTTCTCTCTCTCTCTCTCTCTCTCTCTCTCTCTCTCTCTCTCTCTCTCTCTCTCTCTCTCTCTCTCTCTCTCTCTCTCTCTCTCTCTCTCTCTCTCCTCTCTCTCTCTCTCCTCTCTCTCTCTCTCTCTCTCTCTCTCTCTCTCCTCTCTCTCTCTCTCTCTCTCTCTCTCTCTCTCTCTCTCTCTCTCTCTCTCTCTCTCTCTCTCTCTCTCTGGCTCCTCATTTTCCATAGTTTCTATTCCAGTCTATGACTCTTTTTTTTCAGTTGCTGCATTTGTCTGTCTTGTCTTTTTCTACCCATTCTCACACACACACGCACACACACGCACACACATGCAGAGCGGTGTTTTTGTGTTTTGTGTCAGCTTTTGTTCTCTGTTGCGTGTGTGGATCTCTCAGGTGTATCCCTCCTGTAATTTCTGGATGCTAAAAATATGCCATGGTTGTCATGGTGATAACCTTCTTCCTTTAGCATGAAAAACCGAATAACAGACTTTGATTCTAATATAATGGCTGTAATGACATTAGGGCTTTATGAATGAAGAAACTCTGAGGTCTAAACTTTCAGTTAGTCACCAGACACACACACGTGTGCACACACACACACGCACACACACGCACACACACATGCACACACGCATGCACACACACATGCACACACACATTCTTTCATCAGTGTTTTCCAATAATTCAGTTAAAACAAAACGATAATTTAATATAAAATTTGATCAAAGTGATTAGGTTCAGCAATGTTGTATAAGGTTCATTCCCTCACACACTTGTTTTCAGTAACCGCTGTGTCCTGGTCAGAGCTATAATGGATCTGAAACCTGTCCCATAAACACATACACTGTGAATATGATACCAGGTTTCTAAACACAACTCAGATCTGATATGGTCCTATGGTGATGTATTTTTAGGTATAGAAATTGCTAATAAGTTACTAACATTGTAGTATTCAAAGAGTACAAAACACTTGTATGATTCAAATAGTTTCTCCAGTATTAACCAGCTTGAGTTGTGAAATATTTCCATGACATTAATGAGAATTATCTTTATCAATAACAAAACTTAACTGGCTTCTTCCCAGATCAGCACCAATATATTCAGAACTCTGCCTCCGAGTGATAACCCTGATTTTGACCCTGAAGAAGACGAGCCCACGTTGGAGGCCTCGTGGCCACACATTCAGGTACAGCAGCACTCCAAATCTCCATGTTACATCAGCGAGGAAGGACTTTGTTTATGTCATAAATCTTGCACAAAAATTATATTTCTGCATAACAAGGCTTTAGAAGCACCAGCAGCAGTTTGATAAGAGGCAGTGGTTTTCTGTATGTAGGAGGAAATAAAACTTTTGTTTATAAGTCTTTGTTCATTTGATCTGAAGTTTTAAATTGTCATGCATTAAGAATTAAGCATATACATGGAAGCTGATGATGTCACTTCCTGACTGTATTTGTGACTTGTGTTTTTACACTTATTGTTTGTTTTTACCACACTTTATTTTCTCACAGCTGGTATACGAGTTTTTCCTGCGTTTCTTAGAAAACCCGGACTTCCAGGCGAGCACGGCCAAGCGCTACATCGACCAGAAGTTTGTGCTTCAGGTGTGTGTCTTGTGTGTATAAGATGCCACAAGTTATCTAGACTTTCTAAGTTATTATTACCCATAACAGCACATCCCAAAGTGATTTTATTCCCCTTATACCACAACAATTTGTCAATAATGAAAATTAATATATGTTCATTTATTTCTGAACATCATAAACATGCCATTACATTTAATCTGTTTATAATTGCATATATACGTAATGTGTGAATCCTCATCACACTTTCAGTAACTGTACCTGTAACTGTTTGCCTCTGAAAACTTGAATATTATATGTCTTATTTAAAAATAATTGGACCTTAAAGAGCCCTGGAGTTCCTTAAAGATAAACCACATGTACCGACTTGGGTAAGAAAAATGCTAAAGAGAAAAAGAGTAGAAGTGTTTTCTGAGATTCCGCAACATTAAATGTAGCTGATTAAAATGTATTTACAGTTTGTAAATAAAAATATAAAATGTAATCGTTTCAGTCAGATTACCATAATATAAGAGGAATTTAACACTTTTTCACTGTCAGTATCAATTATAACAAATGTTAATTCTTAATTATCCCTCCTTATCACTTTTACTTTGCATGTATTTCAAGTTTCTACAGTATTTTCACTCCTCACACAATAAAAAGTGACCCCTAGGTTGATATTCGGAAGGTCAGGGTTCAAGCCCCAGCATTGCCAAGCTGCCTCTGTTGGGCCCTTGAGCAAGGCCCTTAACCCTATGCTCTAGGGGAGCTGCATCATGGCATAAAACGTACATGTGACAAGATTAAAGACGACGACTTCTTATTCTTGTCATGTCCATTAACCATGCATTGTTATATGTGCACATCTATCCATTTTCTGCACCACTTATGAAACCCTGGATGAGGTCCCACCCCATCACAAGGCACAATCTCACTCACACACACACACACACACACACACACACACACACACACACACACACACACACACACACACACACACACACAAAATCCCACTCATTCATACACTATTGACAATTTAGAGAAGTCAGTCAGCCTACAGAGCATGTCTTTGTCACACGTCTCCTCCGGAGTAGCCAGAAGAAACCCCCGATTCAAAGGGAGAACATGCAAACTACAGAGGGTGGGCGGAGGCGGAATGTGCTAAGCCACTGCGCCCCCCATTTGTGTACATATATACAGAAAATTGACCCTGAACCTTGAATTGTTTAGAAGAAGCTGCTGATGTTAACATTACAAACATGTGAGAAGAAGTCCAGAGTATCTAGTTGAAGTTTTTTTGCTCTCCTGAGGGATTCCCTCTGCTCGACTCAAAACCGGCTCGGCACGGACGGGGCCGAAAGCTGAAGGTGACGAGCGAGTTTCCATGATGCGACAGCTTCCCGCCAGAGCTTTAAATAGCACACTAATGTTTACTCTGCAGGAAGAGGAGAGAGAGTGTTGTGGTCAGATAGAGCACAAGAGAAAGACCGGCTTAGGAGGATTAGCAAAGAGAGTGAACGTGAAAAGGAAAAATCTTTAAAGCCCAGTGTTCGAAATAACTGCCTCAGTTTTTTTAGTGCAAGCTGTGACTTTAGGCTTGTATACTTTAAACGGATTTGTGAACACTAACTTGCAGTGAGCTGGTTTCATTTTGGGGATCAAGCCCCAGGGAACCTACTGTAAATCCGTGATTGATTGCTAATGAGGTTAATGTTGGTCTTAGTGGCACAACCTGGGGTAACCTACACAGTTCATTAGGACTTTATAAGAACTTTGTTAGCACTTTTCTTTTTCTGTGTGAGGTCAGTGAATCTAATCTGAGCACGGACGTCTCTCATGCCTCTCACTGAGCACAGAGAATTACTGCTTCATTTGAAGTTTAGCGGTTGTCTGTAATATCCCAAACCTGAGTGTTTTATATTACACACATTTATTAATTCAGTATATTCCACTGAAGATTGTGTGCTTTTAACATGGCACACAATACATATTAGCAATAATCTACAAGAGCAGATTGTGTAGAAAGATTACAGGAGTGATTCCCCATTAAGAAGGCAGCAATGGATATAAACCTCAGCATGTTCACCGTGTCAGTGGACTAAGGCTTCATTCACATTACAATTTCAGATCTGCCCTTTGTCTCAAATGCCTTGCTTAAATCAGCAGTCAGATAACACTTTCCAAAGACGACAGATGCGTTTTTAAGCTTTACTGACGTCGTGTTTACCACTATTTCTTTATACTTTGTTTCGGCATGTTGCTTCTAGTTATGCTTTTGTCAATTCCATAAATATGAATTGAACTGTATCTGGTCACTGCTTCTGCTGTTTTATGGGTCAGCTGTTAATAATGTGTCCATCATTCCATCTTCTCCCTTCTAACCTTTCATTTTTCTGTATTTTTCCTTTTGTTTATTACTCCATGTGCCTTCCGTTCTCTTTCCTTTTCGTCATCTCTCTTCCTCTCTCTGTATTCTGCCCCTGTTATTTTTCTTATTTTGTCCCACATTGTCATTTTAATGTCTCTCCTTCTCTGTGTATTTGTCTTTAAACTGTCTTTGTCTCTGCCTCAGCTGTTGGAGCTGTTTGACACTGAAGACCCCCGGGAGCGAGACTTCCTGAAAACCATCCTGCATCGCATCTATGGAAAATTCTTAGGCCTGCGTGCCTTCATCCGCAAACAAATCAACAACATTTTCTTACGGTAAAGCTACACAAACCTACACAAAACACAAACCTGGCAGCTCCAATACCAAAAGATCATGAAAGAGAAACAGATGCTGTGCCTGTTGCTAACACAACTTGAGTTACCATTATTATTAATTTTTATTTTTTTTTATAATGAAACTCAGTGCAGTTCTGTTAGAATCAGTGTTAGGTTTAATTTTTATAGATTTTAACTGAAAAAAACTGCTAGAAATGTTTAAACTGGGACTGTCCGTGACTGACGCCATACCCCATTTAATTAAGACTGACAGTATCCAAGACCATGAGTTTTTAATTAGGACTGACAGAAACAAGGCCACACCTCTTTGGAGGAGGATTGACATTGGCAGGGGCCACACCTCTTTTATTAGGACTGACAGGCAGAGAGGTCAGGTGACTCTGTGTTTCTTTTATTCTCACTCTCTCCCTCACACTCTGTCTGTCTGTTTCTATCCCTTTATATCTCTCTCTGGCACTGGCTCTGTTTGAATGTGTGTATCCTAAACTGTGCCCTGCAGAGTTTGTGCATGTGCGTGTGTGTGTGCACACACACGCATTTGTGTGTATCAAACACCCTGACCATCTGCTACATTGTCTAAAATAGCAGTGTGTGTTGGAGTGTTCCAGCATTATAAGTGGGCACAGTAAGGTATACTCATTCACCCTTCTGCCTAAAATAGATCACCAGAATGACAAAGTCCTGTTTATTTATTTAGGGCTTCCACCATGCTGATGCTCTTTTCCCTTCACCGAACGTACAGTGCACTCCCTCTGTGCCTCAGCCTTTTTGTAAATTGTAACCGCCAGTGTTTCAGTCTCTCCATGGACCAGACCGTGGACATGGAGTTTAATAGTGTCTGGAGTTCCACATTTCATATTGTAACGGTTGTGACATGAGACCTAGATGTTACTAATCCGCTGCGTGTCACCGAGTGAAAGTAGGCCAAGTACACTATTTGAAGTGTAAGTGATATAGAGAACAGCACTACAGTAATCACAGCTGACAGCAAAACAAAATGCAAGTGCAGAGAAACAGAGGGTGAGGAATGCAGAAATTGTGACGTGTGTCAGAGATAAGAGTGTGTTCTTTACTCAGGTTCATCTATGAGACTGAACATTTCAATGGAGTAGCTGAACTTTTGGAGATCCTGGGCAGGTAAGTCGACGCTAGAAATTTTAGGACGAAGGAACTCTTTTTGTGTTGTTGATATGATTGATATACTTTATTATTCAACTTATTACTACTTATTGAAATTCAGTTCAAGTGAGTGACGTATCCGGTTCAGCCGAGTGAGGAGTTTCTGTTTATGCTAGAAACTTTATCAGACTGAATAAGATCCATATTATTTTCAGAGCCAGTTTTACAGTTTGTTTTCGCCCCCAAACCCTGTGCATCATACACCATCACTACATGAAGGATCATGGGAAGCGTTTTCAACCTGTTGGCCTTTGACCTCGTTCAGTACATGCTTGGCTGGAGGGCTTTGTATTATTTTTGGCTGAGGACCCCAGCACCTCTCTGATGATCTAAACGGACACACTTTACTGTTACATGGCTGCTGTCTTTGAATTACTTCTAGAAAAGAGAAATATGAGACTGGACACGGCCTCACAGGTTGCTTTCAATAGATTTTAATGCACATTTTCACTATACACTTTTTACCTGTTGAATCACCCGTCACAGTTTTAACAGACGTGGATGCATCAGTGGAATTCACTGATTAATAATTAATTATTTCATTAATTATGAATTAGTTTTTTTAAATAATTAATGTCTAAATTAGTATAAAATAACAGCCATGGTGAGTACAGTACTGAATACAGTGAATACAGCAGTCGTTGGTACTTAAAGATCACAGTGTATGTTTTTTAACAGATAATTATCTGTTAAAAAAGATTGTGTTGTTTTTTCCTGTCTGATGTTTAATTGTATACATTTTCTCACAGTGTGATTCACTACAGTCAAGACCATGAGACCATTTGGGTCTACTATCACAAACTCTATAAATAGTTAGTTGCACACTGTGGCCACTGTATTTAGTACACCACTGTGTTAGAAATACTCTTAGGAAAAAAGCCTCTATCATGAAGTTCTAAATGTTTTTATTTTGCAGGCTGCTTTCAAAATAGGCTGCTTTCAAAGAATTTTTTTTTAATTTTTTTAATTTTTTACATTTTTAAATAATTTTTTATTTTTTTATTTTTTTATAAAACGGAGTTTCAGATGAAAAATGCATTGAGAATTGTAGGCAAGAAAAAAAAATTGAACAGTGTGTCAGGAAAAAACAGACAAGAAATGTAAGGGTAAATAAAATTAAGATATATCATGCCTTTTGATTTTCTGTCTCCATTTTAAAAAAAAAGATTTTTTGCCATATATTTAGCCACTGGATCGGTCTGTTTTGATAGCAGATAGTAGCCCTGAAGAAAAGTGACTCATTTCTCTGGGAATATGTGCATATTCACTATTTTTGCTCTAACAGCATCATCAACGGGTTTGCGTTGCCGCTGAAGGCCGAACACAAGCAGTTCCTGATGAAGGTGCTCATTCCCATGCACACTGCTAAAACCCTCGCGCTGTTCCACGCACAGGTAAAGTCTGAATATTTATTAACCATATACGTGTAAAGAATTCTATCTACACATCAAGTAAATTAAGCTAATTAACTGCTGTACATAAAACAGTCATTAAATTAAGTGATGCAGATTCAAATCATGGCACATAATCACCCTTTGTCTTGGTTTTGTTAGCTTGCAGTGTTAATACATATTTAGGAAAAGCATCAGCAGACTCCAGGATCCACTGAGTAATCATCATGGGATCAGTTTTTTTTTCTGGATGCATGCTGTTCTGAATTATAAATACAGTTTACTGATCTTCAGCCCTGTATTCACTCCACTCCGTTTGAACAACAGCGCCACCCAGTGGTACAGACTGATATTTTATAAAAATATTTGCACAGATGATGACTTAAATCAGTGGGGGGTTTTTTGTTGTTTTTTTTTATTGGTCTGTTATTCTGATGTACATAAACATACCGATACAGTCTCGGATATACAATAAAGAACAATTAAAAGTGGACGATCAGGTAGAAAAGACAGCACAGTCAAGCAAATAACAAAATGTACACTGTAACACAGAGGATCAAGAGAGGTTGTTAATGTGGCACTAGAGAGGTGTCCATATCTGCCAAAAATCATTAGACATCATAAGTGAGTTTCTCAAGCGGAAGTAATATAGACATTTTAGACAACCCGTAATCAGTATTTTAAAGGCATTAGGGAAGGATTTCTATAAAAACATTTATTTCTAATTAAGCACACGTAGCTGATGTCACTGGGTAGAAGGGATAGCATTAGACTCTCAAGCGGAAGTAATATAGACATTTGAGACAACCCGAAATCAGTATTTTAAAGGCATTAGGGAAGGATTTTTATAAAAACATTTATTTCTAATTAAGCACACGTAGCTGATGTCACTGGGTAGAAGGGATAGCATTAGACTCAAAATGACACCCAATCATTACCCTTTGTGAGCTCATGTATGTACTGTGATGCACGAGCCGAGGTTTGAAGGATCCGTGTTCTAGCATTCCTTCTCTGTGTCTGTTAGATATGATTGCTAAAATTCTCATGTTGTGGTCTGATGTTTTTCTGTTACAGTTGGCGTACTGCGTGGTTCAGTTCCTGGAGAAGGATCCCGCGCTTACAGAGCCGGTATGACACGACATGACAGATCCTTTATAACTGTTTCTTTTTATACCTACACTTAGCATTTTTCCTACTTTAATATTAACTCCTGTTCACTTTAACTGTACATCTGAAGATCCTTGTCTTCTTCCAATTTTCAGCAGTTTTGGTGAGCCTGTGGCCATGTTTTCTTTAGCCAGGAGTCGAGCCAGCTTTAGGAAGTATAGTCTTCCAAAATGTCTTACCAAAGAAAATCTTGTAGATTTTATTGAGTATTAAAGTGAAGGTCATCTGTTGTTTGCTGACACAGTTGAAATACTGTAAGATTATATCGCTGTAATACTATAAGAACTACTGAAATAACTCACTTCACCTACCATGATTCTGCTCATCATTCTGTCTAAAGAGACCATAATGTGTGACCTGGTCAGGTCAGAGCTGCAGAGTAAAGCGGCATGAAGACATTAAGTACAGTATAGAGGTTAAAGAGTATTCATTAGATTAGATGGTACAGTACATTTAGCTTGGTTTTCCAGATCTATCTTTACAGGTTTGTGAAATTCCAGCTGTTTATGATATTACATTCCAGTGCGACATCCATTTATCTGCTTGTTGCATTCACATAGTTTACATTGAGTGTTACACTGTGACCATCACTGCATTTAGCTATGTTCGTGTCCCTGCAGGTGATCCGGGGGCTTCTGAAATTCTGGCCCAAGACCTGCAGCCAGAAAGAGGTAAGACTGCTAACACCTCAATATTAAGAGGTGTGTAGGTAAAATATCTCTGTAGAATTTTATTCCAGATTACTTTAAAATATTTAACATATTTAATTAGATGCTGCTGTAGCTTGTGAGTGAGCGAGCGAGTGAGCATGAGCGAGAGAGAAATTGTAACACACAGGACAACGCTTTTAACAACGGACATTGTCTCAAAGCAGCCTTAAAAATAGAACAATATTGAATAAAAATTACAAAATATGAAAATGTATGAAGTATCTCTAATATGAAAGCCTGAGGAAAAGGTGGCAAGTAAAAACACCATGAACTGATATGAGGAAGAAACCATGAGAGGACTCAAAAGGAAACCCATCCTCATCCGGGTGACTAAAATGTACTCTGCAGTAAAAGTTAATTCACAGAAGGTTGAAAGGATGCAGGATGTGAAATACTCATCTGTTTTTAGTTGGATTTACATTCACTTTAAGTTGACCTGTGACAACCTATGAGTGACAAGATCTGTGACAGCCTATGAGTTGACCAGGTTTGGTTTAAAGAGCCATAGCTCACCCCATTGTACAACAAGGAGGGCAAAAGGGCTACATGAAGTGATTTCCAGGCTTCCAAACCAAATTGTGTTGTGACTTACTATTCGTGTGTGCAGGTCATGTTCCTGGGTGAAATCGAGGAGATTCTGGATGTCATTGAGCCGACACAGTTTAAGAAGATTCAGGAGCTGCTGTTTAAACAGATCTCCAAATGTGTAGCTAGTCCTCATTTTCAGGTACAAACAAATCTAACTTGACTCTAACTATGAACTCTGAGTATAGTGAAATCATTTTGACTGATTTTTTAAGAATACGACTCTGTTTTGTGCAGGTAGCAGAACGATCGCTCTACTTCTGGAACAACGAGTACATTTTGAGTCTGATCGAGGAGAACATTGACAAGGTCCTGCCCATCATGTTCAGCAGCCTGTACAGAGTTTCTAAAGAACACTGGAACCAGTGAGTGCAGACTAGATTACACACAACATGTTAGCAGAAGTGACGTGGGTTTAAAAATACTTTCTCTTTAAATACGTATGTGCAGCGGTTAGATTTGCCACTTTACAGATCCAGGGTCCAATGCATGTGGGTTTCCTCCACATTTCCAGTTTCCTTCCACTTCCCAGAAACAGGCCAGCTGGCTATGATAAATTGTCCCCAAGTGAGAATGAGTGCATTGCACCCTGTGATGGACTGGTGTCCCATCTGGGTTGTAGTTCCACTTTACTCTTAGTGTTCTTGGGATAGACTCCGGATCCACTGCAACCATGATCAGGATAAAGCAGGGACTAAAAGTGAGTGAGCTAAAAACGAGTGCAGGAAAGTCAGTGTTATTACAAATAAGTAAATAAAAAGTGCTCTCGGAATAAAATGAAAGCATCTAAAACAGTTTGACCTTATTAGATTATTTAAAAAAAAATTTTTTTCCTTTTTATTTTTTCCTTTTCTTTTTCCATTTTCATCAAGAGTCCTGTTATGTAGTATCTTATCTATTATACTCTTTCAAGTGATCTGTGTTTTTATTTCTTTTAAGTGTTTAAATAAAAAACACACCTAAATGTCTTTTTCTTTCCCCTCCTTATCCTTTAGGACGATCGTTGCTCTGGTGTACAACGTGCTGAAAACGCTGATGGAGATGAACAGCAAACTGTTTGACGAGCTCACGGCTTCGTACAAAGCCGACAGACAACGGTGAGAAGACGGGAGCTGACTGACTCTCCACAAAAAATACTTAAAAAATATAATTATACTACAGTCAGTATATAGATAAGGTCTTTCCTCAAACAAAAAAGGAGGAATCCAACTAAAAATGTACTTAAGTGAAATTTGTAATACGCCAAATAATGCTTAAGTCTAGTTACAAGGAATAATCACTCACAGACTGAATAGCATGCTTTGTTTAGCACACTTCCAGAAGAAAACCTCAGCAGCTTGTCTTAATATGAGCGCAGGTTACTCTGTTTTTAAAGTTCTCACTCTTGCACCCTCAGAGAGAAGAAGAAGGAGCAGGAGAGAGAAGAGCTGTGGAAGAGGCTGGACGAGCTGAAGCTTGTCAACAATAGCCACGGCATTCTGATATCTGAGAACAGCAACAATAACAACAACCAATCAGAGGAGCAGAACAGCTCAGTCATCAGCGCTACAGACAGCATCAGCACACACACACACTCTACTGACCACTGTGCTAAATGACATAGGGACCACCTGTCAGATTAAAATCAGCAGCACTCTGTGGCACAGATGTGGACGTTTCAACTGCGCTCTATAGATCTACATAGACCAACTTTATCTATGAAAATGAAATATTTTAGTTATGTAAGTCTATTTTTGGATGTTAAGTGCAGTCATGGTATTTCGTATATTAAAACCTCAGTCACAGATAGACGTGTCCCGTCATACATTTATTACAGTGGACGATATTGCGTTCAATTCTAAGGAAGGTCGTTTTCACCACTCTTTTCACTCTATAATAAAAACTGATTTATTTTCGATTAGGCAGCGTTAGGAATGAAAGAATGATGAAATTGCAGTATTGGGACATCCAGAGTATGATGTTCAACAGAGTGTTGTTAATGTCACCCTGGATTCTTAATGTGTGCATGCTGGTATGTACACACAGGCCTGAAAGAAAGAAATCTAAGCAGGGATATAAAAAGAGCTTGAATTTAATAATACATCAGTGAAGACTGTGGGAGATTTTGAATTCTTGATGTCCATTCATACTGATGCTTGTTGTTAATGGATCTTTGCATAAAACACATGCCAGGTGTTTTCTTGAACCAGACATTTTAAAGGATCAGTATGTAATTTTTCTCCGAATTGCAAAGAAAACCTAAATAAAATAAAGCCTTCTCCTTCACTGCAATTAACCCATTCATCTGTTGATACTACTACATATGTTTTATTGTTGTTGGTTTTTTTTTATGGGTGCTAGTTTTGGTTTGTGAGAGAGAGATTTAATTAAATCCCAGAAGAATTTAATTAAAACTGGAAGTGAAATCCTTACACACTAACATTGCAGTCACAGTTTTCCTAAATTATCTAGGAAACTAGTACAGGTCTAGAATAGGTTTTTTTCTGCCCGTTACAGTGAATCTAGCCAGTCCTGCTTTCTGACCTGTATTAGCTGCATGCTGATTAAGTAAGCAATAAAACTTGAGGGCATGATGTGGAAAGTTAATTGGACTTATTTTTACCATGCCAATCTTAGGATATCTCAGTCTTTTATTCCTTCTATATGACAGCCATTTGGAAAGACTAAGAAAAATTTTAGTTATGAAATATTGACATTTCATACTGTTAGTTGTAGTTACTCTTACTGTCGGTGGTAGTGCAGCTGCACCCTGAGGTCACATTACGATATGAGTGGAGTTTCACATGCTCTCTCTGTGGCTTTTCTCTGCACTTCCATGTTTCCTCCAATCTCCCAAACACATGCCAGTAGGTTGATTAGCTATAATAGATTGGCCCTGTCTCTCTCTCTGTGTGTGTGTGTGTGTGTGTGTGTGTGTGTGTGTGTGTGTGTGTGTGTGTGTGTGTGTGTGTGTGTGTGTGTGTGCGCGTGTGTGCGCGTGTGTGCGCGTGTGTGCGCGTGTGTGCGCTTTATGCACTGGCATTCCATCCTGGTTGTAATCTCCCATTTAAGTCAAGTGTCAACAAATTTAAGAACATGCGTTTGTATTATGAAAATGTAAATCCATTATTCATTTAATTAACAGCTCTGATGTTTAGGTTTTTCACCCAAACATCACCTCAGATACACTAAGATGATTGAACACTTTGGAGGCACCAAGTGTGTACTTTTCACCTTAAGAGCATAGTGAACTTTAGAGTGAGTCATTGTTTTACACCATGGGTGTGCTACAGTACTGTTTTGAAAAAGGAACTTCCTCTCTTAGCTTCCCATTGATTGATTGAACCATTTTAACGGCCGTATGTGAAGTTTGTTAGTTGAGACTGCTTCGTTGTAGACGCCATCAGCACGTGTTACCTTCCCCGAATGCAGTGTAAACAGAATGTGGGTGTAAACAGGAACAATAACATTGCTTAGCTACAGCATTTGATTTTGTGTTTAGACAGTAATCCTTCTCAAAGGCTAGATATCATGGCAGTGTCTTCTCTAGAACCGTAACCATTTAAAGAAACATCCCAAATGTTAAACCAAATCTGCTATAAGACTCTGAAAGAAAGGTATTCTCTCTATTATACATAATGTACTAGTAATATATATCTAGAGTTTATGTGTTCTGAACCCAACACCACCCGGACCAATATGAAAGAATATACACTATGTCATATTTTTCTAATACATTTATTATAATGTTAAATGTTTGTGGCAGTTCAGTTCCTGTTACCAGTTATGTTATAGAAGCTAAAACAGTTGTTAAACCCCTAACTTTCCCACGTCAGTAAACTTGGTTGAGGTTTTAGTGGTTAGCTCCACCCTGTGTGCATGTCCTCCCTGTGCTTTAAGGGATTCCTCCCCTAGTCAAAAGACGAGCACTGTTGGTGGATTGGCATCTCTAAATTGTCTGCATTGTGTGTGTGTGTGTGTGTGTGTGTGTGTGTGTGTGTGTGTGTGTGTGTGTGTGTGTGTGTGTGTGTGAGTCCTCTGGAACAGGCTCCTTATGACCCTGGGATGGATGGATGGACTATTATCAAGCAACTGAAGATGGTTTATTTTTTAGAGACTGTTATTTATTAGAAGCGGTTTATATTTACTGTCCTCAAACACTGGCATATAGAATTCACTCAAGTGTTCTACCCAATTCATGAGGGAAAGCAGATAAAAGCTGGTTGAAAGCGGAATACAACATGTGTGTAATTAGTTTTAAAACACAAGTGTATGTGCGAGTGTGTGTGTATCTGTGTGTGAGAGGGAGAGAGAGAGAGAGAAAGAGAGACTTAAAATTAACAATGTTATTTCTATAGCTCTTTTAACAATGAACATAGTCAAAACAGCTTTAAAGAAATACTGTATATAAACAGATTAAATATTACAAAGATTCAAATTAAAACGAAAACATATAATGTCTTTTCTACAGCTGTATACTGTATAGTCAAGTGGAATTGTGCAGCCAAGAGCACATAAGCAACTTCTAGGTGAGTGTAGAGTTTATTATAGAGTTTAACGCTAAAAGCAGAGCTTTTTATTTTCACAAAAATTCAGTTATGTTTCTAAGGCCAGTTCTATCAGTGACTTCGTCAGGTTTATAGAGAGCCAAGAGAAGGTCAGTTATTTTACTCCAGTGCTTGTTGCTTTAACTGCTGGAAGGATGCTGTGTGTTGGGCTGAGCAGAAATGTAGCAATGATCACAGCTAAGCCACAAGGTTTACAGCTAGAAAGAGTCCATTACAGACAAAAACTATAGTTTTACATATAGCAGATGTGAGATTCTAAAATTATGCCTAACTCTAGAATTATTGATAGAACATTTTTATATAAAATAAAAGAGACAAACATTGTTTAAATAACTGGAAAACAGCTGAACTGGAATATAAATTTAAAGTTTATAATCACATAATGATGTATATGCTTAGGATTGTTTGTGTATGCGCATTTGATTTTGTATCTCAAGCATCTTGTTTCGCAGCCTGCTAACCTTCAGTTAAAACCTGAGTCAGTTTTGAAGTGCGTAGGCGAAAGTGGATTTATTTAGGTACGTTTCTGTGGAATTGTTCCCCAAAATGACTTCCTTTAATAAAAAAACATAAAAAAGAACTTCACAGGAACGGAAACTATTTATATAAGAACCGGTACAAAATATTCCCATTTAGAAATGTCAATAAAAGTTTAAAGACTTGAAGATGTGCAAAAATTACTGAATGAGATTTTTTTTTATCTCATATAAATAGATACACAAAATAAGTATCCATCCAGCTCACAGATTTACATTTTGTTCCAGATTTTCCAGAAGTTCCTCTATACCCCTAAACTCAAACGATCTAGATGAAATGACTAATAGCATTGGCACTTCATCTTCACTTGCACGTTAGACTCTGTTACCCTGTCTGATTAAAAAGAGTTAGAGACAAAATACCTGCACCATAGTATGATAATATTCACTTCTTCAAGAGAGCAACCCGTAAGCTCGAGTGAAAGTGGAGAAAAACTAAATCAGAGGTTTTTAGAACTGCATACAAGTACAGAATGTCCAGGTGAAGACAGGCTCTAAAAGCTGCTAGGGCTGAGCACCTGAGCAAACCCATAGAAATTAGCCAACACTATCCCAGGTTCTTATTTAGCACAGAGACAGAGATCCGAACACACTATTCCACCACAGTTCAGTAGTGAGGACTTCACTGATAAAATTGAAAGTATCAGGAAATAAATAGTGGATGTTCAACCCTGAAAGCATCTCGTGACCCAGTCTCACCTAAAGCTCTATACTCACAACAACAGTGCTTTACAAGTATAGGACATGAAGAGCTAGATAAAACTATTACTAACTTAGTACCATTTAACTAACTAAGTACCTTTTCCTTGCCACAGTCACCTCAATCACCTCAGGCTTGCTCATTGGGAACAAATACAAACACATAAATATAAGTCTAATATTAATCTTGAACTTTTCTATAATATTAATGTTTGTAGAATATGAAACTTTTTGTATTATGTTTCTTATGTTCTGTAAAGCTGCTTTGGGACAATGTCCATTGTTAAAAGCGCTATATGAATAAAGCTGAACTGAATTGAATTGAATTGAATTGAATTGAATTGAATTGAATTGAAGTGAAGTGAAGTGAATTGAATAACATTTAAATGTCAACAGACAGAGAGAGACACCAGGCCAGTCTTCTTCAGGTGGACTCGTCAGTTTCATTCTCATATCCTTCATCATCCTCACTTCCAAAGTCACAGATTTGTTTTGTTTGTAGCTGCCTCTGGATCTGAAGAGGAAGCAATTAAGAGGATTTATTAAATGTATGTGTTAAAACAATTTTAATAATAATAATAATAATAATAATAATAATAATAATAATAATAATAATAATAATAATAATAAAAATGGGGCACGGTGGCTTAGTGGGTAGCACGTTCGCCTCACACCTCCAGGGTCGGGGTTCGATTCCCGCCTCCGCCTTGTGTGTGCGGAGTTTGCATGTTCCTCCGGGTACTCCGGTTTCCTCCCCCAGTCCAAAAACATGCATGGTAGGTTAATTGGCATCTCTGGAAAATTGTCCGTAGTGTGTGAATGCGTGAGTGAATGAGAGTGTGTGTGTGCCCTGCGATGGGTTGGCACTCCGTCCAGGGTCTATCCTGCCTTGATAGGCAGGATAGACCCTGTGCCTGAGATAGGCACAGGCTCCCCGAGAGGATCTCCCACAGGAGATCTCTTGTGCCTGAGATAGGCACAGGCTCCCCGTGACCCGAGAAGTTCGGATAAAGCGGTAGAAAATGAATGAATGAATGAATAATAATAATAATAATAATAGTTAAGGAATAAAACAAGTAATGTGCTGCTATAGGATGTTAAAATGTAACGAGTAAATAAATAAATAAATAAATCCTTCCAGGTCCTTCACCAGCTTCTCCACCTCATGACCACTGTTCCTGGAATAGATTCACACATTCCTGATGAGAACAAAATGTTTCCTAAAGATGACTGAAGGAAAAAAACTCCCATGTCTCTCATATTTGATGCTCTTGGAAGAAACAAAAGAAGGAATGATACAATTGTTATCTTCTCTATATTCCTAGTAGGATCCAGTTGGACTGGTGTATCTCAGTAAACACATAATAGGGAGTAATTTATAATACTTATTTTTTCATTTCCGTGTGTTTTTCACCTCAGTACACATACACCAGGATGTCTGTGGGTGGATGCTGTCTCATTCCCCTCATGGCTGCTCATTCTCTGCTGCGTCATTAACATCGTCCTCATTAACTTACATCACCACAGAGCTGGAAATGAGTTGCGTCCTCATCCTGTCTCACTGCCTGGGGATGAGTGTTAGAAGCCCTTCATTGTTCCCAGCCTCATTAGTGTACTCTGTATAAGATGAGAAGAGGAGTTTAGACGTTCACTTTCGGACTGGAGAGTGAAGGAGCTCTCTACACTGACCTGCCTGCTGCTATGAGGAGGGGAAGCTATGATGAAGTTACTAATGAAAGACAACAGGTGAGTGATTATTTTTATTATGATCTGGTTATTTCAGGACTTTCAGACTGAGCATGTAAGCCTGCATTAATCTTTCATGTTATATCACATTCTCCATACAAATAATATTTGAGTAACTGTAAGTCTTAAGAATGAACTCATAAACAGACCATTTTTTCAAATGTTACAAGTTTGAAGCCCTCTCATGTCACAATACATGACTGAACCTTATAAATAGACACAGAATAAGATCACTTTCTGTGCGTAATTAACTTCCGTTAATGCCTTACAGCATGTACAGCTGTTGTTTAAAAATAGCACTACAGTTATTAGTGCAGTTTAAATGCAGGATATTTTAACTGAGGGATCATCTTAATGGAAATGGTGATGATGATGATGATGATGATGATGATGATGATGATGATGATGATGATGATGATGATGATGAAGTCAATGTGACCCTAATATCAGCAGTTTCATGCAATCGAGTGATCAATCAATCAGTGTGGGACTAGTGTTTCTGCAAGACTTTATATTTATCAGGATTAACAAAATAACCACGCTTGGTTATACTTTTTAAACATCATAAACAATTCTGTTTATTCTAACATGAAGAGCTGGACATTTCTTATTCTTGAGATACAGCATGATGGATGAAATTGTCCCTCCAACTTGAGAATCTCTTTTAAAACACATCGTCATAGTAATGTCATATGTTTCGTATGTGATGAAAAAACAAGAATAAGAAGATTCTTTCCAACAACAGGCTGGTTGATCAACAAATTACTATTATCTCATGTTGCTATAGAAATGGATTATTTTCCACTAACAACACACCCTGAAATGTTTTATTCCTCTTTCTGCACAGCAATACAATAAAAAAAATAAAGAATAATAACTTTTGTTACATCTTATTAACAAGAGTGCTGACAAGCCACTGAAGACTCAAAGATGTTAAACAAACAAAAATTTAAAGAAAACTTCACCAGATCAGTGATTTATCTATTTATTTTAATTTTTTTAAATAATGCTCTGGTTTTAAATGTGTTTATTACTTGTCCTAGATTATGTGACAATAAACTTATAAGAGAATGAGCTCTTACAATATAAGCATTAATTTTCCTTGCAGATGGAAAAACAAAGGCTGAATTTTAATCATCCCTTTCAGAGCAATCAGGTTGTTGTTTTTTTTTAGAATTCAGGAGTGACTGGGTGTTAAAATGTATAAAATACTATAACAGGGTGTGTTAAATTGTGTATACTATACTATTAAGTGGTCCTAGTGTGTATAACGCAAAATCTGTCTACACAATCTGAACTGTGTTTTTTTTTTCACTAGAACGTTTTTATATAGTATGTTATCATGAAGTTACTGGTGATAAGAACAACAGACTGAGTGTGTTTATGGTGTCTCCATAGTTTCCTTTGCCTCTCGTTAGGCTTTTAGGTCATGTTTAGCACCGATGAGCTGTTGTTAATTGCCGTCTACTGTGTTTTTTTTCTGTCACTTGACCCACTTCTCTGGCTGATGTAATCACAAAGTCCAAAACCCAGACAACACAAAGGATTTTGAATTCATCTGTCATTAAAGTCATTAAAGCAGAGTTTCAATATTCATGCTTTATAAACATTATACCGAATGCTTCATTATCGGTATTTATTTATTTATTTATTTATTTATTTATTTATTTATTTATTTTAGAATTTATTTGTCCTAGGTGTAGGTCATTTTTATGCCTCATTAAGGATTTTAGTACTGTTTTATCGTATAGTCATAAATCTACTGGGTATAAAGTTATCCTTTAGGTATTATTTATCTCACTCATTATTTTAATTTGCTTCCTTTATAAGGTAGAGTGAATTATATTTACAAGTTACCAAATTCTTTATTAAAACATTTAGCTATATTTCATTTTAAAATGTTACAAAACAATTACTGATATATTGAATTAGTATGATTTCATCATGCAATCCCTCTGATTCAGGATATGATCACTTTATGCCTGTAGAAGCCTTAATTACTGCATAATCCTGCAAGCTGTACAAAAAAACAACAAAAAAAAACAAATACCAGACAAACAAATTGTCATTAAACACATAGTATTAAGTTTTAAAGAAACCTACTGAAAGATATCGCAACTATGATCAACTAAGGATCATAATAAAGCAGGTTAAGTGCTGTAGCTTTTTAAATGAAGCACATCCTCAATGATATCTTGTTGTTTTAACATTTTAACACTCACCAGGTTGTGAACCAAATGTGTATGACAGAGTATTGTTACTTGAACAAATGAGTGTTGTTTCAGTATGAAAGGCTGCCCCAGAATGCACTGGTGCGCATGAAAAGTCCTCATCAGGGACACGCTGTAATCATGCTGTGCGTCTGGGTTTCTCGTTCAGCATCAGTTTAATGATTTGTCTTGAGCTGTACAAAAACAAATGGATTTGTTGGTCAGTAAATGGAAGAGACTAAATAATAAATCTGTCTTTTAGACAGAAGTGGGTATTAATGTGTGAGACATCTTTAAAGAGATCTACTTCACACACAATGCATAGATCTAACCAGTGTTGAGTTCTGGTGTGTGAGAAAGTCTAAATTAATCACAGATACTGTACCTTACTTCCAGAGGTCTGCACTTTGCATGCAAAAAATTTATGCCAAAAATTGTATACATTTTTTTGTAAAATTGTAAAATTTATAATAAACAAAAGCAGTTTTTTCTCTTTTCCAGCACTTGCGTAGTCTGGCCCGGAGAAGAAGATCAGCACCATGTGCTGTGTTTGGGAAGACTCTGGGAATGTCTTGGCCCTCCATTAGGTAGAAACTATTTCCTTCAGGTCTTTCAAGAGTATTTCTTTGAACTGTTAGTTTTCTGATAGATTATAATGCATTTGAGATTAGGAATAGAAATATGGTTACTGTACTTGTCCTGCCACACGTCTCTGAAAGAGAGAGAGAGAGAGAGAGAGAGAGAGAGAGAGAGAGAGAGAGAGAGAGAGAGAGAGAGAGAGAGAGAGAGAGAGAGAGAGAGAGAGACTGATAATAAAGGGATCATTTAACGATGCTTTCTCCTGGAGAAGGAGAACCAACAACTCTACCGATTGCAGCTCTACTGAAAGCATAGAGGTACACCTAAGCAAGAAATGTAAAGGTTTACATATTGAAAATTGGATTTTAAGCTGTATTGTAAATTTGGAGTTATATCAGTGACAATGTGGTTAAGGCCTCCACTCACTCATCATCTAAATTAGAAAATATGTTGCATCCAGCACACTTGAGGCTCATCCAAGGTCTTTAGAAAATGTTCATTTTCAGCTCATTCACAGCTCAATATTAACTACACCGATTAACTACTAATTACTACTACTGCTTTGAATGAGCAATAATTTTAAAATCTCATCATTATGACATTTGTGTTGTTATTTGACACATTATTACACCTAGTGATCACAAATCAGAACTACAGCCAGTGTTAATAGAGGCCTACTGGAGAAAAGGTCATCATGTTGCCCTGAGCCTGGGGAGGAAGGAACAGGTTTTGTGGTCGCTTAGATCTTAGCAAATAGTCTGAATTAAATCGATTAAATTCAAAGTACATATGGTGTCTCCATTGCATCCATTTTTATTGTAAGATATTTGAAAGATTTGGAGAGGGATGTGAGGATTATGGAGTGGAAAACATACGTCAGAAATGCACGTGTGCATGGTGACACTTAGAGTTTGAAAAAAGAAGAAACGTGTTTCTTCCTTCTCCGATGTCTGTAATAATTTCTGGACTAATTTATGTGTTTAGACATTTATGTGTTTTTGAGATACGCTGGAAAACCCTGTTTATTGACATTAGCTCTTCAGGGAAAACGCCTTTTTTATTAAACATGGTTGAACAAATATACATCATATTTATCTTATTGACTCTCAATTAGATAGTAGCATACAACATAAGTCAAGTGTTTTAGGCTCTTGATCAAATTTTTTAAGACATTTTTAATATTGTCCTACCAACATCTATAGACATGAGGCTCTCCTGGTCCCTGAGCAGGAAATGTGTGTGATGTGTGTGCTGCTGTGTCTTGCAGGGAGGAGTGTGTGCCAGCAATCGTGATAGATCAGTGTCCGTTTGTCCTCGGGCTGAGCAGTGAGGACTCGGAGCTCATCCTGGATGGCACGGTACAGCTTACCGAGGGACAGAAGACAAGTGAAAGACATATATTCCTTTTCAGTGATGTGTTGGTCATCGCTAAGCTCAAGTAAGACTGTGACACAGATATGCACACATACTGTTCAGTCAGTTAAAATGACTGCAGGTCACAAACTTCTTACAGACTTCATCCATAAGGTCTCCACCACTTCTCCAAAGTCTGCTATATGTATGCACTTATTACATAAAAGTAGCTGCTCACCTAATTCAGTTTCCTAAATCAGGCTCTTGTTTGATGTCTGATTGTTTTGTAAGACAATTTTTTTTCAGCTGGTTTGTCTTCTCTTCTATGTGCACTGTTATCACCTCTATCAGTGCATCCGTTTCAGTCCACTGTGGGTTTGATATGTTCTATCACAGCTGATTTTATAATATGATAATTTCACACTGTGCTTGTGTTGGTGTTACAAAGGTGTTTATCTATCTCACAGCCTGCTTAAAGATACCAAAAGTCTTTGCTACCTTTCTAAATTATATTAAACTAGAGAAACAATTTAGCTAATATCACGTAAGTGTATGAGTTGTTTACAAGTCTGTGAAAAATCTGCAGTAATTTTGACAAATTCGGTAATTTTGACAAATTCCTCAGAATATAACAGAGGCTGTTTGATTTTGCATTGATTTCTGTAATTGCACAGAAGGACTGTTATATTATTACAGCTTGTCTTATCAGTGGCTTAGATTGCATCTAAAATGCAACATGTTCATGACTCCAGTGTAAATCATATACAAAACACAAAGAAAACAGAAAAACTAGAGTATATAAGATTTTGCTGTTTGTAATTTTGCTGTATGCAGCATGATTGATAAATTTATACACCTTAATGTTTATAAAAAAAGACTTTGTTTAAGCATCATATACTTGTATTTACACATAACCTTTAACATGCAGCTGTAGCTGTGGGCAAAGACTTTCAGCCATGTAATATTGTGTGTTTAAGTGATTACATATCATCCAGGCCATCATTTGTGTCTCCTTAATCATTTCTTTATCCCAGAAACCTCTCCAGAACACTCTCAAAGCCTGTGCACAGTATTGTTGATGACAAAATCAGTTTAAAATCAAGTCAAGTCAAGTGAAGATGACTTTTATTGTCATTCCATCTATATAAAGCCTACACAGTACATAGTGAAATGAAACATTTCCCCAGGACCATGGTGCTATGTAAAACAACACTTAAGGACATAATGTAAGTTGTTCTAGCCACATAAAGTGCATGGTGGTCAACCTAGTGCAAACGGACAATACAAAACACTACAGGACAAATACACAGAATAGCACTGGACAGTGTGCATACTGTATATTATAAAAAAAAAATTATTGCCAGAGCTGAACATACATATAGAATTGACTATATATGCATTTGCAGCATTAAGCAGACATACCTATCCAGAGTGACTTACATTTTATTTTAATTTATACAACTGAGGGTTAAAGGCCTTGTTCAGGGGCCCAGCAGTGGCAGCTTGGTGAACCTGGGATTCAAACTCATGACCTTCTGATCAGGAGTTCCATGCCTTAACCACTAGGCTTTTCACATTTCATTCATATTTATGACCTGTATCTTTGACAGTACTTTAGCACCACTAATAGCTCCAAGTGACAGGTTTTTACTAACACACTTGTCTCTAGTATAACAACTTACAAACAGATTAAAAGTGTAATTGTTGAGATAATAAGGTGAAGTTTTCTGTAAGGAGACATTCATTTATCGTTTATCCAGGAGTCCAAAAGTGTGTCAGTGCTTACAGACAAAGATTTCTCTCTTTCTCTCTTTCTCGCAGTTTCTCTCTTTTTCTGTATGAATATTTTCAAGAGAGAAAAAAGAGAAGCTGGTTTATACAAAGTAACTTGTTTCATGGACATTACACAACATCAGACATATTTAGAAACCACTAAAACCTCATGATTGATAATGAATGAAACAGTGGCAAGTTTTAAAAGAGGAATACATTCAGTGACGAGCTGTTATTGGAAAATAATCAGTTTCTTTACAACATGAAGTGGTTTTCTGTAGCAGTAGCTTAGGCATTAATTATAAAGAAAACTGATTAACTCATAATAAAAATAAATCTCCTCTTCATTATTTCATCTTCAGATCCAGAGGCAGCTACAGACTAAAACACAGAATTAACCTGGAGCAACTTTGGGTCTGTGAATTTAGAAGTGAGGATGATGAAGGATGTGAGGATGAAGACAGATGCACCCATGTGAAGAAGACAATCATTCTGGCTTGGTCTGTCTCTCTCTGTCTACTGACATTCAGGTGAGTTGATCAAATTTGGGTTTCAAAAACAGATCTGCGTCTTTTTATGAGAGATGTTCAAACTAAAACAGCATCATAAATATCCGTAGGTTTGTGGTTGTATTTAGTATTTTTTTCACAAGTCTTTGAACGTTAAATGACTTTTCTAAATGGGAATGTTTTTTGCTGTTTCAATGAAAAAAAATTCCATTTCTGTGAAGTTCAATTTTATTGTTTATTTTTTTAAAAAGAAGACGTCATTTTTGGGGACAATTTCACAGAAACATTACCTCAGAAATCCACCTTCGCCTACGCACTTCAAAACTGACTCATGTTTTAATCAAAGTTTTTCAGGTGCACCAGAGCAGACTGCTAGGGAGACAAAAATAGACCGACACACACACGCACACATTCCATCATAAACCTCTTTATACAGTATTTACCAGTAAATGTATTTAAAACACCTTATGAACAACAAACCAGTGTCAAAAATAAAATATTTCACTTTAATGAAATAGTTTAATTCATCTTTAAAGTTTAATTCATCTAAAGTGACATCACATTTGTTGGAATTTATACACAAACTCAGAAATTCATGTATACCCACTGCCTGCTTTTATTGCACTTATATGTGCTTGTTATGTAGACTCATTTGACGTTATAATAAGCTATATGATTAGATTTTGGAGTGTAGCTGTGGGGATTTGTGCTTGTTCAGTAACAAGAGCATTAGTGACATCAGGCCCTGATGTTGGGTGAGTAGATCTGAGGTGCAGTCGGTGTTCAGTTCATCCCAAAAGTTTTCAGTGAGGTTGAAGTCAGGACTCTGTGCAGGACACTCAGAGTTTGCTCACTGTGTCCTTGGCAAACCATGTCATCATAGAGCTTGATTTGTTTGATTGTTGTTGAACAGGTTTGGGCTTCTTAGTTCCAGTGAAGGGAAACTGTAAAGCTACAGCAACTGGATTCATCTTTATAGGAACAATTTGGAGAAGAACCACATAGGTGTGACGGTCAGGTGTCAACAAAACTTTGGCTATGCAGCTTATTCAATCTGTTTCTTTTCTTCACATGTACTTTGGCTAAATATGTTTGGTCTCCCAACTAATCATAGAAAAGCATCACATATTATTATATCCATATTTTGAATATAGTAATGAAGTCAAATGCGGATATGTTGTGTCTGAAACATGAAATACTGCCAACTGACTGTGCGTGGGTTGTTGAATGGATATTAAAAGCTGAATAGGAAGTAAAAAAAACAACAAAAGGGAACTGAAGTTGTAAGAAGAGAGAATATGGTGGGAGAAGACTGATCCAAAAGAATTTATTTGAGCCAATCTGCAGTATTTGTTACTTTAAAAAAGAAAAATTAAAAAAGAAAAAAGAAAAATTGCATTAAACTACAGAAGTTTCTATTCAAATGTTATATTTTACCATGTCACTTGGCTCTGTCTTTGTAAGAAATACATGGCCTGTTGGTTTGTCAGCTTGCTCAGTATGGGAAAATGTGTTTTGGATCTTTATCATTTGGTTTATTGATTTTAGTGCCTTTTTTTATTGACGTTTGAACAACTGCCTCTTTAGAGTGTGACAGCCGAGAATGACAAATAAAAAGGAAGTAAATTAAGGGGAAGCTAAATTTCCTCCAACACTACAAAACTGCTTTCTGTAACACAAAGCTACATTCTGGACTGCTCACATGATCACATGACGGTGTGATCAACGTCACAGGGAAACTCAAAGAGGGAATTCAGCCATTTATTGAAAAAAGAGGGCCTTTAAATAGTTGCCATTTACATAATACTGCAAATGTACATAGTGTTGACATTTCCCAAGTAATGTTCAAATTATTTTTGTGTCTATTTAATTCAGAGAAAAAGCAATCTAGTTGCATCAATGATCAATTCTCAATCAAAGACTTATGGTTAACGAACCATATTCATACTCAATCAAACCTCTTATGGAGGTTTGAGTCCCAGTTGTTCTCCTGGGTTTCCTCCTCCAGTCTGAAAACGTGTGGAACTGTCTTGTTTTTATTTCCTATGTGAGAACTCACTCTGTGTCAAAAAAAAAACAGTGTAGTTGTGGCTCATGAGCTTTTTATTCTTGAACTTTCCACAGGCACAGAGCATTACAGCTAAATTTAAATAATTTATTGCCTGATTTTGTTGTTGAATTACTGAGTTAAGATTAAACCCCTTAGATTCAACTGAAGAGTCAAATAAACTGCTTATGATACAAATTGAAAAGTAAATATAACTGCTTTTATAATGGATATTGGATAACAATTACTGGTTGTGATCTAATAAATCCCCCCAGCCAGGGATAGCATGATAGTTGGACCATGATAGTTGTTAACACGTTTTGTTAAAATCACAACCTGATAATAAATTACCATGCATTATTATCTGAGTTATCCTAGTTATTAGCTTGCTTCTTTGATCATTTTAATTCAACTGGTTTCATTCAAACCTTTAACTTAAAAACCTCTCAAGTCAAAATCAAGGCCAAACTTCTGTCAAGAAAACTGTATTGTTATGGATAATAAATAGTCAGAATATTATTTGACACATTTGAATATTGACTCAAACAAGGTTTGAATACGTTTTACGTTCTTAAAATTGTTCTCTATTAAGGGGGAAGAGAGAAATAATTCAACCAAGGAATTTACTTTCATTTATGACTTAACACATTTCAAATCTAGCACATGATATACAATCATCCCACATGACCCGCTATTGCAACTTTCAAAAAAACACAAACATAAACACAGACAGTTTACACACATTGCACACATTGCACACATTGCACACATTGCACATAATCGGTCAGTGCACACACGTCCTGAAACCTGTCACGTGACTGCTGTGAATATATCAACCAGGATTCAGAGCTTACACTTATGATCAATGTAGTTTAAGTTTAATTAACAGAGTTAACATAATATAATAAATATAAAATTCAATTCAATAAATTATTTATTCCATTGGATGAAACCAGGCATAGAGATCTAGACAGAGAGCACCACTATTATGATGAGTAGGAGTGTTTGTGTTGTGTTTGTAGACCACTGTGCTGTAAAACTGTGACGTGATCACACAATACGCTTTGTTTCACCTTCCATACAACACAGCTATCAATTTGCACTCATCCCACTGTCTCAATTTGTGTATGCACTTCCTATCATCCCATATCAAGCTTTAAACACCTAGTCAGGTGCTTGGCCATCACAGAGAAACTTTCCACTTGTCGAACAGCGTCAGGGTGAAAAGAGGAGGTGTTACCATGATGCTGTTTCCTGTCCCCATGATCTGGTGCAGTTTCCTCTGGTTAAAAAGAGGCCGCGCGTGTGCAGCCGGTCCATCACATGTATGAGCTCTGTGGATCAGTAACTCAAACCATGCTGTTATTTTACATGCAGTTCGCCTGAAGTTAAAGAACGCTGGTTAGATACTGTTCACAGGTACGTGCCTTTCTTTGATATTATATTTATTTTGTTTATAAGTACTATATTTATTAGCAAATCATACATAAAGTTAATTAGACAAAATCTTTAAGTATGCAAAGTGGCACATTGATCTGTTTGGGAGCCATACAAATTTGTGTAAAGTCAAATAATTAGAAAAAAATCTGCATTGTTTTGCTTAAGGGATTACATTTGTCTAAGGATTCCTAACTGCCCTAATTGTTTCTTATTAATACACTTAAGATTAACACAGTAAATTTGAATTGATTTACACAGTGATGCATTGTTTTCTGATCAATATATTCAAGTGTATGTTGATGTTCATTTGATATTGTTATTGTGGTGTTTTATGGTATAAAGTATCACTTTTTTAATATGTTCCTAGTTAGCAAGTAGACACCTTGTAGATACTAGTGCATAGCTTAGCTAGTTTTTTACTTGTTTGTTTTTTTTTTTTTATTCATATTAATTTAGATATTTTTTGCTTGTGGTCACTGACAATATAGTAACATAAAACTAAACTACAATGCACACAATATCCCTTAATGCAAAGTATCTTTTCCTGTACAAATTTGAACAGGAACATTACTGAATAGAAAGGTCACAGCATTTACAAAATGTCATTTGGTCCTTAAATTTAGTTTTTACCTGAATTTTATTTGTGTGTAACTTACATTCATTCTTCTGGCTGTATCACACTTCACACAAATTGTCACTTGTAGTTTTCTTTTTGTCATCATCAATAGTTAAAAATACAACTACAAATAGTTGTATATCTTTGATAATAGGAGCACTGTAATGTTTCAGTGTTTTGCTAAGTAGATATTCGAAAGGTATTGTTGATATAAAACCACTAACCACACTGCATATGTTAACAGAAAAATTACAGAGGCAAAGAAGAGGACAGCTACGATTTCACCACCGCCAAGTGTCCTCATGAAGGTCTTGAGCAGCACCACCGCAGTATGTACACCTAAATATATCTATTAAAAAAGTGTTTATTGGCTTCTACTGACTTGTACTTGTATGGATTTTATCAAGTTTTATTAAGAGTGTCCAAATCCTTCTCTGATGTTCGATTTTAACCCAAGATCCTTTACGTCTCTAGGAACTTTCATTCTAAGTTTTAAATTAATTGATTGTGCAGTTTTTAGATGTTGGATTACAAGTTCCCTATTCATTGTTCATGGGTATAATTCTGTGTGGTTCTGTGTATAACACTCTGACCTTGTGTGGTGTGTTGCAGAATAAAGCTCTGAGTGGAGGAAGAATGGAGGACAGTCTCATTGACCTGCAAGTTAATGTGAGTATTGATCTTGAAACATGTTTTAAAAATATAACATTGAAGAGAGCAGCCAGTTTGTTGATTTGAAGAAAAAAAAGATTGGTGGGTGTGGTGGGTGTGTGTTGTGTACTCTGAATTACCGCAAACTCACTTCCTGCTGTTTTCCAGGCTCTCCATGACAACGGCAATGTCTCCTCCCTGCAGGGCAAAACAGAGTCGGGGATTGGTGAGTTCAAACTCGATTCAAAAAGGGCGGTTAGTGACCACAAGTGTGGTTAGGGGCAGTCCAGAATGTGCCAGTGGCATTAAGTGGGGAAGAAACAGAAGAAGGAGAGAGTAGGAGGTGAGAGAAAAAGAAAAGAGAGAGAGAGAGAGAGAGAGAGAGAGAGAGAGAGAGAGAGAGAGAGAGAGAGAGAGAGAGAGAGAGAGAGAGAGAGAGAGAGAATTTGTGGCTTTATAAATGAAGCTCCAACTCATGTGTCCTCATTGTTGTCATCTCAAGTACATACATTTAGTCTCAGCCCTGTTTCAGTCTGCTATATTCTTACTAACTCCCCCTTATCATTCTGACTCATAATCATGTGCTGATTTATTTTTGGCTTTAGCAGAACATGATGGTGGTAAGAAGAGCCTGTTCTCCAAGTTGAAAAGAAGAGACACGCACACAGGCATATCCACAAAGCCAGGACACAAGACAAGCCAGCTGTTTGGCCAGACTCTCCCTGGAGATGCTAAAATCCCCAAACCCATTGTTGTACGTCTCACTTCTTCTTCTTTGTGATAATAATGCTGTATAAGCAGACACATTACATGTTCTTCTTCAACTTGGTTTTATTAGTCATTAGTTTCTGCATCTCACCCATTTTAAATATAGATAAGTAAAGACTAAAACTGGTAATGCTGATGAAATAAATTATATGATTTTCCACCCCACAATTATCCAAAATATATAAAGTATATCCAAAATAAACCAACACATTTTAAATTATTAACTAACACTTAACAGTTAATCTTATAGTTGATGAACAATTCATGCTTGTCATTACTTACCATAAAACTATAGAATTTTTTTCCGTATAGAAATTACATTCTAAAAGTCTGCAAAAAAAAGAAGACTCTGATTTCATAACTAGCTGCTTAACACACATGTTCACAAGCTTCAATAGCTAATCAGTAGGAAATGTTTAATCAGATAGACTGCCAGTGGTGTTTTTTGCTGTAGCAAATCTCATGTTAACATCTCTGCTTTAGTTTAAACATCTCAAAGAAATCTGAGATGAAAAGCTGTGCATCAGTATGACATGAAATAGAATGTTTTTTTTTTCACTGTGGGGATTTATGTTAGCATCTCTTTTTGTAGGAATATGGATAACAAATTTGAGGATTAACAAAACACAGCAATACCAAACTGAAAGTCCATATGATTTCTTCTCATGACACCTTACCTCTATGTTACATCTTCTGTGTCTATTCAGGAGCTTCTTATGCTGTTGTGGAGGAAAGGTCCTGATACTGAGGGAGTTTTCCGGACAGCTTGTAACAACAAGAACCTGAATGCTGTCCGTGATCAACTCGACTCTGGAGTTGCTGTGGATTTGGAAGCACTGCCTGTGACTCTGTTGGTTGGATTGTTAAAGGTAAAAGTGCTGTCCCTACTGCAGCATACAAACATTCATACTACCATTTACATTGTAACCATATGCATTTTTACGATCATCCCATCAATATCTCAGTTTATACTGGAGCAAAGTATGAAGTTTCCAGAAACTTTCAGTAATGTAGTTGTCTGAAATGACTAACACTCTGTTTATAGCATGTTGCTATGTGATCCTGTAAGCTTGGTATTTGTTGACATGGAAGGATAGACTAATTTCCAATACAATGACAAATGTAGCAAAATATCCATCATATAAGTCATAAAAAATTAATAATACTGATGCCACTCTATCGGCAGATGTTCCTGAGGGAGCTTCCAGGAAGTCTGCTGGTGGCCGAGCTCTATGTTCACTGGATAGAAGCACTGGAGAACAACGAGAATGAGAAGAGATATGATGAATTGAGAAGGTGAGCATAGAGTAGAAAGAAAGTGAAAGACAGCAAAGCTATGGGACAGCTTGGTGCTTTTTCTTTTTTTTTAAGAAAGTACCTAACTTCACTGGCTCAAAACAAAATGAGGAATAGAAAGTGGGGCTTTCAGTGGACTTTTCTTTTTTAAATAGGGAACAACTGAATGTCAAAATGTCAGCTTGTTAAATTGGCGGGACAGTACTTCTGCTTTTGGAGTAGAATGAGAAAAAGACTGTTTAAAAAATAGAGCACCAACTGATTTATTGTTTTTCCTCTTTTCTTTTGGTCTCATGCCTGGTCCATTCCTCCTGTGTTTAGGATCGTTTCCAAACTCCCTAAAGCCAACAGCTTCCTGCTGAAGCACCTGCTCTGTTTGCTATACCACATTATCCAGCGAACAGAGAAAAACAAAATGGATCCCAAAAACTTGGCTATCTGCATTGCACCAACTCTCCTACAGCTCAGCAGCCAGCCTCTAGATGTGACCACAGTGAATAAGGTTAGACACCTGTCATCTTACTCTTACTCATAAAGTTCAGAAAGATCAAAGTGTGAGTTTGTCGATGCATGACAAACCACAAGCATTCTTGTTTTTAATAGGCAAATATTTTTCTTTGCTTAGGTATGAGTGTGTTATATGAGCAAAAAGAGTAAACAAACACAGAGATAAAAAAACTAGAATACAGATGCACAGAATTTTCACAGCGACAGAAAAGAATCATATCTTTATCAGACTTGTATTAGATCTGTATCAGAACTGCATGTAAATTACCCATAAACTAGCAGAGTGGGATGTTTTTTGCAGTGCATCACTGCAATTAAAATGGTCTATAAGGAACAAGACAATTGCATTTCTAAACTCTTTTTAAACACCTGATCCTTATAAGGCTCTAAAATAGTTGTTTATAGGGGTCTAAAACAGCTAAATCTGTAGGCACTCAGGGTATCCACTGTAGTTAATTAATATTTAATACTTAAATAATTTAATACTCAAATGTATTTGTAATGTAGTTAAAGAGGAAAAATTAGCTTTTTTAAATGCTGTTAGTGCAGGGTTTTGAAACTTTTTACTAGGCACTTTATTATTCACAAATACCTTATAGGTTAGCAGCTGTGTCTTTCAAATGGTGGACAAAATAAAGAAAAACCACTTTTCATGTTTACATGATGTTTAGCTCAGACCTATAGGGAAACTCCCAAAAACAGTTTCACCACCACTAGCCAGCTACCACTAGTTTACACTTATAGGTCATGCTGTATTTATATCCTTAACATCATAACATAACATCATTTTGCATTTTAGGTGACAAATTTAACCCAGTTCCTGATTGAAAATTGTTGTCAAATCTTTGGAGAAGATATCCTGTCTTTGCTTGGAGATCCAGAAGAAGAGCTGTGTCAAACCTCAGGTACAGAAAACCAAGCTGATAAATCTCATGCCTTATAAAATTATACTCCATGTATAGCCATGCTTAATCTTATATTGTTTAAGTGCATTTAAAGAACACTTTATGATTTTACTACAGAAATAAGTGACACCAAAATACCTGAAGGTCTTGCGAACAAAATTAAAATCAGTGTGGTTTTTTTCACAGATTCTATGTCTTCCCATCAGCGTGATTCAGCGTATGACAGCACCGATGGAGAGAGTGGAGAGGCGACAGGACAGACGCAACAAGCATGTCCTCACATCCAAGTCCAGTATTCAGTCAATCATTCACACTCCTCAGAAGACATTTTTGAGACTTTCAACAAGCCTTTCGACCGGCGCAGCTCTGAGCCTGCCATCTTTTCTTCAGTTGGCGTGAAGGACCTTCGATTTCTGGCACGGAGTCACGATGACTGTTCTTCTGCTAAAGAGTATGATGAACAGCTGTTGAAGAAGCAAAATTCTGATGACTCATTTTTACAAGGACAGAGGACAAAATTGCAACCTTTACTGAGAAAAACGACTGGCAGTCTAAACCTTGAAGTACCAAATTTCATCAAAACCTGTTCCTTCTCATCATGTTCTCTGGAAAGCACCAACTCAAACTTATCTGAAACTTCAGTGTTTGTGAACTCTCCTTTGCCCTCACCATCCAGCCCTCGGAAAACACAACCTGAGAGACACATGTCTCTTAACGTGAAATCCAAAATGGACACAAATTCAAGGCGTCCATTTTCATTTAAGCGAACCAAAAGCCTGGGAAGTTTCTCCATTAACAGGGCAAGCGGCAAGAAAACAGATTCACAAAAAGAGGGGTCTTTTCCATGTGGAACATTGCAGGAGGACTCTCAGAATGAGGCAGAGCTTCCGGATGAGCCAGTGAGGCGCCAAAGGCCACTCTCTGCTATAGAGGTCTTTGATCATGTAGACAAACGTGACCCTGGCAATCCACCATCCTACCAACAAGCTCTCGTTTCCGGGGTCCTTCCGGCACCTCCCAAATACCGTTCCATGACTGTTCAAGATGCAAGAGAGCTGGGGCAAAGATCTCGGCCCATCTCTATGAACGATTACATCCTGGACCCTTATGATGTTAGCCAACATTTGGACAATTTTAACTTCTCCGACAATGGTATAGTTGCACCTCAGCAGAGCTCATTTAGGCAAAGAGCCATGTCTGAGTCAATAGGCTGCACCAGGATTGAAAAGCACAATCGTCGGTGCAGTCAGCCCGTGTTCGAGGAGGTCTCATATGCAAAAGAGTCATATGTGTAAATTTGTATTTAGCTTTCTGTTGTTTTCACAATGCACTTGTTAGTCTGAGACATTCCCTGTAAGGCAGTGTCGTTTTTCTCTTTCTAAAAGCTATTTAATATGCTAATGTAAAAATAATATCACCAGTGTGAAGCTATGTTTATGTAAATATATACCAATATGTAAATAGAATAGCCTATTAAAGAAATGGTTTGGCAAAATCAATTATTTACTTTTGCACTGGAGCTACAAAGCTAATAATGCTAACAAGTAAGATACATCTATCTCACCAAAAATTGCTGCCTTAAATCACACCAGTGACTTCAACAAAACTTCACTGTGTAGCTGAGCACAGTAATGTTATGGTGGCAGCCATCTTAAAAGGCAAATCTCTTTTTTCCTTAATCTTAAGTAGGCAACATATTGCCACCCTAGACTCTGCCTCCCAAAGCTTGAAAGTGGAATGATACCAGAAAAACCATCTCTTATCAAAACCATCTCTTTAAAATCTTTGAAGATTTGGGCATGTGTTTGTAAAAAAGAAACCAGGTCACCAATGCTATTTCGATTTTTGCTCAGGTTCCAAACAATAAAACCTTCATGTTTGGCTAATTGACTACATTTGCACAAATTAGTGTATATTTTGTTTTAACCATCAATTACAGAGTGTTTCACTAAATAGTTCATTCTTAGTTTTCAGCCTCTGGCATGTACATGATGACACTTGTAAATTAGATATATATTTGTTTGTGTGTATGTGTATTTTATATGTTATTCTCACTTTTTTCACTACAATAAACTTCATGTTCTAAGAATTTTATCTTCGAAGAATCTCATCCTTTGATACAATATGACACCTTTGTGCAAATTTTATCATGCACTGTGTAATGTTAAGACATTTAATCAGAAGCCTGAAGCTTTGAATCTCGTATATGCACTGTTCCACTTCTATAAGGGAATTGCGTAACGGAGACAAAGCCTCAGTGAGAACGTCGTGTTCTGCTTAAGAGCTCTGCACAGAGGAAGTCAGCAATGATCACGTGGGCTGATTTGGTTTTTCTCTGAATTCAGTCTGCTTTTTGAACATGTGCCACCATTTCCTCCTTCTCGGCTAAAGGCACTGCTATCAGTAGACATCTGTATAGTGTAAATGTAGCTGTCTTTTTTGACATCCTTCTGAAAATAGCTTCACTGATAGAGAGCTCATTGATGTTCATAGTTTCGACATGTTGTGACTTCAGTGAGAGTGTGAATTTCAGAGAGCGCACTGTCATTTTCATGTGAAAAGTGACACCTGTACATATATAGACACGTCCAAGTACATGCAAGGATGTGAACTATACAAAAGCATGGTTTATTAACCTCTGAACTGAATATGCACATGGACTGACACATTCATCTTCATAATGCAGTGGCACATTTTCCACTCTTAAGCTCATAAATAATATTCATAAATTTAATTTTTTTTCCCTTTATGTATATTGTATTTATAAGTACTTCATATATATCTTAATTTGACCTACCCTACTACCTCTAATCTGAACAGCCATTATATGAACACGTCACATGGCAAACCATGGCACAGAGAGACATTCTGGATTAGCACATAAAGTTCTGCACAATTGAATAGGAAGTCATCCCAGGACTTTGCTAGATAGGTCTTTTAGCGTAAGGCCTTTAACTCTCAAATGCTCACTTTGGATTGGACTATGTCACAAGTTCTAGAAAAGCATCTGCAATATAAGCACACGTAGAATCAAAGTACACCAAAGGAGCAATTCATTTTGATATCATGTGACATCACGTGACCACACAGAAACATGGAATTGTATCATTATTTTTGACATTTGACATTGTCTTTGGCTTGGACATTTGTGCAAGTGCAATCAAAAAAGACATTACAAACTTCTATATGTTTCACCTTTTCACCAAAAGTCACCTCCTCCACAGTGTTTCCTGTGTTATCTATTTTCCTCTCTCAGTAACTCTTTGACTTTCTCAGGTATCAAAGCAAAAGGCTTTGTGGCTTTTGTAACATTTACATGCAACCTCTGCACTGAATTATCCTTGAAATTTACAGTAGTGATTATTGAAACCCTCTGATATACCCATGATGTGAAACATCATACAATGAAGTAAAACATGTAGGCACTTTTTATGTCACGCTACATTAGCTTTGTCACCTTAACAACACAATAAAAAATAAGGTTCTGGTTAGTGAATAGTGAGAAAGTCAACTCTCAACTCCAGATTCACATGTTTAACGTGAAGGAACTGAATGTTCTCTGTCTTACTTTGGGCATAGTTTTTATTTTTTCAGATTGTGAACCCCAAACCACTTCCTGAGGGCAGGAAGATAAAACCTATATTAAATACATACAGATAAACCAACCCATTTCACATTGAGATCTAGTCCATTTAAAAATAAATAAATAAATAAATAAATAAATAAATAAATAAATAAATAAATAAATAAATAAAATTATTTCCTCATTATTGCAAATTGTCAGCCACTATCTGTCCCCAATGACAGACAGCAACTAAGAGTGTGAAGGTGAGGGTTACTTGTTTCCTGCGAGACATTTGCAGCTCTAGCTTGATGCGTTTTTTGAACTTCTGCTCATGCAATATTGTGGCAGCTGAAGACATTCGGGGGAAGCTCAAACTGCAGCCTTCCATATATAGACAGCCATATTTGGATAGAGTCACTCAAATTAACAGGAGAGAGAAAGTCCCACTTTTCCCACCAAGACAGTATGCTGTGAATTCTGCGCCCTTGGGTTAGGGTTAGATTCGGCACTAATTATTTGATTAGTTGATCAAGGAAAATTTACATATCAGAGACATATCAGAGACACTGATTGGTTTGAATTCTTAGTCACAAACATTTTAGGTTTTGACACCAAATTCCTGCTGGTCTATAACTAAGCACTAGAGATGTCAGGAAGATAAGTAATTAAGGCTCAAGTAAAAAAAGATCCTGTTGAGGAGCTAAAGTTCTAAAACCGTTATCTTGTACAGTGCTTTGCAAAAATTTGCAATCCCCTTAATACTCATCAAATTCTGGATCACGAATTAAACTTGTTCCGGGCATTACTTTTATTGCACACTGATATGCTCAAGTCAAATATTTATTATTTGTAAGCAAATCATTAAAATAATCTTTAAAAAAATGAAAAATTCTGCTTGCATAAGATTTTGTCCTCTTTGTCGAAGAAACTGGTAGAACCATCTTTTTTAAGTTTTTACAGCTTTGTATGGTGTTTTTGAATGACTTTTGCTTCTTCTTTCTCACAGAATTGCTCTAGATTTTTTAGGTTTGTTGAATTTTATTTGTTTACTGAAACTGTCAAACTGTGCTGACGAAAGGTATTCAAACTCACCACCTTCTGATCAATAGTCTAACACCTTAACCACTGAGCTACCACTTCCAAACACTGTATCTTCTGAATCAGGATCAAAAAGAGTTTTATTGCCAAGTATGCTTTCAAATACAAGGAATTTGTTTTAGAGTCATACGCTTCTAATACACGGAGTCAACAAGATGAATATACAAGAAAATACACATATGTAAAAAAATTATGCATATGTAAAAATTAAAAAATAAATAAATTATATGTACAGTTGTGCTATAGATGGTAGAATGGAATAGAATAAAATAGAATGAGATGCAGGGATGTACTAGGATGGAGATGGTAACAATTAAATGTAAATCATTGCATGTTTTTATTGCAAAATGGTGGGAACATTTAACCGTTCATGAGGTAGATTGCCTGGGGGAAGAAACTGTTCTTAGTACTTTTCCACACTCTGGGTATATACAGTTTTTGAAAGGTGGGTAGGGGAGCACCAATAATCCTTTCGGCAGTCCGAACCATCTTTTGATGTTTGATTTTTTTGCTGAGCCAATCAGACAGTTACTGAAGTGCACAGAACAGACTCAATGACGGCTGAGTAGGACTGCCTCAGCAGCTCCTGTGGCAGGTTAAACTTCCTCAACTGGCTAAGGAAGTGCATCCTTTGTTGGGCCATTTTAACAGTGGTGTCAATGTGAGTGTCCCACTTCAGGTCCTGTGAGATGGTGGAGCCAAGGAACTTAAATGCAGCCACATGCAGCCACATGCAGCCACAGTACTGTCTATGATGGTGAGTGGGGGGAGGATTTCTTAAGCCCACAATCATCTCCACTGTTGATCTCTGTCTCATCACAACAACAATACACATCTTCACTAGGTAATTTTTGTGCTTTTATATAGCTTAACAATGGTTTCCTCCTATTGCATGAGTGAATGAGAGTGTGTGTGTGCCCTGCGATGGGTTGGCACTCCATCCAGGGTGTATCCTGCCTTGATGCTCGATGACAGCTGAGATCGGCACAGGCTCCCCGTGACCCAAGGTAGTTCGGATAAGCGGTAGAAAATGAGTGAGAGAGTGAGAGTGGTTTCCTCCTCTTATACAGTGTTCATTAATGCTGAGCTTTTGAAATGGTTTTCTGGTGCACCTTCATTCCACTCTCAGCCACTGTACTCTGCTTTACAAAAAATACAAAAACAAAACAAATGCAAAACAAAATACCATTTTCTAAAGTTCAGAAGAAAATCTGTTCAGACCCCATAGCCAAACATCAGATTCAGCCTCAATTCTGACCACTGCCACTCAGCCAAAACTGGCACCATATAGTGGTTTAGCGCTTGAGACAAGTTCTCCATAGGGATGGCACCAATCTTTTATATAAGTGATTGTTGCGTGAAAGCTCCAATTTTGAATCGGTTTGTAAATGGGTGTAAGGTGTGAATACAGTGAATCCAGTTTATATACACACACACATATTTACAACTCATTCACAAAAAAGGGCAAATTAGCATCAGCATTCATCAACATACTGGCTTTTGGAGGAAACAGGGGGAAAAGTGTAGCTGTCAGCAGGTGGGCTGGCTACTGAAAAGAAGGTTGCAATAAGTGTGTGTGTGTGTGTGTGTGTGTGTGTGTGTGTGTGTGTGTGTGTGTGTGTGTGTGTGTGTGTGTGTGTGACATAAATGCCTGCCAATCTGACAACGTTAAAACTGTCAAAACCCATTGTTTTGTGCCAAAATCTTGGCTAGTTGTCTACATTTTTGTTATAAAGGGTGTTTAAAGGGTGTTTAAAGGGCGTCATCGGGTAGGCGTGGCCTATTTGATAATCTAACTCTAACCCTAACCATAACCGCGTAGTTTTTGGTTGTTTAGTTGTTTTCTAAAATAAATATATCTGTATAACTGTTTTGTCCTTCATAGTATGCTTTTTTTTTTTTAAAAGAGAGCGTTTTTCCAAAACCTACGGAAACACGCCCACTTTACGTCGTGGTAACGAAACCCCTGGAATTTAGTGAATGCCTTGTCTTGTCTTGTCCCTTGTCCCGCCTTGTCCCGCCTTGTCCCGGTCAGATTAGGTCTGTGCTGCCCTCTGCTGGATCGTTTATAAATCTGCTGTTAAATGTGTTGAATTATCGTGTTCCAGCTCTGTATTGTGTTTGTGTCCGGCTTCACACTGCGTGTTGTTTTCTTGCTATTTTCTTTCCTCTAGAGCGGCGCTGTAACTTCGGGTAGAAAATAAAATGTCAACTAATCCTTGAAAAAATGGTTATTTAATTACACTTTTATGGCTTGACAATTATGGAAAAGGTTGCAAAGAAAGTCTCTTCTTTATCACCTGAGGATGGAGAAGAAAACTGTAGGCAGATTGGTAAAATATGGTGTTTGAAACGAGTTGGGAAAGACAGTGGCTGGCTACGACTCTTCGAAAATGCTGAGGTAACTGGCTGTAGCTAGCTAACATGCTAACTGGTGTACAAGATAGCTGTGTAGCTACCAGTTTAATAATATGTTCACTTATTCACTTATAATTCACTTCTAAAACCTACAGCTATCTGTTTTAGGTCTGCTGGCCTAAGTTACTTATAATGGGTAACTAACAAAAACAAGCTAGTCAAGCTAGCTAAAGTTGATTATACCTAGCAGAGTGTTAGCTTATTATCTCAGTTAGCATGGCGTACCTAGGAACATTATTTCTTTTTCTAATCATTTCTGCTTTGTACAAGGTTACAGTTGGACGTGGCCTGAACGTCACCCATCAGATTTTGTCAGTGAGTTGTCCACTGATGATCTCCAGAAACCACTGTACGTTTAAGCAGAGAGAACATGGCCAGTGGACGGTGACTGACAATGAGGTAAAGTAACCACACACAGTGGTAATACTGTCATTTAAAACAAACCTATTCTGTGTAGACAACCTTAAAGAAACAGTTTAGTAAATGCTGTGGCACTGTTAGAACTCACACAGGTTGTGTACACTACACAAAACTACAGTTTCTTATAGCACTTATAATCTCTTCTTCCTTAACAAGTTAGGGATAAAACATTTTTGGAACATTATGGTAAAGTAAAATCATTACCCACCTGCTGCTGTGATTTGATCTCAATGTTGATTATTTCCCAGCCTTAAATGTTTTATTCTTTAGCAATTTGTCAGTTATTGCAGATTGTGTTTATTAAAGAACAAAATATTATACCTTTTTATTCCATTACGGTTGCGTTTAATTTTTTGAAACATCTGCAAAACAAGTTCCTGTTAGAATTATTTCATTATAGCAGCTATGAAGTTAGTGTTAGTAATTAAAATAATAACAGCTGTTTGCTAACTGCTTTTATGGTTACTACATGTCATTGTAAATGATAAAAGGGTGCACATCTACTTATACTATATTTCCCTTAAAAGAGTGTGTGTGTGTGTGTGTGTGTGTGTGTGTGTGTGTGTGTGTGTGTGTGTGTGTGTGTGTGTGTGTGTGTGTGTGTGTGTGTGTCCGTCCGTCCATCTGCAAATCAAGCATTTTTAAGTTGTTAAAAATGATTACTCCTAAACAAACTATACTTGTTTGTTAATTAGATTAGACTACAATTTAATTTTAATGAATACAGCCCATTGTGGGTTTTTTTTTTATTGTTTTCCTAGACTGCTGTTGCTTTCAATAATTGGCTTTTTTAATTTTTTCACTGCCTCAGAGCCTAAATGGAGTGTGGGTGAATGGTACTCGGATATCCCCTGGGAAACCTCACATTCTGCAGGAGGGTGATGATGTGCAATTTGGTGTCCCATTGGATGGTATCCCAGTAGAGTTTGATTATGTTCTTCTCCACTCCAGCTTTGATGAGATCAAAGATTTCTTGACAAAAACAACTACAGCAGAAGTCAAAGCTTTGACATCCAGACCAAAAAAGTTTAAACGAAAATTTGACACAGACATGACAGAGCCGAGCAACCCTCCAGACTCAAAACCAAAGCTTTATCGCACATCTAACGCAGATAAATCTCACGTCCAACCTTGTCCCACAGCAACAGTACTGGATCAGGCTGGACCTAGTCAATCATCTGGGAGCTTCACTCAGTGTAGCAACAGCAGCCAGCATCTGACTACCTTAAAACGCTATAATGACAACCTGAAAGCTTTGAAGGAGCGCATGGGGGCCACACAGAAACGAGCAGCTGAGTTAGAGGGGCAAGAGAGCTCAAGTCTAGAGCAGCAGCAGGAAATGGAGGTTCTGCAGGAGCAGATGACGCTGCTAAGAGGCGAGTTAAAATCGCAGCAGGAACTGGCACAGCAACGTATGGTGATCCTAGAGAGGTCTGTGTGCGAGGAGGAGAGACGACTGGCGGTGGGTTAACATGTAATCTTTTAATTTTTATTCCGTCCATGTGTAAATCTTTGGTTTCTGCTATAGGATATATAAGCATACAAAATATGTTCTTTCTTAAAAGACGGAAAAGAGCCAGCAGAAAGAAGATGGCCTGAAAAAACAACTTGAGGAGGCTTTAAAAGAGGTAAGTGGTTTGGATGTACTGTGGTGCTTAAATTTAATTTTGTTCTTGCATGCTTAGGGCTGTAGTCTTGCTGCATGATCCTTTTGTAGCATGATCATCTTAGGCCAGATGTACCAAAACCATGATACTACCACTACCATGTTTCACAGATCGAATAAGGTTCTTTTGCTGGAATGCAGTGTTTTTCTTTCTCCAAACATTACGCTTCTCATCTAAAAAATAAAAGGTTCTGTTTCAGGCAGCCTCGTTTTTTCCTGTCGATATCTGATTTGTCTATGATCTTTAGCAAACTGTAGACGAGCAGCAATGTTATTTTTTGAGAGCGGTGTCTTTCTCTTTGCAACCATGCAATGCACACCATTGTTGTTCATTATTCTCCTGATGGAGCCTCATGACCATTAACATTAGCCGATGTGAGAGAAGTCTTTCTGAGGTCCACAGAAATCTCCTTTGTTATGCCAAAGATACCATTTAAAAAAAAAAAAAAGTGTGTTGTTTAGACCAAATTTTGATGGAGCCCTCTTTAAATAAAATAGTGTGCTCACCCATGATCACATACTTTTGCTTATACTTGTGTGATAATTGCATTATGTTTTAGGCCATATTTATGCAGATATATAAAAACTTTGGAAGCGTTCACAAACTTTCAAGCACCACTGTATATGGGTGAAATTGATTATAACACAGACAGCTTTGTCACATTACAGTGGTCATTCACCTTTTCTCTCTTAATGTGTCATCTGTCTGTATTCTGCTGCTTCAGCACCACAGAGTTATAGAAGAGCTCAAACAGGAGAGAGAAGGATTTCAAGAAGTTCTTCAGGCCAAAGACAAAGAGCTAGAAGTTACCAAGGTATTCGATGGTGTAGAAAAGCTGATGGTTATCACTTTTTCCAACATTTTTCTGTGTTTTTTTGTGAATGTATTGCCTTTTTATGCTATTGTAACTGTATTCGCAGCACCTTCCCAAACACAAAAATACGTATTGACTGTTATTTGTTTGTTTGTTTGAGTTTGGTGTGTTTGCTACACGGTAAATGACTGTTGGATTTGCTGCAGGAGGAGAAAGAGCTGGCAAGGGCTCAGAAAGATGAGGTTGTCACACAGATGACAGAAGTGCTGGAGAATGAACTGCAGTGCATCATTTGTGCTGAACTCTTCATCGAGGTATGGCCATCATGGGTTATTGAACTTTAAAATTAGAATGTTATGTCCATGCATAAAGAGTTTGTCTGTGAATGTGTTTATTCATACTGAACAGTTTCAAATAATTAGTGGTAGTGAGTCAGTCAGTTCACTTTTGTTGGCTAGAAATTTTTCTTGTGTTGACGTGAATTTTTGTCACTTTTTTCAGGCAGTGACACTGAGCTGTGCTCACAGTTTTTGTCAGCACTGTATCGCAGACTGGCGAAGACGTAGAGACGAGTGTCCCATCTGCAGGCGGCCCATAGTGTCGCAGGCTCGCTCTCTGGTGCTGGACAACTGCATTGACCGAATGGTAGAAAACTTGAGCAGTGCTATGAGGGAGAGGAGAACAGTGCTTATCAGCCAGAGGAAAGGTGAGAGGTGCGTCCTCCCTGCTCACTATACTGCAAACACTGTTTAGCATCATTATACAGTGTGGTTATCTACGTGATTTTTAACTCTACTTATAAGATAATTAAAGAACAAGATGATTTTTTTTTTAGATACATAGTTTTAATTAGATAGCTTTTTAGATACATAGTTTAATTAGGTGTGCCCTGCGATGGGTTGGCACTCCGTCCAGGGTGTATCCTGCCTTGATGCCCAATGACGCCTGAGATAGGCACAGGCTCCCCGTGACCCGAGGTAGTTCGGATATAGCGGTAGAAAATGAGTGAGAGTGAGATGAGTGAGTTTAGTTAGCTAGTTTAGTTAGAGTATGTGATCTGTTCCACCCAGGTGTTGTGGCCAGTTTTTTCTTTTTATCTTGATAACTACAAATCGTCCATTAGTGATTTCTGCATGTTAAACCCCAGCAACCCATTAAACTTTTTCTGTTTAAATAGATCTGCAGTGTAATTAAGATCTAGTATTATATAAAATATACAAAATATTATAAAAGTTTTTGTCTGGGATTTCACAGGTCAGCGTAAATCTCCTTCTGTCGGACTGGTAGTGATCCAGGATGATAGCGACAGTGATCCATCGAATCAAATATCCAGCACAGCAAAGACAACCTGGTGACGCCCTCTGTAAATAATATCAGTGTGTATGATCATTAGTATGAATGTGAAATGTAGAGCTATGAACTTGTTGCTGTTTGTAGATATTTGTCATATTTGTTAGTTTTTCCTCTTTGTCTTACTAATAAAGCAGAATGGATTATCATTAAGCTATTACAGTTTGTCTAATTTGTAATAATATTCTAATGTTTTTTATCTCGGATTTAGATTTGTTCGATTTGCTCAGTAAAACAGTTATTAGGCCCTTATTTCTTCACACTCTCTCTGGTCCATTCATGGCAACTATATGTGTACATTTTGGGTGTTTGTCTTTCGATTTGAAGGTCACGATCACAGTGATTTTTGAGACAGCAGCCCAAAAATTATATGCATAGTTTAAAGTTTCTTTTGAACAACATGACCATCAAAGCCATTGTTGTCACCGTAAATTAAATAAAGCAGGTGTCTAACACAAGGGGGCAGCATATTATTTTCTTTCATATCGCCATGGCCTAACCATAGGCACAAAAATAACCCCAGGATTGGAAGAAGCATGAGTGAATCGTGAGATCTGAACACAACTGAAGTGGTTGTTCACAGCCACCAGCATTTTTTTTAATTAGCTAACATTTAATTAACAGCACTTATTTTGTATTATGTAAATTGCTTAGAGAATGTCTGTAGGATAAACTAGTTATAATACAACGATTTTCTGTTGTGATCTAAAGTACAGCTGCAGACCTCTCTAACATTTGCAATCTTGACATTTAAAAAACTAAAATAACTTGAAAAAATTATCACAAAGGTTGTATAAATAGCCAACTGACTTTTATGTGTTTTGCCACACGTGGTTAAAATATTCCAAATAGTTTTTTCCTCTAAATACTATATTGATGCAAATGCATGTAAATATTGGGATATGTCATGATAATGATCTTTGTGGTTTATCTGAAGTATCAGGATAGGCTCTGAACTGCAAAAGGCCAGTACAGATTCAGGGCTAAATTTCCAACAGGTTGCATCCCAGCAGTCTTTAGTTGGTACTGAAATAATATGCCAGACATTTAGGCATACCGTAAAGGTGTTACAAATATGTATTAAAGTTTAATGGACCTGTGCTAGTGGACACAAGGCTTTTCATCCACCTTTTTTACCCTGGGCACTTAAGTCCTCTCTTAGACAAGCACATACTCGCTGACATCATTGTCTGTTTCTATTTTTATTTTCTTTTTCTAAATGACTTGGTAAATACACGGTACTGTCTATCCCAGGAATTAGTCATGAATACATCCTGCAAGTCATCATAAATGCATCATGCAAGCGTTTATCATTTTCTGTCACCGAACCACCAACTGGAAGGAGGCTGGAGGACCTGAAGAAAACCTGACAAACTAAACTCTCACCGTCTGCCAATAGCTCGAGATCAAAACATACAGTGGAAGTATTTGCAATTAAATGGCATACTGGGTCATGACAATTGTAAAAATAGCAGACAAACACTGCTGAAGTCCAGGATGTGATACAGAAGATAATTCTCTGTATTTGTGAAATAGTAGGATGGAAAATTTCTCAAAAGGGTCCCCAGTTCTTTTTTTTTTTCCACACTATTGAAAAAAAAACCCCGACTATAAAAGTGTGGAACTGTCTGTCACATACAAACCCACGTGAAGCAAAAAACCTGGGAGAGCTCTGGTGTGAAAGTTCTGTGTGAAAATCACCTGACACGGCATATAACCACAGCTCACACTTTGATCCTGTGAGGTTATTTTTAACCCAGCAGATTTTCTGAGCTACCTGCATGCAGTTTACAGGATGTATATATTTAGGTGTTTATATGAGCTTTTAGTCCATTTCCTTTAATGTATTTTTCTACATACTTTTTTTTTTACATAGTGAAACATGTTTTGGAATAGGAAAGTGGCTTTAAGACTTTATACTGTATTCATATATACAGTAGCTGTAAATGCAATGCTTTATGTCATGCTTTATGATATAGTATTGTTTATGTAAATGTTTGTCATTACAGGGCCATTAAAATTTGCCCACTGTAGGCAAATTATCTTGATCAAAAAAAATCTTCCATTCAAATATTGATCATCATAATAGTATTGAAACAAATATGTCTAAATATTTGTAGCTATTTTGTGGCTTATTTACCCATATTTAGTGGGTAGCACGTTCGCCTCACACCTCCAGGGTCGGGGTTTGATTCCCGCCTCCGCCTTGTGTGTGGAGTTTGCATGTTCTCCCCGTTCCTCGGGGGTTTCCTCCGGGTACTCAGGTTTCCTCCCCCAGTCCAAAGACATGCATGGTAGGTTGATTGGCATCTCTGGAAAATTGTCCATAGTGAGTGAATGAGAGTGTGTTGGCCCTGCGATGGGTTGGCACTCCGTCCAGGGTGTATCCTGCCTTGATGCCCGATGACGCCTGAGACGCCTGAGACGCCTGAGGCACAGGCTCCCCGTGACCCGAGAAGTTCGGATAAAGCGGTAGAAAATGAGTGAGTGAGAGAGATTATATAGTATATTAAATCATAAAGCGCCATTCAAACACCAGTTGATCCAAGACCTGTATATGAGACACTCTTTAGGACTGTTAGGAAAGGATTTTAAGTATTTCTGCTGATCTTGTCCATTAAGCTGCTTTAGTTACGCAGCTTGACCAGCTGGCAAAGGTTTTCTTCCAGCTTGACCAAGCCTTTGTTTTGGCACCTGGTAACTGTTTGGATTAAGCTGCATTTCAGCAGGGGACTGATACTGTACTTGGCCAGAGAATGCATTGGATGAAGACTTATTTTATGATTTAACATATTATTATATTATATTATATTATATTATATTATATTATATTATATTATATTATATTATATTATATTAATATGATTTTTAGTTAAATTTTTACTGACACGTTTAAATCATCCTCACAGGACTGGTGGGGGAACGCTGACTAAAAATAAGGCTGTTAATTATAACAACCTTCTACACTGTACTAATGAAATAAACCTTGTGCCTTGTTACATTTTAAGTCAATTTCCCGAAAATAAATAAAATCCCTTTTTTAAGGGACTACACGTCATCTTGCTTTCTATGGATAAAAATTTATATTTTTTATAAAATATTCAATAAATGCATTTGAATTGAATTCAATAAGATATGTGACCTGTTAAATCATTAGATCATTTTAACATTCAAATGTAAAAAATATTTCTAGAAATATCCATACGTAGGAATAGGCATTTGTTTAAAAGCCAGTCGAATCGAAAAGAGATGTATTAGAATTTAAAATCCAAGACTTTTTATTTGCTGAGGCGTCAATTTTACGCACCGCCGTGACGTGATGGAAACGTTCTGGAAGGAGCTAATTTCACACGCCTGCTTGTTACCAAGGCGACCTAGGTATAAACAAACGGCACGTTAACGCGTAGCTCATCGCAATATAATTCCTGGCGTATTTTTTTAGGATCTCGTTCCATCAAAGGTAAAGTTTCACCTAAAGTAGATTTCAGTTCCTTCGTTTTACATGTTGGTAAACGTTTTTTATTCGTCTTATAAATTACCTGGACAAATTTAGTGTAGTAGCTATGAATAGTATAGAGAAGTAAATTAATTTATATACTATAAAACATGCAAGTAGTCCTGTATGTCTATAGCTACAGGGTAATATTATATAATATTATATCACAAGTGATCATTCTGTCTGTCTCTCACAGGCATTAACAAAAGCCAGGATGAATCTGAGCAATATAAAAAGCCGAGAGTTTAATACTGAGGCAGACTATGGAAAACTGCGCAGAATTAGAGCCGAAGATCTGGAGTGGTCTTTAGCTGTCGTGCCTTCACTGACACAGCTATGTCTTGAACACATCGTGCAAAATTTTGAAGGTAATCTTATTATAATTTTTTTGCCTAGTACTTTTTATTACCAAGCACATCTACAAAAGTATGTTGACCGTATCAAACCGTCCCACCCATATTTGGCTCTTCCATAAACTGCTGCCATGAAGTTGGAAACCCACATTTGTATATAATGTCTTTGATTTCTGTAGTATTAACAATTAATACCAATTATTTTCCTACGTTGGTTCTAAGGGGCCCACACATGGTCTAAAATAACAATACCCCTCTCCATAAAAAAAGATTCATAAAGACTTTGCAAGGTTGGAGTTTAAGTGACCTGCACAGAGCCCTGATCTCAACCCCACTGAACACCTCTGGGATAATCAACTTCATGTCACACCTTCTTACCATATATCTTGCTCAACTTGTGTGGTCTTGTGTTTTAATGGGCATATCTCCATAGCCATGTTCCAAAATCTATAGTGCAAAGCTCTCTCAGAATATATATGATAATATACACTATTGCTGCCCATTGTTATGGATACAGATATTCAGTACACAGGTATCCACTATACACCAGGTGTACTCAAATAGATTATAAACCTTTAGTGAGACTGGTTATTGATTATGGTGATAAAATATATTTAGCATTGATTTGTTTTTATGCTCTAATTCCTAACAGAAAATCCCATTGTTGAGGAACTCACACCCAAACATAAGGCTTCTGTCCTGGATAAGCTTCCTCCAACTCTGCCTCTGACCTTAACAGCAAACCTGATCAGCGATGAGGGTTTCTGGAAGCGTTGCTGTCAAAGCCGTTGGAGGGTGTGCGATGCCTCTGATTATGGCAACAGCTGGAAGCGCATGTTCTTTGAACGCCATCTAGAGAACATCATTGAACATTTTCTCCCAGACATAACTGACAAGCAGTCTGTGCTGGAGATTGTCCCACTGTGCAGAAACTATGTAAAGCGGCTGAGGATCTCACAACTCCTGCCACCAGTTAAAGAGAAGCCAATGTTTGAAGATGGTGACAGCGCAGATTCAGTCAGCGATTTTTATACCGAAGGGCCTTCAATGGATCACTTTGACTTCCGAATTCTGCTGGACAAACTGAGCAACCTGGAAGAGCTGCAGTTGGTTTATGGTGTAAAAAACTGTGGAATGAACTTTGAGTGGCATCTGTTTGAGTTTACACTCCGTGACTGTCAATCATTGGCTGAGGCTGTGAAATCCTGCAAATCCTTGAAGGTTTAAATCGATTATTCTGTTTCACCCTTCATACTTTTACTTTGACTGCTATTTCATCACATTGTTTCAGTGTAGTTTTAATTTACATCACACATTCAGGTACATACTCAACAGGGTCTGCCTTTCCTGCTCTCTAAAATGTCTATTTAGATGCGTTGCACAAGATGCGTTGTAATTGGAATAAATTTGAATTATCCAGAGCTCTTTTAATGTAATCCTATCTTAAACAGGCAGAATAAATTAACTCTGTACCCTGTTCTCTTTTTCACATATCTCACATTTGTGAAAGTACACAGGGTCAGTCATGATACAGTGCTCCTGGAGCATAGAGGGTTAAGTGCCTGACAGTGGATTAAGTAAGCGAAGAGCCTTCAACTACTGTGCAACAACTCAGCAATGTTTACATGCAGGATGTTTTTGGCACCTAGGTGCTATTTTGCTGTCAGAATTGAACGTTCCTCCATCACTGATGTGGGTGAAGTACTGGCTCATATTTTAGCTTGTGTGTTGCAAGGGAAACTATCAATACGGTGTTAATTTCACGTGGGTGAGATTTTCATAACATTGATACAAAATCCTCTTAATTTTAGCATAAGACCCCCTTCCTTAGATACTTGTCTGCTTCACACCTAAACTCTATAATGACTGACTGAATGATTTTAATACTACCAAATGCAGTTTTATTTGTTTATTTGCTGTTGTGTTTATCCTGTTTGCTTGTGGTGTTTTGCTTTACAGGTTCTCAGAATCCATCGGAGCAATATGGATGATGAGAAGTGTCGCATACTGGTAAAACACCTGCTGGATCATCCATCCCTGCTGGAGCTCGACTTCTCACATAATGTTATTGGGGATCGAGGGGCGAGAGCCGTCAGCAAACTCCTCAACCGCAGCTGTCTAGAGACACTGAACATGTATGATAACTGGATCAGTGGTATAGGGGCCAAAGCCTTAGCCCATTCCCTCTCCGAAAACAGCTCTTTAGTGTCACTTAACTTGAGACTGAACCAGCTAGGGGATGAAGGCGGCCATGCTATAGCTCAGGCCCTGCTAAAAAATCAGACTCTGGTAAACCTTCAGATAGGAGCCAATGAGATGACAGAGGCCACAGCCACAGCATTCTCACAGGTCTTAGTACAGAACACAACACTGAGGAACCTCAACTTGTCCTGCAACAAACTTGGAATGGTGAGTTCTGTTGTGTTACTTTCAAAAATCGTGCTTCTAAAATAATATAACAGAGAAGATTATGCATTTTCTACCTTATACAGTATACAGTAGTAGACAATGGAACATATAGTGGAGTCCAAAAGTCTGAGACCACACTGAAATTCCAACAATGGATCTGAGCTAAAATGGATCAACATGTTCATATCAGCTCAAGAGCACACTGTCATCAAATACTTTTCACTCAAGTTATAAACAATAATATAATTTGTAATGAAAATTAAATTAGAAAAAATTAAAAATGTCTTTTTACTAGTGTTCTCTGACTTTTGAATCCCCGACGCTATGTAAGTTATATTAGTTTGTATCGCAATTTTATAGTGCATTTAGCTTAGCAAGCAAATGAAATTGCCATGTCCCCATGGTGTGTAGGATGGAGGGCAGGTCCTGGAAGAAGGGATGTCACACAACAGCAGCTTGCTGGAGTGTGATATTCGCCTCACTGAAATAAGCCTGGAAAGCGATCACTGTATCCGAGAGGTACTGTGCACCAATCAGGACAAAGCCCGGCGCAAACGCTCACAGGACACAGTAAATGGCATATGAACTGTTGTTTAAGATGCAGCTTGTTTGTTAAATACTGTATCACACTGAGAAAATGATAGTGCTATGTATATGTTATGATTGTATAATAGTATATACAGTATAAAGCCCTAGCATGCAGTTGCTTGTAATGATTAGCTCCCCCATGAAAAGATTGCAGTCAAAAACTATGGTGACATGGTGAAAAAGGAACATTTATCCCAATGGAGTAAGGGGCTGAAACACAGAATGGAGACAGATGCTGTTAATATTTACCTTAAAACTGCATGCCCACATGAGCCCAGGCAATCTGTTCACTTCATTTGGAAACGATCATTTTTTACCATTATTTATTTTGGACACTGTTATTACCTGCTGACATAAATGTTTTATATATAAAAAAATATATATATAATATATATAATATAAATATATAATATAACACATAATATATATTTAAAAAAAGGTAAAAAAAAAAAAAAAAATGTATGGTAAACGATTCCCGTGTAAATTGGCAATTGGGCACATATCCCCAGCCTTATGTCTTTTTTGTTTTCTAGGTAATCTTACTTAAATCTCACACACTGCTTGTCATTAGTCTGTGCACAAAACTGCAAACTATGTTTATGAGCCTTCATTTTATGCTTTTCTAGTATATAATACCTGGATAACCCTAAAGTCCTAAGGAATCGCTCACAATTTAGGACTAACTGGATACAGAAATGACCACCAGAGTCACTTCACTAGAAAGAGTAATGTTAACTTGTAGAACCTTGAGAAAGTGCACAATGATTCTCAGAAGCATAATTCCTGGTGTGGCATGACCCTATTTCATGCCCATAAGGGAATGTATACAGAAGCATGTATGACTTTCCTTCATGACAAATGAATAGGCATTAAATTGTAGGGCATATGCTGAATACAAGTAATGCTCCACAAGATTGCCTTCATGAAATGCTGACAGGTCAAACTGACTGACTACAAAAATAGATTATGACAGAAATCTCAGGTTGACCCACAAGAACACTTCAGTATCATTACCAGAATATATCCCTTTTTTCACTTTTTTGGTGAAATGACATTGAGCATAAAGGGATCTTGCATCAGCTCATAAGTATAGGCTTTAAAGACATGCAGGACCTTTATGGGTTTTGGAAAATGAGTTGTGGTTACTTTAAAGTGTTGGACAACAGTCCATTCAGCCATAATTTTGAGATTCTCAAACCTTTGCTGTCTTCATTGCTTTTTTGTTTTAAAATCCAGAGGGCAAATTTAGGCAGATCCTGGTATAGCTCACAAAGTGTCACAGTTGAGCTGACTATTCAAATCCTCCTTTAAAGCTTACAATAAAATCCTTGCAGTTATAATGAAGATCTTGTTATCTAGGTGTTTGCATATATAATGGAAAAGTAACTTTCCTTATTAAGTTTGAGATTTTGCTTGAGGTGATTCTTTATCAAATGTATGCATTCATACAACAAAATTGTGCTTTTATTTCACTTCATTCTTAAAACCAATTGCAGAAGTTGTAGAAAAACATTTTCACAGATGACTTTTCTTGAAGTTTTTTTCCACATACAATCTTCTTACATTCAATGACATTTTATTGGTTTTTATTTCATTTTCAACACAAGGCAGTATCATATTTACATCGTCATAGTTATACTTTTCAAAATACAATTATTGATGAAGTTACTATCAGTTGCCAAGTCATTTACTAACTATGGTACTGTATAACCAACTACAGTAAAAAAAAAAAAAAAAAAAAAAAAAAAAAATATGCATTTTACATCTGCATGCATTTTACTGCTTGCACCTTTTTTTTTCTTTTTTTTTTACATGGACAGCTATTTTGTATTTTTACAAAGTAAAAAAAGCATTTATTAAAACACAGTGTTTTATAACAAATTAAATTCATGTGTAATCTTTAATAGGTACATTTCATGTAATATGATCTCTGGTCATATTCTCAACTCATCTCATTATCAGATGAGCTCGTCATGGGCAGGGTCACGCTGTTCTCTAAGTTGTTGTATTTGACAGAAGAGGATGAATTCTTGGCTCTGGAGAAAAATAATTATAAACACATTTGAGAATTTTTTTTGTACTGTCTCTCATGATTTTTACAGTATATTACTTAAAAGGAAGGCAGCAGATAAAGTACCAAGATGCTGCATATTATGTGTCCTAAAGGATTGAATGTGATCATTAGATGTCATGTGTAGCTGGGGCTCTGTCATATCCAAGGCAATTCAAAGACTAGGCCTACACATGATATAATTTAACAGTTTTTAACAGGCTCAAAAGACCGAGTCCAAGTCAAGACCGAGTCCAAATTAAACTGTGAATGAGCCAAGTCACTGTGACTCAACACCAAAAGCCATCAAAACCTGATCAACTAGTTGGTGTCATTCGTTCTTTTATTAAAGAATAACATCTTCTCAACCTTTTTTGCATGTGAAATAGAAAGACAGCAGAAACATTATTTTTTTATGAATCCTCAGACGAGACCTTATCCAGTGAAAGTAATTCCCAAAAAGAAGACAAAATGTTTAAATGTCAATAAGTCTGAGATAAATCCAAGTCACACAGCAAACGACTTGAGACTGGCCTTGAATTCTATATAATAGGTTTTAAGGCCATAACAATTTTTCTTGTTTTTATATACATATATATTTTTTTTTGTTTATCAATAATTACTGCATTACTCAACTATGAGGATGTACTTACATTCGTAGTGTTGCCATGAATCTTCTTTTATGTTTAACTAAAGCAAGAAAATGAATTTAGATTGAATTCTCAGACTGACGTTAATGACAGAAACAGTTAAATGTGCATTTGTAGAATTCATGTACTCACATATTAGGTAAAGAGCAACAATTCCCATAAACAGCAGAATCAGTAGAACTGTCACCAATATTGCAGGAAGCACCTTTACTTCTTTCATCTTAATTAAACTCAGAATTAATAACTGCAGACCAACACAAATCAAACCTTTTATAGAGTCTCTGTTGATGTCATGCATACTTACAGGCATATTGTTCTCCATAGAAGATTTGTCAGGGTAAATTTCTGAGTTCACAAAGTTGAATAAGATACAGTATAAAAAGATATTGAATGTTATGCATTGTTTTTGATATCTGTTCTATATCTCCAGTAAAAATACTTTTACATTTGTTAGTAGAATAAAAGTCAAAACGATGAGCATAACTTGGCTGATTTTTTTTTTAAAAGACTCAAAAATGTTATGTTATTTTAAAGATAAATCAATACACATGGTTATGTAAGGCATCAACTGTACATTCAAATATGAGCACCTTTCACATGTGAGCTTGTGTACTATTTACCTCCTCCACTTTATAGTTATTAGACATATGACTCAAATACTGAAGTGACATTTTCTAACTTGATCTGCCTTATATATTCTCCATAAGAGTGTGTAATGTTAGCCATAGTACATAAAAGTGGGCCAGTGTTGTAAAAAGCTAATTAAGCTCTTAAGCTAATTAACACAAATATACATGAATATATTATTCTTTAATGCAAGTATGAAAAAGCAGATACATGAACATGGCATAGTATAGCATTTGATTTCATTTGAATGATTCAGTCATTATAGATACTTCCACAGTTTTTCCTACCTTTTTCCTGCTTAGTAGTCGCATTCACAGGGAGGCTGGTTGTTTCATTCTCCAGTGATGAAACAGATCCTAAAGAAATAACAAAGAATTTTTGTGCTTTTTTTTTGCTCAGTATTGATAAACTGCTCAGATCTGTTTACACTTTGGATTCTTCATCAGTTCTATACTGGTTTTAATAAAAGTATCTACATAAATAAATGTAAATAAAAATCAACTTCTGTTGAGTCTGATTGGTTATTCTAGATGTTCTAAAGCTCAGAAGGATGCAATGCATGTTTATAACATAATATTAAAAAAAAAAAAACATTTTGCTTTATTGTGCAAAACAATATGTGTCGTAGTTGTTATGTGTCCCAGAGTGCATGAGGTCAGTTGTGTTTCTGAAAAAAGTTACAATATCCTGGTGGTGTTTGTGCTGATACCAAAAACAATGCTGAATGCTATATTTTCTTGGTTGTGTAGTGGATATTTCCCTAATTGTTAAGTAGAAAGAAAAGACATTTCAGTAGTGACTGTTCTAATACATTCTAATGACTGTTCTAAAACATGGCATAGAAATTTATTTCATTTTAATTTTTTTTTTCCTTTACAGATTAAAAAATCATTAACATACACCACTTTTCTTACCTGTATGCTTAGTGGTCACTTTCTCAGGGCTGGTGGTTGTTTTATCACTCTCACTCACTCACTCATTTTCTACCGCTTATCCGAACTACCTCGGGTCACGGGGAGCCTGTGCCTATCTCAGGCGTCATCGGGCATCAAGGCAGGATACACCCTGGACGGAGTGCCAACCCATCGCAGGGCACACACACACTCTCATTCACTCACACACTCACACACTATGGACAATTTTCCAGAGATGCCAATCAACCTACCATGCATGTCTTTGGACTGGGGGAGGAAACCGGAGTACCCGGAGGAAACCCCCGAGGCACGGGGAGAACATGCAAACTCCACACACACAAGGCAGAGGCGGGGGTTGTTTTATCATTTGTTGTTGAAACAGGTACTAAAGAAATAAAAAAGAATTTCTGTGATTTTTAAATTCACAGAACTGAGTATCGACACTGCAACTGCTTAGCTTTATTCAAAGTTTGGATTTTGCATGACTTTTTTTTTTGTTTTTAATAAAAATTATGTAAATTAAATTCCATTCCCAATGATTAGGATTGATTATTATTGGCCAGGTTGGTTGTTCTAAAGCAGTAACATGTAGTTTTTTTTTGTTTTGTTTTGTTTTTTCGGTCATTACAGTTTCACAATCTCCTGTTGATAAAACCGATCCAAAGAACTACTATGAAAAATGTTTGTGCTTTTTAAATTTACAGAATTTAGTATTGACCACTGATCATTGGCCATCAGTATTCTGCATTATTTATATGCTGCTTTTAAATTGAAAAAGAAAATCCACTTTGCTGTTTTGCCTACCTGTATTCACAGTGGTCGCAGGCTCAGAGGTGGTGGCTATATCATTCTGGGTTGTGAAAACAGGTTCTAACAAAATAGCATGAAGACAAAAAAAAAAATCAACTTCTGTTGAGTCTGATTGGTTATTCTAGATATTCTAAAGCTCAGAATTATGCAATGCATGTTTATAATATAATATAAAAAAACATTTTGCTTTATTGTGCGAAACAATATGTGTTGTAGTAGTTATGTGTCCCAGAGTGCATGAGGTCAGTTGTGTTTCTGAAAAAAGTTACAATATCCTGGTGGTGTTTGTGCTGATACAAAAAAAAAATGCTGAATGCTATTTTCTTGGTTGTGTAGTGGATATTTCCCTAATTGTTAAGTAGAAAGAAAAGACATTTCAGTAGTGACTGTTCTAATACATTCTAATGACTGTTCTAAAACATGGCATTTTTTCCTTTACAGATTAAAAAATCATTAACATACACCACTTTTCTTACCTGTATGCTTAGTGGTCACTTTCTCAGGGCTGGTGGTTGTTTTATCATTTGTTGTTGAAACAGGTCCTAAAGAAATAAAAAATAATTTCTGTGATTTTTAAATTCACAGAGCTGAGTATTGACACTGCAACTTCTTAGCTTTATTCAAAGTTTGGATTTTGCATGACTTTTTTTTTGCTTTTAATAAAAATTATGTAAATTAAATTCCACTAACAATGATTAGGATTGATTATTATTGGCCAGGTTGGTTGTTCTAAAGCTGTAACGTAGTTTTTGTTTTTTATTTTGTTTTTTTTTTCGGTCATTACAGTTTCACAATCTCCTGTTGATAAAACCGGTCCAAAGAACTACTATGAAAAATGTTTGTGCTTTTTAAATTTACAGAATTTAGTATTGACCACTGATCATTGGCTATCAGTATTCTGCATTATTTATATGCTGCTTTTAAATTGAAAAAGAAAATCCACTTTGCTGTTTTGCCTACCTGTATTCACAGTGGTCGCAGGCTCAGAGGTGGTGGCTATATCATTCTGGGTTGTGAAAACAGGTTCTAACAAAATAGCATGAAGACAATTTGTGCATTTTAAATGTTTAGAATTTTATACAAGTATAACTGTATAAAAGTATAAATATAATGTAGGTTGTTGTTTATTTTTCAGAATCCTGCACTGCAGGTTTTAATCTAATATTAAATGTTTTCTGCCTTACCCTGGGTAGGAATGAGTGGTGTAGTAGTTGTATTGGTTTGTGGTGCTTCTGGAGAAAATAAATAAAACAATAGATTAGATTAGATTAGATTAGATTAGATTAGATTAGATTAGATTAGATTAGATTAGATTAGATTAGATTAGATTCAACTTTTATTGACATTGTGCAAGGTACATGTACAGAGTCAATGAAATGCAGTTAGCATCTAACCAGAAGTGCATAGATAGCTTATTTAAAAGTGGCAGTGTAATAAATGAGGGTATGAGGTTATACATTTGTAGTAATGTGTACATACAGTATATCTGAATAAGGGTATATATAGTGTGGTCAATAGAGTGCAGAAAGTGCAAATGCTGATATAAAGGAAAGCTCAATGCTTTACATTTGACCGTATGATCATAGAGTAAATATATATTAAGTATAAAATTAAGACATTTCAGTAACAAATCTTTAAATACATGTAGTATAGCTTTTGATTTCATTTGAAGTATTGTGCCATTACAAATTCATGAAAAAAATTCAGACCATTCTTTTTCCTACCTGTTTGCTTAGTGGTCTCAGGGAATGTGGTTGGCACAGGTGTCGTTAAAACAGGTGCTAAGAAAATAACAGGAAGAATCTTGTCAGTGGTAGTTTAGGAAGATTCTGTCCATCTGAGTTTAAACCGCAGAACTGCTGAAACATTGCTTAAGCCTTATTGCTTAATGTGCATAGCATGGATTCTGTCTCACTTGTCTTTCACTTTGGAATAAATGAAACCTTTCAAATTGTTCATCTAAAGAAAAATGCACCACTGCCTGTTGCTTGTTGTGGTGTTGTTTTCTTTTTACCAGAATTCTAAATATATATTTTAATAGAAAATGTATTTTGTCTGAACGTGTCGTAGTTGTTACCGGTTTCATTGCTAGAGATGAAAAAAGGTTACACTGAAGCAAAATACACAGTAGCTGACACAAAGGAATGCTGTATTTCTGTGGTTGCACAGTGTGTGAGTGTTTACCTTTAATGACGGCTAAAATGACCACAAATTTTTTATCGTTGAACCATCCAGGTACATGGACTCGGCAGCCATATTTTCCTGAGTCACTTAATCTTGCGTTGCGGATAGTGAGAGAGGCATCTCCCATCTTCAGATTTCCATTTAGCTGATATCTCACACTGTCTCTCATCACCACTTCTTTTTCATTTGCATAAATAATTTGAGCACCACACCCATTATATGGGATGCTTCCTTTCATCCAGCATACATCACATACCCCATGATAAACCGAGTCATACTTGCACGGGAGATTGATATCCTGACCCTCAAATCCGTATACAGTCTTGGCGCTACATGTACAAACTAAAGGAAGAAGAAATGGAGAGGATTTATACACTTACAACACTTACAAATTAAATCATCAGGCTAATCTAATGGAAGTCTGCCTTATCACAAATCTTCTTTTAGATTATCAGTGATGTCAGAGTTGCTGTGGTGTAGTACACAGTGTGATTTATTGTAATCTATAAACATAAACTTCGCCATGTAGCTGAACGCTCTAATATTATAAGTGCATTCATCTTGGACGACGTAATCACTTTGCTGATTCACATTGTTGTCATTAGGTTGTTATCATTCAACCTCTCAGGGCCTTTTACAACATTTTTTATTTAAAGTTTAACAAAAAATATTTGTGGTGAGATAAATTTCCTTAGAATTCTTAGAATTTTTAGAATTCTTAGAATTTTATTAGACTTCCATATAGCTTTAGGGCAAAGCTAAAGAAATAAACGGAGGCCTTTGTATTATGAGTTGATTTGAGATATGGGGCATCACAGTATGTCAGACATTCTATCTAGAAAATCTCACAGATACTGCAATCTATATTTACATTTTAACAAGGGATTACATGTTCAGGTTTGTTCAAGTTTGTTTGTGAGATTTTACTAGAACTGCTATCAAAATTCTGTGTCATCATTAAGGATCTATTTGGCTGTTTCTTGTGATTATGATTCATTATTTTTCAACCAAACTGCCAGAGATCATCAAAATGTCAACACTACACTTTTTGAAGATTCATATTTTGTTTCCTTTTTATTCTTTACATGTTCGGAGTTTGTATTTCCATATCTCTTAATATGTAGCCCATATAATAGGTACCACAATGTTTTTTGTAATTTAGTGCACTTATTGTCAAATTTAAGTTCAATTACAGTGTTGTAATGTAACGGAGTAAAAATACTTCGTTACCGTACTTAAGTATAAATTTCACGTATCTGTAGCCTACTTTACTTCGCTATTTAAATTTATGTCAACTGTCACTTTTACTCCTAGATAATTTCCTAGATAAGCATCTTCGTTACTCGTTACTACAAAATAAAATCAGAAGAAATGTGTGAGACTGCAATAAGGGAGGTTTGGCGATTCACTGCTCCTAGATTGCATTACGCTCCGCACGCTCTACGGAGAAGCACAGGTACGCGCAGCGTGCACGCGCAGTCAGAGCTGGAGGCGTTTATATATAACGTTAATCGGCGGAAAGCCGCAAAGACGGCAACCAAAAGCAGTGAAATTTTTCTTACCAGAGTCGATAGCACAAACAAAATATTAATGCAAACAATCCATACAATACTAAATAAAAATAACATTTATTGATTTGGTCTTTGTCTTTTTTTTTTATTAATGACTGCATTCATTGGACACACTGTTTGTAGAGATTGCACACATACATGAACTGATTTGATTCAAGACTGGCATCATTACATCATGCATAAAATTTTGGTGTCCACTTTTGCCATTTAATAATACCATAACTTGGCTTACTATGTAGTCATATAATATATAATATAAAACTCTTCTTGTTTTAAATTCTAAATTTTAGGGGCTAAAACCCCTAAAGATGAAATCCTAAAACCGCCCCTGAAATCACTGAAATTTTACTTTTTACTTTTACTTCAAATACTTAAGTACATTTAATATAATAAAATGACTTTTGATACTTAAGTACAGTATATATCAGATACTTTAAGACTTTTACTTGAGTAATATTCTAAAAGGTGACTTTCACTTCTACCAAAGTCTTTTTCTAGTACGATACTTGTACTCAAGTATTGCTTTCTAGTACTTTATCCAACACTGGTAGTGAACTGCTTATAATATTTCTCAAAAAAAAAAAAATTGGTTCACTTAATATTGTTACTTTATACAAAGTTCTTTGGGGTCTTTAAGGCCCCAAATATTGAGCAGAATATGAGGTTCACTTATTGTGTGTTCAACTCATTGACATTAACAGTCAATTCAATACATTTTCAGTGCTATTCTAAATGTAACGTATCATCACATTTATAGCAATAAACTTGCATGCACAATGAAATTATAGACATTACAGATTTAACCACTCAGGATACTTTCTGTTTTTCAGCCAAAAATACATTTTACTATACTGAGTTTTCTAGCTTAATACATGGCAGATAACAGTATCCTGATTCTGTTACAGGCTCCTAGTCCACATCTTAGTGACCCATTTAAAAGGGAAAAAAATCACCAGATTTTGAAGACCCTAAATCTATGTCCGTGTAAAATAGAATTTGATATTATTTATATAAAGCTTAATGAAGCTTAAATAAACCAACCCACGAAGAAAAAATTAACATTATAATTTATAAAATGCCATTTTTAAATAAAATATGCTATAATCATAGATTATAAGTCTATGTTATTTGACTTTGCTAAACCTACCTGTGAAGCTGAGGAGCACAAGTGAGAAGATGCAGCAGCGAAGCTGATTCATGGTGAAATGTGGCGTTCTGGTGATAATTACTACTCTTTAACTTATGGTCAAATGCATAGAACTATAGAACTAAAGAACTATGGAAGTAGAATTATACAACTATTTTTCTGTAGAATTTTTTTAGAACTGAACATAGAATTAGTTATCACTCACACTTTAGGACTACCTGAAATGACCACCAGTCACTTCACTAGAAAGAGTAATGTTAACTTGTAGAACCTTGAGAAAGTGCACAGTGATTCTCAGAAAGAAGCTAGGCATAATTCCTGTGTGGCGTGACGCTATTTCATGCCAATAAGGAACACTTCAGTATCATTACCAGAATATATCCCTTTTTTCACTTTTTTGGTGAACTGACATTGCATCATTGCAAAGGGATCTTGCATCAGCTCATAAGTAGAGGCTTCAAAGACATGCAGGACCTTTATGGGTTTTGGAAAATGAGTTGTGGTTACTTTAAAGTGTTGGACAACAGTCCATTCAGCCATAATTTTGAGATTCTAAAACATTTGCTGTCTTCTCCAGTGCTTTTTTGTTTTAAAACCCAGAGGGCAAATTTTGGCCAATATCCTGGTATAGCTCACAAAGTGTCATTGAGCTCAGGCACAGTTGAGCTGACTAATCAAATTTTCCTTTAAGGCTTACAATAAAATCCTTGCAGTTATAATGATCTTGTTATCTAGTTGATTTTCATGAAACAGAATTATGATTCTACAATGAACCTTTGCTTTGGAGTCTGAACTTAAGTCTGAACTTGTGTCCTGTACATACCTGTGTTTGCATATAGAATGGAAAAGTAACTTTACCTCATTAAGTTTGACCTTTTGCTTGAGGTGATTCTTTACCAAATGTATGCATTCATACAACAAAATTGAGCTTTTATTTCACTTCATTCTTAAAACCAATTGCACAATTTTTAGAAAAAAAATTTCACAGATGACTTTTGTTGAAGTTTTTTTTCCCCATATAATCTTCTTACATTCATTGATGTTTTATTAGTCTTTATTTCATTTTCAACCCAAGGCAGTATCACATTTACATCGTCATAGTTATACTTTTCAAAATACAATTATTGATGAAGTTACTATTGTCAGGGATCAGCCCAGACTTTTGGCCATGTGCTCTTTTTGTTGTTGTCACGTGTCTGCCCCGCCTTCGTCTGCTCCGCCCCGTCTCCACACCTGATCCTAATTGTATCTCATTGTCGTTTGTATAAAAGTGAGCGAATCATTAGTTACGTGCACCTTAGTCATTGTTAAGTGTCGTCATCTGGATTGCTTTAGTTCTCGTCTTTTACTGTCTTGTCTTCATTATTTATTAAACCCCTTTCATTTGAAGCTGTCCTGCATATGGGTCTGTCTCCTTCCTACCCTGGTTGTGACAACTATCAGTTGCCAAGTCATTTACTAACAACAGACAGTATAACCAACTAGTAAAAAAAAAAATCTGTATTTTACATCCTACTGCTTGCACCTTTTTTTTTTTTTACATGGTCAGCTATTTTGTATTTTTCACATTTTTAAAAAAATAATGACTAAGTAAACAAGGTTTTTAAAAAAAGCATTGATTAAAACTCAGTGTTTTAAAACAAATTAACTTTGTGTATTCTTTAATAGGTACATTTCATGTAATATGATCTCTGGTCATATTCTCAACTCATCTCACTATCGGCTGAGCTCGTCATGGGCAGGGTCACGCTGTTCTCTAAGTTGTTGTAGTTGACAGAAGAGGATGAGTTCTTGGCTCTGGAGAAAAATAATTATAAACACATTATGTTACTTAAAAGGAAGGCAGCAGATAAAGTACCAAGATGCTGCATATTATGTGTCCTAAAGGATTGAATGTGATCATTAGATGTCATGTGTAGCTGGGGCTCTGTCACATTCAAGGCAAGTCTAAGACTAGGACTACACATGATATAATTTAACAGTTTTTAACAGGCTCAAAAGACCGAGTCCAAGTCAAGACCGAGTCCAAATTAAACTGTGACTGAGCCAAACAGTGACTTGACTCAACACCAAAAGTCATCAAAACCTGATCAACTAGTTGGTGTCATTCGTTCTTTTATTAAAGAATAACATCTTCTCAACCTTTTTTGCATCTGAAATGGAAATACAGCAGAGACATAATTTTTTTATGAATCCTCAGAAGAGACCTTATCCAGTGAAAGTAATTCCCAAAAAGAAGATAAAACGTTTAAATGTCAATAAGTCTGAGATAAATTCAAGTCACACAGCAAACGACTTGAGACTAGCCTTGAATCCTACACCTCTAGATGAAGCACACACCAAATCAATGTAATAGGTTTTATGACCATAAAAAAGTCTTGTTTTGTATATATATATATATATATATATATATATATATATATATATATATATATATATATATATATATAAAATAATTTATAGTTTATCAATAATTGCATTACTCAACTATGAGGATGTACTTACATTCCTAGTGTTGACCTCAATCTTCTTTTACGTTTAACTAAAGCAAGAAAATGAATTTAGATTGATATCTCAGACTGACGTTAATGACAGAAACAGTTAAATGTGCATTTGTAGAATTCATGTACTCACATATTAGGTAAAGAGCAACAATTCCCATAAACAGCAGAATCAGTAGAACTGGCACCAATATTGCAGGAAGCACCTTTACTTCTTTCACCTTAATTAAACTCAGAATTCATAACTGCAGACCAACACAAATCAAACCTTCAATAGAGTCTCTGTTGATGTCATGCATACTTACAGGCATATTGTTCTCCATAGAAGATTCATCAAGGTAATTTTCTGAGTTCACAACTGTTGTAACCAAAGCTGAATAAGATATAAGGAGATACTGAATGTTATGCATTGTGTTTGATATCTGTTCTATATCTCCAGTACAAATACTTTTACATTTATTAGTAGAATAAAAGTCAAAACGATGAGCATATCTTGGCTGATTTTTTAAAGACTCAAAAATGTTATGTTATTTTAAAGATTAATCAATACACATGGTTATGTAAGGCATCAACTGGGTACATTCAAAATTTACCTCCTCCACTTTATAATTATTAGACATATGACTCAAATACTGAAGTGACATTTTCTAACTTGATCGTATTTGCTGCCTTATATATTCTCCATAAGAGTGTGTAATGTTAGCCATAGTACATAAAAGTGGGCCAGTGTTGTAAAAAGATAATTAAGCTCTTAAGCTAATTAACTCAAATATACGTGAATATATTCTTTAATGCAAGTGTGAAAAAGCAGATACATGAACATGGCATAGCATAGCATTTGATTTCATTTGAATGATTCAGTCATTATAGATACAGTTTTTCCTACCTGTATGCTTAGAAGTCACATTCACAGGGAGGCCTGTTGTTTCATTCTGCATATATGAAACAGATCCTAAAAAAATAACAAAGAATTTTTGTGCTTTTTCTTGCTCAGTATTTACCATTGATAAACTGCTCAGATCTGTTTACACTTTGGATTCTTCATCAGGTCTATACTGGTTTTAATAAAAGTATCTACATAAATAAATGTAAATAAAAATCAACTTCTGTTGAGTCTGATTGGTTATTCTAGATGTTCTAAAGCTCAGAAGGATGCAATGCATGTTTATAATATAATATAAAAAAAACCATTTTGCTTTATTGTGCAAAACAATGTGTCGTAGTAGTTATGTGTCCCAGAGTGCATGAGGTCAGTTGTGTTTCTGAAAAAAGTTACAATATCCTGGTGGTGTTTGTGCTGATACAAAAACAATGCTGAATGCTATATTTTCTTGGTTGTGTAGTGGATATTTCCCTAATTGTTAAGTAGAAAGAAAAGACATTTCAGTAGTGACTGTTCTAATACATTCTAATGACTGTTCTAAAACATGGCATAGAAATTTATTTCATTTTAATTTTTTTTTTCCTTTACAGATTAAAAAATCATTAACATACACCAGTTTTCTTACCTGTATGCTTAGTGGTCACTTTCTCAGGGCTGGTGGTTGTTTTATCATTTGTTGTTGAAACAGGTACTAAAGAAATATAAAAGAATTTCTCTGATTTTTAAATTCACAGAACTGAGTATTGACACTGCAACTTCTTAGCTTTATTCAAAGTTTGGATTTTGCATGACTTTTTTTTTGCTTTTAATAAAAATTATGTAAATTAAATTCCACTCCCAATGATTAGGATTGATTATTATTGGCCAGGTTGGTTGTTCTAAAGCTGTAACATGTAGTTTTTTTTGTTTTGTTTTGTTTTTTCGGTCATTACAGTTTCACAATCTCCTGTTGATAAAACCGGTCCAAAGAACTACTATGAAAAATGTTTGTGCTTTTTAAATTTACAGAATTTAGTATTGACCACTGATCATTGGCTATCAGTATTCTGCATTATTTATATGCTGCTTTTAAATTGAAAAAGAAAATCCACTTTGCTGTTTTGCCTACCTGTATTCACAGTGGTCGCAGGCTCAGAGGTGGTGGCTATATCATTCTGGGTTGTGAAAACAGGTTCTAACAAAATAGCATGAAGACAAAAAAAATCAACTTCTGTTGAGTCTGATTGGTTATTCTAGATGTTCTAAAGCTCAGAAGGATGCAATGCATGTTTATAATATAATATAAAAAAACATTTTGCTTTATTGTGCAAAACAATATGTGTCGTAGTAGTTATGTGTCCCAGAGTGCATGAGGTCAGTTGTGTTTCTGAAAAAAGTTACAATATCCTGGTGGTGTTTGTGCTGATACAAAAAAAATGCTGAATACTATATTTTCTTGGTTGTGTAGTGGATATTTCCCTAATTGTTAAGTAGAAAGAAAAGACATTTCAGTAGTGACTGTTCTAATACATTCTAATGACTGTTCTAAACATGGCATAGAAATTTATTTCATTTAAAAAAAATTTTCCTTTACAGATTAAAAAATCATTAACATACACGATTGTTTTCTTACCTGTATGCTTAGTGGTCACTTTCTCAGGGCTGGTGGTTGTTTTATCATTTGTTGTTGAAACAGGTCCTAAAGAGAAAAAAAAAAGAATTTCTGTGATTTTTAAATTCACAGAACTGAGTATCGACACTGCAACTTCTTAGCTTTATTCAAAGTTTGGATTTTGCATGACTTTTTTTTTTGCTTTTAATAAAAATTATGTAAATTAAATTCCACTCCCAATGATTAGGATTGATTATTATTGGCCAGGTTGGTTGTTCTAAAGCTGTAACATGTAGTTTATTTATTTATTTAATTTTCCCGGTCATTACAGTTTCACAATCTCCTGTTGATAAAACCGGTCCAAAGAACTACTATGAAAAATGTTTGTGCTTTTTAAATTTACAGAATTTAGTATTGACCACTGATCATTGGCCATCAGTATTCTGCATTATTTATATGCTGCTTTTAAATTGAAAAAGAAAATCCACTTTGCTGTTTTGCCTACCTGTATTCACAGTGGTCGCAGGCTCAGAGGTGGTGGCTATATCATTCTGGGTTGTGAAAACAGGTTCTAACAAAATAGCATGAAGACAATTTGTGCATTTTAAATGTTTAGAATTTTATACAAGTATAACTGTATAAAAGTATAAATATAATGTAGGTTGTTGTTTATTTTTCAGAATCCTGCACTGCAGGTTTTAATCTAATATTAAATGTTTTCTGCCTTACCCTGGGTAGGAATGAGTGGTGTAGTAGTTGTAATGGTTTGTGGTGCTTCTGGAGAAAATAAATAAAACAATAGATTAGATTAGATTAGATTAGATTAGATTAGATTAGATTAGATTAGATTAGATTAGATTGGATTAGATTAGATTAGATTAGGTTAGATTAGATTAGATTAGATTCAACTTTTATTGTCATTGTGCAAGGTACATGTACAGAATCAATGAAATGCAGTTAGCATCTAACCAGAAGTGCATAGATAGCTTATTTACAAGTGGCAGAGTAATAAATGAGGGTATGAGGTTATACATTTGTAGTAATGTGTACATACAGTATAACTGAATAAGGGTATATATAGTGTGGTCAATAGAGTGCAGAAAGTGCAAATGCTGATATAAAGGAAAGCTCAATGCTTTACGTTTGACCGTATGATCGGATCATATATATTAAGTATAAAATTAAGACATTTCAGTAACAAATCTTTAAATACATGTAGTATAGCTTTTGATTTCATTTGATGTATTGTGCCATTACAAATTCATGAAAAAAATTCAGACCATTCTTTTTCCTACCTGTTTGCTTAGTGGTCTCAGGGAATGTGGTTGGCACAGGTGTCGTTAAAACAGGTGCTAAGAAAATAACAGGAAGAATCTTGTCAGTGGTAGTTTAGGAAGATTCTGTCCATCTGAGTTTAAACCGCAGAACTGCTGAAACATTGCTTAAGCCTTATTGCTTAATGTGCATAGCATGGATTCTGTCTCACTTGTCTTTCACTTTGGATTAAATGAAACCTTTCAAATTGTTCATCTAAAGAAAAATGCACCACTGCCTTTTTGTTGCTTGTTGTGGTGTTGTTTTCTTTTTACCAGAATTCTAAATATATATTTTAATAGAAAATGTATTTTGTCTCACCCTGTGTTGTAGTTGTTACAGGTTTCATTGCTAGAGATAAAAAAAGGTTACACTGAAGCAAAATACACAGTAGCTGACACAAAGGAATGCTGTATTTCTGTGGTTGCACAGTGTGTGAGTGTTTACCTTTCCTGATGGCTAAGTTGACCTCAAATTTTTTATCGTTGAACCATCCAGGTACATGGACTCGGCAGCCATATTTTCCTGAGTCACTTAATCTTGCTTTGCGGATAGTGAGAGAGGCATCTCCCATCTTCAGATTTCCATTTAGCTGATATCTCACACTGTCTCTCATCACCACTTCTTTTTCATTTGCATAAATAATTTGAGCACCACACCCATTATTTGGGATGCTTCCTTTCATCCAGCATACATCACATACCCCATGATAAGCCGAGTCATACTTGCACGGGAGATTGATATCCTGACCCTCAAATCCGTATACAGTCTTGGCGCTACATGTACAAACTAAAGGAAGAAGAAATGGAGAGGTTTTATATATTTACAACACTTACAAATTAAATCATCAGGCTAATCTAATGGAAGTCTGCCTTATCACAAATGTTCTATTAGATTCAACGGTGTGAAAAGTATTCACATTCATTACTCAGGTAGAAGTATAAATAGTAGGGTTTAAAAATACTTCTGTAGAAGTTGAAGTATCAACTTGAGCTTTTTACTCAAATAAAAGTGTAATAGTACTGGTTTCAAAACTACTTTAAAAGTAAAAGTAATGCAAGGAAAAAAAATGCCATTAAGGACAAACGCTTAGGCTGTGCCACAGGGGCCTATTGTGCACTACCCCACCTCCTCAAAAAACATATTTCTAAAGGCTATAATGACTATAATGTTATCTATAATGTTAACGATTTATCTTTATCTAAGTTTTTTTTAATGATTACAAGCCGAAATGAAATATTAGTAACAAGGCTATTTTTAAAATAGTAAATGTAAAATAGTAAATGTAAGGAGTAGAAGTAATTGCGTGAAAATATCAGGAGTAGAAGTAAAAAGTATGCTAAAAAAATAATTACTCCATTAAAGTATAGATACTCAAAATTTCTACTTAAGTAAAGTAATGAAGTATTTGTACTTTGTTACTTGACACCTCTGATTAGATTATCAGTGATGTCACTCCGAGTTGCTGTGGTGTAGTACACAGTGTGATTTATTGTAATCTATAAACATAAACCTCACCATGTAGCTGAACGCTCTAATATTATAAGTGCATTTATCTTGGACGACGTAATCACTTTGCTGATTCACATTGTTGTCATTAGGTTGTTATCATTCAACCTCTCAGGGCCTTTTACAACATCTTTTATTTAAAGTTTAACAAAGAATATTTGTGGTGAGATAAATTTCCTTAGAATTCTTAGAATTTTTAGAATTCTTAGAATTTTATTAGACTTCCATATAGCTTCAGGGCAAAGCTAAAGAAATAAACGGAGGCCTTTGTATTATGAGTTGATTTGAGATATGGGGCATCACAGTATGTCAGACATTCTATCTAGAAAATCTCACAGATACTGCAATCTATATTTACATTTTAACAAGGGATTACATGTTCAGGTTTGTTCAAGTTTGTTTGTGAGATTTTACTAGAACTGCTATCAAAATTCTGTGTCATCATTAAGGATCTATTTGGCTGTTTCTTGTGATTATGATTATTTTTCAACCAAACTGCCAGAGATCATCAAAATGTCAACAATACACTTTTTGAAGATTCATATTTTGTTTCCTTTTTATTCTTTACAACATGTTCGGAGTTTGTATTTCCATATCTGTTAATATGTAGCCCATATAATACCACAATGTTTTTGTAATTTAGTGCACTTATTGTCAAATTTAAGTTCAATTACAGATTTCTTCCCTGTAGTGAACAGCTTACAATATTTCTCAAAAAAAATAAAATAATAAAAAAAAAAAAATTGGTTCACTTAAGATATTGTTACTTTATACAAAGTTATTTGGGGTCTTTAAGGCCCCAAATATTGAGCAGAATATGAGGTTCACTTATTGTGTGTTCAACTCATTGACACTAACAGTCAATTCAATATATTTTCAGTGCTATTCTAAATGTAACGTATCATCACATTTATAGCAATAAACTATTGCATGCACAATGAAATTATAGACATTACAGATTTAACCACTCAGGATACTTTCTGTTTTTCAGCCAAAAATACATTTTACTATACTGACAGTTTTCTAGCTTAATACATGGCAGATAACAGTATCCTGATTCTGTTACAGGCTCCTAGTCCACATCTTAGTGACCCATTTAAAAGGGAAAAAAAATCACCAGATTTTGAAGACCCTAAATCTATGTCCGTGTAAAATAGAATTTGACATTATTTAAATAAAGCTTAATGAAGCTTAAATAAACCAACCCACGAAGAAAAAATTAACATTAGAATTTATAAAATGCCATTTTTAAATAAAATATGCTATAATCATAGATTATAAGTCTATGTTATTTGACTTTGCTAAACCTACCTGTGAAGCTGAGGAGCACAAGTGAGAAGATGCAGCAGCGAAGCTGATTCATGGTGAAATGTGGCGTTCTGCTGATAATTACTACTCTTTAACTATTTTTTTGACCAGCCTCTGCACATGACTTCCTCCCTGATATTGCTCAAGACTGTTTCTATCTTAGGTGTATCTTGTCTTATGATCAAATGCATAGAACTGTAGAACTAAACAACTATAGAAGTGGAACTATACAACTAATTTTCCTGTAGAACTAAATATGGAATTAGTTATCAGGTTTCATTTATTGTTAAAACAAATCTCTGTACCATTTTATAGTGTTTAGGCTGTATCAAGTGTTGAGTTATGCATTCTTATGGAGGACTTAATACAAAATTCAGAAACAGTCACATCAGAGTCAAGTAATCTTATATTATCTGGACAAAATAAAACACCATACAGTATGGTCATGGTATATAGCTGTTGTATTAAATGTAGCTTACAGTTATATTTAGTGCTGTTCCTACTATAAATTACATTATTATTAATTATAACACTTAACTTTGTACCAAATCGGGTAAGGAATATCTGTATTTATTTGGAATAGAATGTATTACTTAACACAGCATCCCCCACTCCAATGATTTGTGTTCTTTATTATTGTATATTTGTCTTTCTAAAAACTTGTGAACTTCATGTGGTTCTCCCAGCATCCAATCCCAGCACCACCAAACTGCCATGATTAGGTCCTTGAGCAAGTTGTATCCTTGCCTATAGTGTATGTGCACCATAGCATCAACAGTTCTATTACTATTACATTACATTACAATAACTCTTACATTTCTTTTTTCTAAATCCGTTTTTGTGGCACATTCTTCAAGCCTTTTTTATGGTCTGCAGTTAGGGGATAAAGGACGTGCTCAGGGACCCAGCAGTGGAAGCTTGGCTGGTATCTGAACACATAACCTCCTGATCAGAGATCCAAAGTCTTATAAAAGTACTTAACAGTAAATCATGTCCTGTCCATTTTGTTTTGACCACCCAACATAGTTTTCACATAAGAATGTGAAAAAGCAGATCATAGAAAATGCTGATATCTGTGATTTCCTAAACATTCAGCAACAACACAACAAGAACAGAGAAGTTGATTTACTTGTTTTTGATGCTGTTATAGTCACAAATACACAATAAGCATAAGCAGTCCTGCATTGTGCATTTACTACTGTTATGACAAATGTCTGTGTGCTAAATAATGTTATAAGAAGTCATTTTAATGTGATAATCCCAAAGGTATTCAGTCTTCAGGTTGGGGCTCTGTGCAGGACACAGGACACTCGAGTTCATGTTCTGACTTTTTAGCTCCAGTTCCAGCATACAAAGACCTTCTATATGATTGTGGAAGATTTGCATATGGGTGTGATAGCTATCCATACACCTTTGGACACAGTGTAGTAGCAGCTACTAAAATATTCCATTAACTCTCACTATAAGATAAAAGGCTCTTGCTTCTCTGACTGAGAATTGCAACCTTGGCGACTCTATGATAAGGGAAGACGTTATAATCACCAATACCCAATGAACATACTCAAAGAACTTACTGTACATAACGTGTGTGATAGTAATAAAAAGGTGCACATGTACATTTAGAGTACAAGTGCTCTTTGTTCTCCAATATTACACTTTTAGTTATATGCTTTCATTTATCACAGGGAATGAAACAGGAACTAGAGGGAAAGTGGAAGGTTAAAGGAAAAACAACAAAGCTTCAAGAGGGCAAATATATATAATATACTGACTACAGAAAAGAAGAGGAACAGGGCCCCAAAGCTAGCAGGAAGTGAAAGTTGCTGAAAACACTCCATTGAGGAAGGTGCTTGAATTTGTTCAAAAACAGCTAGCTTTTTAATTAGTCACATTATATTATATTTATGGGATTCTGCTATTCAATTATCCACAAAGCTATAGTATATATTATAGTGTAAACAGGTACCGATATTTCAGTATTAAAATAAAAATAGTAATTACTGTAATAGTAATAAAATAAAAAGCCCTGAACTTGTTAACATGAGCTCGATACTGCCGGTTCAATGGCTTAATTGATAGCTTCATATTTAAGCCAAACACACTGAAAAGGTCAAAGCTTCAGTATGTGTGACTTGTTCGTGATCTTATGCAATAGCCTGTTAGATATAGATATATGACTACATGGTAACCAAAGAAAATATGTGCAGATGTATTATTTATATGAAATTATATATACACTCATATATGCATTCATACATAAATGAACATCAAGTAAGTGAAATTTCTCACACAATACTGCCAAATGTTGTGTTTATCTTTGCTTAGCTATATTCTGTATATATATTCTAAAAATAAAAAAGCTACACTCACTTTAAGAACGTTTTGATCTAGCTAGTGGACTTTTATGTGGTGAACGGAGTGAAAAACACAATGAAACTTCCTGGTGAGGTTAAAGACTCTCTGTTAGTTTTCATGCAGGAAACATCCTGTTCTATTCAATGGCTGTCCGTAAAAACAAAAAAAATTACAAATACTCTTATTCCTATCAAACACCCTAAGGTTTGATTTAACAACTTTTATTGTGAAAAAGCAATGAGGCTAAACCTCACATTATTTTTTATTCTTGCTCATCCTATGCCACAGGTACTGACAACTGACAAGTCCTTTGACATGCTCATTTTGTCAGTTTCTTCACACATGCCATTCAGGTGCTTATTCAGTCTATTGTCAAACTCAAATGCATTCAAGAGAAACAGATAAATTAAAATGCACCTGCACAACTTGTTCTGAACCTTCCCAAGTCATCCCACAACACCCCTTTGCTGCACTTCATACACTGGCTTCCGGTAGCTGAACGCATCAGATTCAATCAGCTTCCTCTTACCGCAAAGCACCTCTAATCACTTTTTGCACTGTACAATGCTCCCTCAGATCCTTTAGCATCCGACTGTATTAGACTCTTCTCTATTCTGGGATCTAGGTGGTGGAGTGAACTTCCCCTAGATGTCCAAGTCATCATTCATCTTCAGATGATGGGTGAAGACCTACCTCTTCCTGAAATACTTAATCTATCACTTTCTTTCCTGTTTGTTTTATATTTTAGAAAATATGTATGTGGGTATCCTAAGTCTGTGACCAACCGAGCCAGTATCGATGTATACATTGATAGAGATTGCATAGCACTTTTTGTACATCACTCTTAATTAGTAATTGGTACATCTACCAAATACAGTAAATGTAAATGTAGTTCTAATGAATGTTTGAGAAAAAGGTTGAATGTTTGGCTCTAACAAAAGGGAAATACATTTAGTAGTCGAATATTCTTAATATTACTACCTGTGTTTATTACAGCAAGAACTTTAATGTCCCCTTCAGGAAATGTCATCTTCATTGTACCCTAAGCTGAAATGAGATTTTTGCCCTTGAGCTATCTGTGATGGATAAGCCTCTGTGGGGGTGCAGTGCAGTCATCAAGAGATCTTGATGAAGGGCACCCCAGGCATTTCCTCAGTAAAACATTTCGGCATGCTGGTGTAAAAATGAATGCAGAAATAAAAACATGGCTTTACAGTTTCATCAGTTTCATTTTTAATACTTAAAATTTGTTTCGATTCACATATATACGGTATCACTTTTACATATTTTTTGGCACATTATCTATGCATTCAGATTATTTCTCCAAAATCTTTCTCATTCAGGAAACCAGAAAATCCCCAAATGTCAAGCTCGTTTTTTGCTAATTATTGCTTAATGCTGAACTGCACGTTTTTTGTTTTTTTTTTATAATTTGACTTCAGCCATCAGTGAAATAGTGAACATAACCTTGCAGTGGCTCTGTTGTCAAATAAAAATAACAGTTTACTTTTCTTTTTAGAGAGTCAATCAGCCCACTAATTTTAGAGAAAAGCGGTTAATCACACTACTACACACACTACCATGGCTTAAAATAACTCCGTCTTTGTGTTACTATGTGATTCCTAAACGTTATTATCTGATCTGGGGGATGATGTGGTAGCTTAGTGGTTAAGGTGTTAGACTAATGATTCAACAGTTGTGAGTTCAAATCCCTTGTCCTTCAAGCTGCCACCGTTGAGTCCTTGAGCAAGGCCCTCATCCAGCAATTGCTCAGTTGTATAAAATGTAAGTCACTTTGGATAAAGGTGTCTGCTAAATGCCATAAATAATCATTTTGATAATTTCCTGATTTAGTCTTGTCTAGTTTCTTCCTGTTTGTTGATCACCTGACAAATTAGTCAGACTAGCGGGTTTCTAGCCTAGCTTTTTAAACTTCTTAACCTTAGTAGCATAGATGTAGAGATGCTTATGTATTGAACATGTTGCGTTAGTGTACTGTCCTTTTTAGTCTTTTCTTTATGTGTGTTAGTCTGTACTCAGGTAAGAACACTTTATCTCAAATTGTTGAAATTAGATGGCTGGAGGTGATATATAAATGCATTTTTCTCCTACACACCATATGAATGGAAGCGGAAAAGTCTCTGGTTCAAATTAATACATTTCTTCTTGTCAGTTATATTTTATTTTATTTCATCTAAATGTATGAGGTAGCATTTACAACCAGTCAAGAGGGAAAATTTACAATAATGCATTTAGACATCAAATAAAATTTCTGATCAGATTACATTTACTAGGATTTCACGATACTATCACAATCTTGAGCACAGTGGCACAGCAGGGTTTATTACAACCTCAAAGCTCTAGGGTCTCTGGTTCATTTCTGAGCTCAGGTTACTGTGTGAGCTGTGCATGTTTTCCCCATGTCAATGTTCTTTCAATATCCAGTGTTCCTGGCGTTGACTCCAGATTCATCATTGTACTCATGTTTTATTATGTATTTTATGCTTTCTTAAATTAGCTGGGCTCCCAAATGGTGCAACAAATTAGCATTAGCGCTATTTTCTGGTGATCATGAGTTTGAATCCTGATGATGACACAGCCATCTGCCCACGAGTCAAAGCAGATTGGCCATGGTGGTATCCTGTCAATCACAAACACAACTCAAGATAATGCTTTTTTTTTCTGAGTGCGTTACTCCACCATGATGTTAAGAGATGTTACTGACTAGCTTCATGTTTTGGAGAAAGCACCCTCGCTGGTTGGTATCTATTAGAGACCTAAGCAGTTGGTGGGAATTGAACTAAAGTCAAAATTAGGAAGTAAATCTGAGAGAAATTCCTAACAGAAAAAAGAAATACATAAACTGGGAACATGTACAAATATTATGTGTTATAGTATCCACTCCCATTAGTAAGGAGTTTGTGATTCTCTCCCAGAATTACTGCTTAGTGAAATGTTCGATTTAATGACTCCATCCTACATACAGTTTTTGACCATAGAAACACACATTTATCAGTTTCACACTGTTCATTTATTATCACTCTATTCATTTATTATCAGCATTACTTTTAATTGCATTCTAAAAATGACACATTTCAAAAGCTAACCAGTGAAAGTAACTTATTAAGGTTTTATATTGTTATTCAGACTTGACATGGCCCGTATCTCACAACCCTGTCTGCCCTCCATTCACACACTCACAGCACCCAAAAGCCTGCAGAGTAGCTCACTACAGAGAGATAGATTTGGTAAAGAAAAGGTTGCTTTGATGACATATATAATTTCTTATTGTATACAGCACCACTGTGGGCTCCTCCATCATGGGGGCCCTGGGAAACCTGTTAATTAATATAGTATTGAACACATTCACAATTTTACAAGTTTACAACCTGTTGAATGACATACAGTGTATAGCACAAAGTTCATAGTTCAGGCTCATACCACAGAGCCATGAACAAGAGAATCACAAGTATAAAATCACAAGAGCAATTTGAACTTCACTGACTACACAGTCAAGACAACACAGCACAAATTCAAATGGCTAGAGCATAAGCACCTCAAAATAGAGCGCAAAATAGTGAATTAAAAATTAAAAATAGAAAAAATGGAAGCATTCTTCACTTTTTTGGAGACAAAATTCCTGGTGATTTTTTTTCTTTACAAAGAAAATATAAAAATGATGTAATGTTATTTAAAAGATTAGCAAGTGTAATAATGAACACATCTGATAAATCTATGATGAGAGTTAAATCACTATAAATAGGGTTGGAAAATAAATTTCTTCTGTAAATTCTGGAGTTCCAGTTCTAAGTGCTGTAAAGATAGTTAACATCAAACTTAAATAAATGTTTGCGTGGAAACATAAACTGTGCCATAGAAGACATACTGTCATTGTGTAATATTGTTTCAAATTAAATAATTTGATGGCCTTCATGTAATTTAAAAAATTTCAGTGGGTGTTAGCTAACGAATTGTAGCTTAATTACAGAATATTAATTATCATCATATATAAAATACTGAACATTGAAGGTGATTGTGTTCTTACTTATATTCTACAACTTTTCAGCCTTAATCTCTACATCAGCTTGAACCTTTAATTTGTCTTCATACCACATAGATGTTACAATTTCAAGAAAAAAATTTTTAGGCAAAATTGATTTTGATATGCTGCAACATAGCAACATAGGGATCATGACATCAGAGGGTTTTTTTTATTATTGGAATAAACTCATTTTGAGACTAATTGCCATCAATATTGGTCTGATTCAGATTCAAGCCCATAGTATTTTTTTCCTATATTAAATAGGCCTTGAACAAACATGCAGAACAGAGTAAAGGTAAAGCAAAGTAAAACAGAGGAAGTTTCACACAGTCTTTGAGTTTAAAGGTCCTTCAGTACTTCCTGTGTCTGTCATAAGGACGTCTCCACGCAGGAGCCGTTGTGATGGAGTAAGCGATGCTCATGGCTGAGGCAGCCATCGCTGCGGTGCACAATCAGCACAGGGAAGCGCAATGCATCCTGATAGGTTGGAGGAGATGGCTGGTGGTGCTCTGGGGCAGAGCTTTCATTCAGGCTGCCATATGCATGACCTATTGAAAAAAGACTCAGGGCACTGCGAGAAAAAATGGACGAGCCACTCAAGGCCCTACGGCAGCGCTCACAGTTCTGGGGGGAGAATGAGTCTCGGCCCGACACATTTGAATCCATCAGCACAGCCTCAGAGTAACTGGGCACCAGCTGCTGGTTGGAGCGGATGTGCCACTCAAGCTCGGTGCTATCGATTGTGTTCACCCTGGAGATCTGGTGGCAGTAATGTAAATAATTAAACCCGAACAGCTTCTCTACGTGGTAGTGAAGATAAGCTGTGCGATACTCGGTCAGAATACGCAAGGGCCAAGAGAATGTCATCACCGCTGCTGTCCAAAACACGCAGCGCCTCAAAAACCATGGCAGTTGACCTGAGATTACCATTACATGCTCCCTGAAGTCCACATTTTTAAGGTGCATGCCCTCACGAGCCTCCATGTAGTCATCCAGCCCCTCGTTTTCTGCGAAGAACCGTGCTCTCTGTGTCAGATAGGAGTTCTCTGACTCTGCGTTGGCAAAGCTAAAGCATTTGGTGAAGCGGAGTTTGGTGATAGGAAAGTCTTCCATGCCTGCAAGCTGCTTGGAGACGTCCTTCGCACCGCAGTTTCCATAATCAAACTCTGCCTCGGCTGCATGCGTGTTGACCCGTTCATGGTTCACCTGTGTGGAACTGTAGGCATCACTATTGCGGTAGCGGGTCACATGACGTGTGCGTCGCACATAGTGGTAACTGATGGCCCTCCACCAGATGCACGGTGTGGCCTGCTGCATATGCTGCACCCGCTCCACTATACTCTCCAAATCCCCTTTATACTGCAGGTTGAAGCGCATTGAACAGTGCCAACACTCCACCAAGTACAGCATATAAAGAGTAAATAAAAATGCCACAGGGATATAGACATAACCATCAGAGCAGGCACTGTCATGATACACCACCGTTCTGCTCTTGACGTTACTTTCGATGCTGAGTCGTGTCACCTTGGCCAAGCAGCACCATGTCATAGCGAATACACAACCATAAATGAGCAGTGTGAGTAGAAGGCATTTCCAGTGTGACTCGCGCCACACTGCCTCAATCAGTGACTGCTGTTGGGGCCTCTGCTGCATACGGTAAAACAGAGAAAAAAGAAGAGAATGGGTAGTTATTTAGTTATTCAGTCACTTAAGAGGAAGAAAAGGTACAATCTTAACTGACCTTTTTGTTCTAGTATGAGAACATATTTTACTGTATACCCAAATAACTCCTGTATGTCACTATGAATAAGAATATTTGCTAAATGCTGTAAACCTGAATGTAAATGTTAATGGAAGTTCTCACATAAAACATTATCATTGCTTCTTAGTTCTCTAAGCAAGAGAGGAACTATAATTTCTGTGGAGCTAAAGAAATCACTGTTATCCACTTCCTTCTTCCAATGTCAGACTGGTGCATGAATGTTTAAAATCATTATGTAGAAATAACAGAAACTTTTTTATTTTCAATGGAAGAGGTTTTGTATTTGAAAGAAATCATAAAAAGTGCCATATCCAATCACTCTAGGAAACATACTAAGCTGACACAGACCAAGGAAACACAATTTGTGGGATGTCAAATATGCATACTTATTACACAGCAGCTTATTACTAACCCCTGCGAATATATGACTTCATGACCATTTGGAAAATAAGTATATGTCACGAGTAATAATGGTTGTGTAACTATACTGAAATTGATTGTCTGTGGAGGTTTTCAGTCATCCAGGTCATGTTGAAGGTCTAGTTGCAATAAGTCTAGGTGACTCATCCATTTACAGCATTTGGCATCCAGGGGGCTTCATCACTTCTTCTGAATGATGGGAAATTTATTATGAACCAGTGTGTCTAAATGTCACGGGAATTCCCCACAATGAACCCCCTTCAATGAGAGGTAAAGTGATTAAAACATGATTAAAATCCACTTGACTTAGATTTACCATCCAGCAAAAGGTGCTTAGTCAGATATTTAAGCATCTTGATATAACCAAAGGGTTTGCACGGTGTTTCATGATAATGCTTTATGAGTGTGAAAAAGCCAGGGCTTTGGGGTTCTTCAAACAGCAGCAAGCTTTAAATAATTGATGCTGCTCTTCCACAACTCTCCTCCCTTCCTTGTCACATGAGCTTATATCACCCCCACCCCAACACATCCCTGCCTCTATCCCTACCCCATTGCACACCCAGCAGGAAAGGAGAGAACCCGTGACAAATGGCTCCTTCTCTTCACTCGTTCACAATTATGCAGTGTGCAAACGGAGCAAAGTGAGATTATCCTTCACTTTCATCTCAACTTACAGGCTTGTGATCACAGCTTTTGATAAGAGGAGCAGACTGTGCTATAAATTGAGATGTGTGTGAAATGGGGGAGCAAGAATTATAAGCCTGAAACCTGTCATCAGAACAGATTTTTTTTGTATTGTTGCTTACCTTTCTGACTCAAGTAATGTTTTTTAAGTGATAAAGAATTCTGGATACTTAGAATCTACACTGAGTTTCATTAACCTGCAAAACAACCACCACTATGCAGTCGAGATGTTTTGTTCCTAAACCAGTAGAAATGCTAATTACTACTCAAGTGTATAATTTAATGAGTTCATTCATACAGCAGATTGAATAACTCTCTTTACTCATTTAAAAAAAATCTATGAGAAAGAGCCAACTTGCCTAAAAATGACTACATGTCCATTAAACTGGCTACATATTTAAATACAGAATTGATTTTGAACTAGCTCCCAAATAATTGTTAGCTAGTAGTCTTATTATTTCCTATAATAACAATAAGAGTGAGCAAACGTGTATTTAGTCATCAACACATCACCTATAAAAGTTATTCCTTTTTACTCAAACTTTAACTAGCTTTCTAGATTATGGACTGTCATCTCTGAGAATGAAAAAATGAAGACTCTTAGAACAGCCGTCTTTCTTATGCCTTCTGAATGGTATAGCTTTTATACTGCGAGAACAAAGAGTGTTGCCTATCATGGCAGCCTCTTCCTAAATACACTGCACTGTGATATTTCACATTGACCATAATACGAGTAACGAGGTGAAGTGTGGTTAACGTCTTATACCACACAAAAAAATACATATACAAAATACATATACAGAAAAAAATTATTTTATTTATTAGAGTGACTGTATAGATTGTGTTTTTGTTTACAGGCACATTTAATGTTGTGGGACTGTAAACAAGTGCCTATAATTGCCATAAATCATCTATTAAGTCACATACGTAAGACATTAATGTCTTTCTGGAATAGCATATTTTTGCTTGAGCAGCATGGTATTAGTACAGAATCTGAGCCAACAAGGGCAAATGTCATAGTCATGAAGTACCCGGGAAACAGAAATATGACTAAAGGAAATAATACCTTATAATAATACCTTTTTTCTGCTCAGCAACAGTGAAATTATCTGGATTCATTTCCCACTCAAATCAACAATAGCTGCACCGTCTCTCTCAGTTTCTAACAAATCCGGATTGGATTCTAAAGCTGCTAATCTGTCCAAGAAAGCGTCTGTGATATTGGCAGCTTGTGCTCAGATTTTGCAGTGAAGTTCCTCTCTGTTTCTGCAAGCTGTTGTTGCTTCTGTTAAGTGTGCAGAGGAGTGAGCTGAGTGAGACGGCCCACTTTCCAGCAGATTATTTTAGGGCAATATCTGGGGCGTCATTTTATTGAAGCTGAGGGTGAACACTCGAACATTTTGGGGCTGCTGTATATATAAAATTGCAATTTATTTTTAATCAGATTTATTTTTATTACGTGATTGCAATATCATATAGACATAATAAGTTCTCGGTAATATTGAGACAAATGCACCTGTGTAAATCAGAGAACAGATCCAGAAATAGACTAGGAATGACACCAGGAACAATACATGGTAAATTATCGAGAAAGCGCATAACAAAGGTTGACATCCTGATGAGTATCTTTTCCTATGACACATATAAAGGCAGTTAATTTAAAGCAATTTTACCATAAATTGACTAGAGGAAAAATCTAAATTCAACAAAGATGCACAGTAGGAATATACTGTATGTAAATAAATTGAACTGGCTAAATGTGCTGAGGACCCTTGAGTGTGTTTTCCTTCTGTCCTGACCTTCATCTAACAGGTTTTTATCTTGATTTAATGCTTTCATTGATTTCAGCTTTCATGAGTATGTGTTGATTGAGTCTACAATGCAGAAAGCACTGTATGTTGCTCATCTGCAAAATGGTGTAAAATGTAAATATAAAATGTTTGTTTCTGCAAAGCCTCTAAAATGTACCCAAAGGAGCCTCGTATGGCACTTAATCCTGGAGACATTGTATCATGGAAAAAAGCATTTTGTAACTGATTTGATCAAGGCACAGTTGAGAGAAAGACAGAGACAACGTGCAGGCACTGCAACAGAGAAGAGGGTTTCTGAGCTGATTTCTGTATGCACACACATGCACATGCACACACACACCCTCAGCCTCTTCAAAACAGCAGTCTGGTGACATCATGAGATGCAGTTGTTACATTACCAAGTTACATTTTTTAGTACATGAAATGTTTCTATATACATATATGAAGATGATATAGATGTAGATGTATAAAACTATAATGATATTTTCTGCACTCCCTTAAAAAACATTAGCAAGAAGGAACATAAATGTATTAAATAATAAACTGAGACTCTCACCTCTTCTCTCCTTCTCTCGGTTTGGTCATGGGGAACTGAATTTGTGTTGTTTGGCCCGGATGATGCTGGAGACATGGGGGCGATATCTCTGATGATGATACTGATACTGGTATTGATAAGGATACTGACGCCTTGGGGACAAATGCAGGGCTCCACATCACATTACACCTTCACAACAAGCAGAACATCATAAAAACTTCAACAAAAGCAAAACGAAGCCTGCTGGAATATATATTTTGTCCTGTCACATACTGAAAAAGAGAAAACACAAAAAATATCAACCTTACCTGTTTTTGTTGTTTGTAGGGAAAAGGGCGAAGCTGTTAGCTATAAGAAAAAGCAGTTTGTGTAGAGGTGAAAAAGCAGCATTGTATATTTTATATATTCTGTTCTCAGGAAAATCCAGAAGAAAATAAAGATCAAAGTGATGAAGAAACGTTGTGGTGACCGAAAGGCTGGATGGATGTGATGAGCTGGTTTCGCTCAGGTGACAACAGGACAGGGGGGAGAGAGAGAGAGAGAGAGAGAGAGAGAGAGAGAGAGAGAAAGAAAATAGCATGACAGCTAGCGGAGCTTGCTAGCATCTCACCCATTGTTTACTAAGAGGTGGTAACCATAGTGACGCATCCGCCTGGACGCAGGCTAGTAAAATCCCTTGAGGTACTTAGGGACTAATGCACTAATTCTGAAGGGCATGTTAGTAATATAAACCTTGAAAAGCTAATCAGATAGCTTTAACAGTACCAGTTTGTATATATGGTTCAGATTTAACCCAAAAAAGCAAATAAAGAGCAAATGCTCAAAAGGGCAGCCGCATGTAATACATAAGAGATAATTTACTTCACACTGCATCAATCTTTTCTAACCGTTATGAAAAACGAATATTTGACTAAAATATGGGGTAAGATGTTTTTACTTTTACTTTGTCTTCATCTTAATTTATCATTCAATATATATCAATAACCCATAACTGGTATACTGGAAATGATGAATAACACCTATAAAGAGGTTATTTTGAGTTTATATGAAAATAATGTTGTAGACAACGAATGTATTATTTCCTCTAATGCCTTCTCACATGCGTATTAAACAGCCAAAGCCATTATTCATTTCGTTTATTTCTTATTTCTACAACGCAGACTTTATTTAACAAAATCAGTGTGAAGGCATGAATGCAGTAACCCACGTCTAAACTGAGGCAACAGCGCCTCTTATTGGCCAGTACTGAGAAGTCATTCATTCAGTCGGTAAATCAGTTCTTTGTCCACATAAAAGAACCGCAAAGATGTTTTTTTAGCATTGTTTTTAAGAACAGAAAGCACTGAAAAGTACGGGTCTACTCCTGTTAATCCCAGGATGACATTCAGGAAATGCCCCGTGTTTATTTTTTGGGGGAAATTGTCACCAGCTGTGGCATCATTGTTATTCATTATGCCTAGGTGTGGAGGATTAGAATTGTAACACCTTTTATGTGTTTTGTTCCAGGTCATTTCTGGAAAAATAGTGAAAATGTCACAGTTCACAAAGAACTCCAAGTGTTTATTTTGGTTGCCTGGTTACCATGACGTGGTTACCAGCCATTAATTTACTATAGTACGCAGAGCCCCACCCCCTACACCCCCCTACACCCCCACCCCCCAACTGGGAAATCCCAACAAAAGCAGCATGACGTTCAAAGACCGTGTGCACATCCATTTATAACCCACTAATATAGTTAATAGGAATAAAACACCTTAAAATAAACTCTTAAATCCAAATCCCTTTTTAGTCGTTGTCTATTTAGGTTAAATATGATATAATATAATATAATATATCATAGTATAATATAATATATAATATAATAATATAATATGATACTATATTATATAATAACATTAGTTCATATACAATTATAGAACAGTTTTAGATTTGTCCTACTTACAGTCTAAAATGAATCCTAATCCTAAATTTCCCTAAAATAAAAATGTATGGCCAATTTGATATAAAAAATAATTAAACAATTACAGTAACAGTGATACTATTATTGTGGCAGTAGTAGTTTGTCTGTCAACTCTGTGTGTGTGTGTGTGTGTGTAATAGGAGACCTTACCAATCACGTGTCCTTCAGACTTCCTTGTAGTTTTAATATTAAGCCCCGCCCCTTGTATTTTGAGCTTCCGTGTAACTAGTAACATTCAAAGCTCGTGAAGTCAGTCAGTAGTTCACCGTTTGTTGTTTGTCACTAGTTGGTTGTTTTTCTTTTCTCGCCCTAGATCGGTTATGAACGGGCTTTGTTGGTCTCCGTGTATTTGTACCTTCGATTTCAGAGAAAACAACTGGAGGTGGAATGAAAAACAGCAACGACGACAAACAACTAAAACGAACTGGTGTCTTTTCGCTGCATTTCGGTTGCCTTTGAACGCAGCGTGAAGCTTCTGCGTTAGTTAATTAATTAATTAGTTAATTACAACGCTATTTAATTACAAAGGGGCTAATTGATTAATTGATTGCTCGATTAATTAATTAATTAGCGTTGTGATTTAAACGATCTCTAAGAGTATCATGGAGAGGAGCGCAGGCGAAGGGGAGGAGAAAAACAAGTTTGAATTCCAGGAGGACAACAGAACCGATTCCGGTATCGAATCGTTCAGGTCTTTAACCAGAGACGATCGATGCAGCACCACGAGTTCGGTACCGGATCATCACAGCGTGAGAGAAGAGCCTGACAAACTAAGTACGGATGAGCGCTTGGACTCGTCTTATGGCTCTTCATCGTTGACCTCAGAAAGTCTGACGGATCTTCTAAGTAAATGCAGCGTTTCTGGGACTCGACCCGAACCGGACCAGCAACCAGTGGATTACACCGAAGAGGAGGGAAACCTGTTAGCAACCATCACAGAAGATGGAGACACGTAGGTTTTTAAATACATATTTACCCCGTGGACTTGAATAGAGCTGTTATTTCTGTAGGAAAATTACCTTGTATATTCTCTGTTGACTATATTAACTATATGGGTTTGGGAGGGTGGTGTAAAATGTTCACTCATACTTCACTTTAGTGTTTTGTTTTTTTTTTGTTTTTTTTAAACAGCACATTTACCTTTACAGCATTTAGAAGACACACTTATCCACAGCCACTTACATTCCCCCCCCCTCATTTTATACAACTAAGCAATTGAGGGTTAGGGGCCTTGCTCAGGGGCCCAGCAGTGGCAGCCTGGTGGATGTGGGAATCGAACTCACAACCTTCCGCTTGGTAGTCCAGCACCTTAACCACTCGGCCAGAGCCAGGGCAGAAGAGACTGCCTGGAGGGGCGAAAGCGACACAAACCCCTCAAAATGATTGGGTAACAATTTTTGTACGTTAACAGTTAAAATACAGAATATGTATATAGACATAAAGAGATTCTTAGAGGTATAGGTATATAAAGAGTCTTACTTCAAACCAGTTTTTAGTCATTCAGTGAATGGGCTTTAAAATTAACTGTAAACTGAGAAGGCCATAGACCACACTTTGAGGTTACTAAACAGTTAAAGCATGCAGTCAGAAACCTCCAGTGCTTTTTGGTGCACGCTGCAGTACGGAACCAGACGACAAGCTAAATGTGGGTCAGGAGTGTTTAAAGCAGTGCGGTATCTTCCCCACCTGCTCACAATATCTGAGCATAATGGAGATGTTTACAGGGCTGTTGTATTCCAGGAGTATGATGCAGAAACATGGGATAAGTCCTCTAAAATCTCCTCTGATCTGAGAAGTCTGTATGATTTGACCTTTTCAGTCACTCAGTCTGGCTTGGTTAAATTGGGGAAAGAAATACTGGATCCACCCTGAACCTTTTCTCTAAAAATCTGGACACTTGGGTTCTGAACCTTTTAACACTGCTGCATTACATGTACATAATTACATTATAGCCTCTCATGCTTTAACACCAGAAACCATGCATGGAAATGGGTATCTAGAACAGGTATTGGCATATCCTATTTTCAATTATTTGAAGCCTAAGTAGAATGAGAACTTGCAACCACATCTGGCTTTGTGAAGATTTGAAACCCCCCTTGTATGCCTTGTACAAGCAGTCAGTAATTATCTTAACAGATAATAGTCAGAGTTCACAATTATATTGGGTTAATGTATCTTCTCTTTTGTTCAATAAAAGGAACGGACACGTTTGTCTGGGAAAGTGGTGGACGGGCGTTTACATTAAGTGCTGTTTCAGATGTCATGATCTCATGTAGGCTAATCATGGCTTGGCATGGCACAACCTTCAGCAGGGTGTGAGAAGTGGCCTGTGGGGGATTTTTTTGTTGTGCTTTTTGTTGCTAAAAATTACCCATTGCAACTTCTGTACGGTAGGCAGCTTTTGCAATCCTGAGATAATCACATGCATCTTTCTTATAACAGGCATGTTTTCGAATCCTAAAAAAGAAAAGCCAATTCCTTCGAGTTGTTCACTGGATAAAATTTATGTACCAGTTTGTAAACCATGATGCACAGAAATGTACAATTCTGTGATCATACACACACACACAAATTAATGCATGTCTATTGTGCATTTCTATAAGGTTAGAGTTGAGTTGTATCGTAATAGATATGCTCTATTATATCCCTCCTCAATTGTACATCTGTTTTGTTTCATGGTCTAGTGAAATGTCTGTACTGATTCACACTCATGTGTTGATTACGTTGAAGTTCACTGAATCTAATATTGCAAGCAGTCTCACACACACACACACACACACACATACACACACACACACACGTCTAGAAACTCTGTCTCACTTATCTGTGAGCATCTGCGCAAGAAAGCAGAAGTACACATTGGCAGCGGAATTTCCCCAGCGCTCTGCTGGAAACACATTTTGATACCTCATTGCTGCAAAAAGAGCGTTTGTTTAAGGGTTTGAGGACTGGTGTATCAACATATGCACTTTTTTTTACTTGACCATAAAATTGTAGATTTTCTGAAAACATTTGTAAGTGCAACAGTAAAATAACTATACGCTGTCACACAAATGTGTTGCTAAATTATAGAAAATCTTTCAAGGTTGAAAATGAAATAAGCCTGAAACCTGATTTGGAGCATCGCCTGTCAGACATTTGGAGTTCTGCCATTCAAGTGTCTGAGTGACTGAAATTAGTCCTAAATTATACGGTAATAGGGCTATGTCACTGTTTTCTGTGCACTTATAAACATAGCATTGCTACACTCAAGGTGAGAAATGAACATGAGTCAACATTCTTAAGATTATGCAGTAACCATGTCGAAAAGGCAGCACTGCAGTCACTCTCTTTGAGTTCCTTCAAAATTTGTTTTTTGGAAACTTGATTTCAGTCTTTCAGGTGTAGAGAAGGAGCAGTTAGTGACTGTTCATGTACAACAAGGTTCACCTGCAGTCAAACTCATTTTATTTCTTTGCTACTCTGCCAAGAGGAAACATTCTGCTTAATTCCTTTCACCTTTTATTGATGGTATGAAAGTTCATGAAATCCCCAATCGCTCTTTCCAGGAGGTGTGATTTCTCACTTCTGGAAAGGACTTTCACTTCAGGACTGCTGGCAAAATACCTCTGAAAAATTCCTATGGTTCTTCCCAGTATTTATTATCTTTGTGAAAGTGAAATCATTTTTCATTGATACATGATTAATTTGGCTTGTACTCTACTGTATGAATTATGTTGGGGTTTTTTTTAGAGCACCACTTCCTGTTTGATTCTGGAGCTGTGGGAAGGAACGACTGATGGAGACGAAAAAAGTCACCATGTTTAAGAGCTGGTATTTGTTAACAAACTGCCAAATATGATGATTGCATCATTATACCATGTATCATTATCATAAATCAGAGGCATGTGGTTTTCGAAAAGGTTCATATTGTATAAAATTTTCATATCAAGATTTAATAACAGCACTTGACTTTTACTGGCCTACTTTTAACAAAAAACATTATTTCTCTGATAGAGTATATGTATAAAGTGGCGTATGATATATGCTATTTAGCAGAATTGGCACCCCTGGTAAAAGATGGCTCTGTAGCTCGATCCCACGTTTGAAATATGAGCGAGACATGTAATTGAAGTAAATAAATTGTAATGGAAGAAAGTTAGCAAAACTATGCAACACTTACTGTACTACTACACTTGTATTAGCACCCTTGCATTCAGGAGATTTTGCAGCCACCCACAGGAATTAGACTTCTCCTGCATTGCTTCATCTCATCTCATAGGTTTTTATTGGTGTATTGATCAGGGGACTCAAATAGTCATGAGGAAGAGCTTGATTTTTATATCCACTGTTGAATGTTTTGCATTTGGATATGTGATTTGGATTGCTATCCAGTACTTGATTGAGTCCATGGTGCCATGTATCCCAATATCATAATAACATAACTGGGACTCACCCATACCTGACATTAGGGATTAGTTGTTGTTGGAGTCGTGCGTACCCTCCGATTCTATTCACAAAAAGTACCTTGGGGTTTTTTTCTCTCTCTTCCCCAAAAATCTCATCTCAGCACCCTACAGGCCTTTATATCTTGGTTAGATTAAAGTGTATTTTTTTTACTTCTAGCACAGAAGAATAGTTTACTAATAATAGTAGATTTATATACTTGGTGAAATCTTCAACAATGATTATTAGCCTAATTTGGATAAGAGCATTTTTATTGAATCAGTCATTATCTGATTCATAAAGTCAGCAGACCTTTTTAGCTTTCTTATTTGTTGTGTATTCTTGATGAATGGCTAAGGGTTTTTTTTTGGCCTATGTGTCACTTCACATGTCTACCTCAATGAAAGAGGAAGCATGCTTAGGATTGAGGTTTTTTTAACAGTACTTCAAAAAGTAAAATAGAATTTGTAAAATGCTTCAAGGTTTCTTCCCACCTCCCAAAAATAAGCAAGTATGTGGACTGACGATGATAACGTGCCCTGTGTGTGTTTGTGTGTGATACATGTGGTGTATAGTGGTGCCCTGTGATTGAGTGCCATCCCATTTACAGTGTTTCCCTGCTTCATTTAGTGTTCACGCTCCGTGTTCACTCGAATTCCACTGTGACCCTGACCATAATAGTGTAAAGAGGGAGGGAGGGAGGGAGAGAGAGGTAATGCTTCAGTTACAGAATCTTTATTATAATTTTTAGGGGTGCTACAACTGATCTGTGGTTTTGTTAAACACACACTCCTTTTAAAAGCACCTCTTAATTTAAAATGCAGCTCAAGGGGCTTCTTAGAGTCATGTGTTTGTGGTTGTGAACTGTTTCTTGTGCTCTTTAACCCCTTTTATCATGGTGTTGGTTTCCTCTTTTGCATTCTGAATGGGGGCAGTTGATTTTCACCTGAACTTGTGGTTCTAATTTAACTACTTTGCTAAAACCTGTTCTAATTTTAAAGCTTGGTTTTCCAAGAACCGGATATAACCCGCGCTAAGCCGAGTGCCTTGATCTGACTTTGGTGTGTAGAAAACTTCCAGTGTTGCGCAACTCCTGAACCGCTCGCATGGGTGTGAAGAATTTCTTAGTATTATTTATTTACTCGTTCTTGTTCTGCGTCAACGATTGTGAAACACTTTCCAATGTTGGTGTGTGGTCTTCTCATTCATACGAGGAATGGGGAAGAGCAAATGAACAGATTTACTTATACATAATTTAATCCAGTGCCGTTTTGTTTTTTTCCTCTAGGTATCTTCATTTGGCTATAATCCATGAGTTGGAATCATTCACCCACCAGCTCATTAATCTATTCCCTAAAGAGGTCCTGGACATCCAGAATAATCTCTACCAGGTAACACTTCCTGCGTCCACCTGCACTTTCATGGGATTTGACATTTTGGTCTCCTACATTTGCTTTCAGTGACACGGCAAACCAATATGAAACAATAGGTCGTACTTTTCAGGATTTTTAGTGGTTATGGCAATTTTGTTGTAAGGGAAACTCCACCTTATGCTAGAAACATGTCATCAGTCTCAGGGGTTTCACACATTTCCATAATTTATTCAAAAATACTACTTCTATCATAGTTTCCATTCCAGAGATTTTTTACACTTTAATTTCCCTCAGCAGTGAATTTTTTCCCCCCAAAGTTGAGTAAATTTTGTGAAAGAGGATATAAAATGTGTGCTATGGGTTGCAGTGATTAATATGACCTTCTGTAACACACACAACCCAAACGCTCATCTTTTTAAAAACAGATTAGCATTAACACAGTTTAAGTTTATCACAATATTTATATCAGAGTTTCTGAATTAATAATGGGGACATGAGGAGTTCATTGTTATTTGAGAGGGAGCTGTGAAATTTCAGAGAAGAGTGATCAGCTAAATGGGGGAAGGTACAGTGAATATGAAGACTAGCTAATAGGGGTGTTATTTTTCCGACTTTTTTATTACTGTCCATCATTCTCTTTGTCGTATGTGCGTGTCATTTGGTGTGTGTGTTTGAAGAGTTGCAGGATGACTCAAAACAAATCACCTAAAAATAAAAAATGAATGGGTGTACAATAATGGATGTAAAGCCCACATATGTGGAGTGAAGGCATTTAGGTAGGCATTTTAATACTTATATGAGGAGTAGTTTATTATTATCATCTGAGTTATTTGAGAGGGAGCATAGATATTGCTGTGAAATTTCAGAGTGATCAGCTAAATGGGGGAATACTAGCTCATAGGGGTGTTTTTTTTTTTTTTTTTTTTTATTGCCTATCATTCTCTTTTTGTCGTGTGTGTCTGTCTGTCTGTTAGTTAGGTTGTGTACAGTGGCCAAAATTAGATGATCAATGCCATGTTGTTCTGTACATTTTGACACAACACAAGTGGTTTACACAGAGTGTTTTCAGTACAAGCTTGCAAATTGCAGGGGGTTGTTGGAATAAGATTTAAGGTTAGTTCCAGTGAAGGAGATTATTTTTGGAGAGTTGGGGGATGACTCGAAACAAATGACATCCTTCGGAGAAAGGATATTGACAAATAAAAAATTAATGGGTGTTCAATAATAGATGTAAAGCCCGTTTATGTGGAGTAAAGGCATTTAGGTAGGCATTTTAATGATGCACGACTTGTGTATTTCATTCTAATCATTTTATCCCATCACTTTTGTCTGAAATGCACTGACTGATTCACTATATCTCCAGTGTATCAGACATCATGTATCTAGACTGCTCGATTATATTTTGTGTAAGACGAACCTTATTTGTTTGGTGTGCTGTATCTGTAACCGTTCAAGAATCCTGGATGGCCACTGTGGTGTCTCAAAAAGAAGAGAATTAAGTGTGAAGCAAATCTGTTGAAGTCAGCACTTAATCATGTGACTAATGGAAATGTAGTAGTGCACAAAGCTTACCGAAATCCACGTAATCGACTCGGGGCTTTGGTCGGATTAGTCAGTAACACCTCAGCATGACAAGTGCACACTCTTAAACTGAGTAAGATGTGTAGTGGTGCTCTCTTTTTGCTGAGGTCTGTTCACTTTAGTTCATACTGTGCTTCTGTTTTCAATACAGTCGATGAGTTATTATGGTACAATAGTGGTTTACAAGTGGTACCTTTTTATTATATATACACGCACACATTCTCATAATTCTCGTATCTTACAATATTGTAAAAGAGGGAAAACTTGTTAACAAATGTAAAAACTTTCTTTACATGTTTAAAAGATACACGTGACTCCAATTTAAAATGTCTGCTATTATTATTTACTTGTTTATTGACTTGTAGTCTATTGTAGAATGTTTATCAGCCTGCAGCTCTAAAATATTTTAAATATTGTCGTGCCTTATAGTATTGTGGCATTTTTGAAAAAATGTACATGTAAATTTAAATAATATAAATACTAACACTAATCTGTAAAGTTGTTGAACTGATTTTCTCTGCCTTTTTTTAAACTCAGGCCCCACTGCACCTGGCCGTCTACCTGAACCAGATCCATGTGGTGAAGGCCCTGGTGGTGAAGGGTGCATGTCTAGAGTTTCAGGACCAGGATGGAAACACGCCGCTCCATGTGGCCTGTGAGCACGGCAGATTCGAGTGTGCTAATGAGATGATTCGTCAGGCTTCAGCCTCCATGCTCAAATCAGTGTTCGAGACACAGAACTGGAGAGGTAATAATACAGAGGACTGCCTTTAATAAATATCCATGAAATTCTCTAGAAACCATTTCAGCAATGGCTCATCATCTGTGATCTTTTAGACCTAGTAGTGACTGCCTAGAGCATCCCTGGATAGCTTGTGCAACAGCTTTTCTGTGCAATATAGTGTCCCAACAAAGAAACCAGTCTAATCATAAGGATCCTGTGGCAAGGAAGTCAACCGCAATCATTCTCACGAATAGAGAAGTATGTTTGTTGTGAGTGGTGACACTTCTGGTCTGATTAATGGGTGGTTGTTGTCGGGAAGAAGGCACAGCATCACTGCCCATATTGAGCTGACTGAACCATACACCAAACAGGTCTATAAGAAGGAATGAGATTTGTTATTTGGCAACCAGATGTTATTTGTGGCCAAATAATTGCTTAGAACGGATATTACTCTTAATATATTAAATAGTTCTTATCATATCAATTTTGTTGTACTTTTTGTCATAGTGGTTTTATCACTTTTAGATATGACGCAGAGAGGCATGCCTAAAATACCCGTACCCATGATAAAATCACTGAAACTTACACCCTCTCTTTTTTCTTTTTTTTCCCCCTTTCTTTTTTTTTTGAAGCTTAGAATTTGAGTCTATACCTTTTACTGATTTACCTGGTTATTAGCTACACACTGCAATGTGTATATTCATTGGCCAATTGGTCATGACTAAGTGACTGTTGCTCAGCAAATTTTGCATTCCACTTCTACCTAAAGACTAGAGCTCGTCTTTCTCCCATACACAGTGCGTTAAACATCCTCTGCCTTTCAGTTTCAATTTAATTCCGTTCAGTTCTATTTCTATAGTGCTAGCATTTGTGTTCCTGTTTGTACCCTTTATAATACACAGTTCTGCAACTATCAATTATGCTGTACTGAGAATGGTCCAATGTCTCAATAATCTCCACTCCTCAGTAATCCTATAGAGGTCTGTTTTAAACTTTACAGAACAACAGATGATTTTCACTTAGTGATTGTACACCTACAAAGCGATCTATGCAATCGGTGTACAGGATTAACTGATGTTCGTATGTGCATGTGGCTGATTCATTTACGTCCTAAGCAGTTAAGCAGCATAAAAGCAGAATATAGAGATCCTTATGTAAAGGTTTTTTAATGCTGTATCATTCAGGTTTGCTTTTATAAGTTTTCTGTGTATCAGTACAACTTGCCCTGGGGAAAAAGACATTAAGAACAGTACATTAAGTGCTGGCTTTTAGTGTTCACAGCAATAATGGAACAAGGAAGTGTGTGAAAAGGGTGGAATAAACATCCTCATTAACGTTGCAGTTTTAACTGTGTTCTTTTGTTTATAAGGTGATCACTACCAGTCATTTTGTATTTATGAGGTTGTTGGTTTATAACGGCGGCTATGACTGTTTTTCTGGCAATAATTGAAACAACAGCTTTAGGTTAAGACGCTTGTTTCCATAGTAACAGTGCAGACCTTCCACGTTATCTTAGCTGAATAATAAATAGATTTTATGAAAATGTGATGTGTAGGAAAGGCTTATAGGGAGGCTTGCACTTACAGCAAAGTTTTCTATGAGGACATGTTTATGTAACATTACAAAAGACTGACACCTGACACTTTTATTAATGTTTCTGCCACAGGGAAGTTTTCAGGACAAAGGAGTTCCTGCTTTCCAGTTTCTGTAACACGAAAAGCTGTTTGTCTTATTAACGTCAAGACTTTGGGCACATGGGGGGGGGGACAACCTGCTTTATAGCTGTTGTAATGTATAAGACAACAGTGACCTACTTATGTACATTCTATACAAATTACACTCAACGGATAATAACCTGCTTTATAGCTGTTGTAATGTACTGTACAAGACAGTAGGGACTAATTTATTGACATTCCATACAAATTACACAACATAATGGCTGATGGTATTTTATTGTTGTTTGATTAATGAAAAGAATATAAGGTATGCTGTAATAAACAGTGGGGCAGGTAGCAATGGTCCGGTGGATTCAAACCACCCTGCCATGTTTGATATAAAATGATTGCGTGGTTTTAATCTGAGATTTGATTGCTAGTCCCTTTTTTTGGAGAATTTATTTATTTTAATTACACATCACAACGTTTCACCTGATCGTGACGCAAATCAGTAGTGCTCCACCATCTACTGTATGTGTGTAGTATAATATTTAGGACATTAGATCCATTCCTCTAGAACTGTGTAAATCACCCTGTTATATGGCCCTTTTTTATATTTATTTAAAATGAATGCACCATTTAAGGATTTTATTTATTTTAATTATTATTTTTATTTATTTATTATTTTTGTTTGTTTTTATATCCAGGTCTGACTTGCCTCCATCTTGCCACACTGCACAAACATCACCGAATCATGAAACTGCTGGTGAAGAAAGGTGTGGACCTGAACCTCCAGGTGAGGAGTGAGGGGGAAAATTTTATCCCCTGGAATGTCGGTTAAAAAGACAGAGCTTTCCCAAAGATGCAATACCTGTTTGTATCTCATTGCTAGATGTGACCTCTCATGCCAGTGTCCTTAGTTGCACTTGTATGTAATGAAGTGTCGGTTCATAGGAAGAATAAGAACATAGATATAGCTTTTCTTTATTTTGTAGTCCACCCAAGTTTTTAGATCTACAGATACTAAAGTCTTGTGTTAACTCTTATATAAACATCACAAGCTGTAATCCTGCTTCCAGATGCTTTTTTTCCCCTTTTGCTGACTCTGCCACATGTCCTCCCTTAGGAGGGAACAAGTGGGAAAACAGCATTGCACATGGCTGTGGAACTGCATGATGTGGATGCAGTGACTCTGCTGCTAACCAAAGGTGCCAACGTAGATGCTGCTATGCTAAACGGTTGTACAGCACTCCACCTGGCAGTTGGGCGTCAAGACACCACCATCACCGGCCACTTGTGCCGGGCAGGAGCTGACAAAATGATTCGTAACATTGAGGACGAGACCGCATTAGATCTCGCCGACGGCAACGACAATGTAAGGAATTATTCATTTATACGCTGACCCAGCAAACCGCCGTAAAGCAACATGTCCAGCCTTTCTAAGCACAGATAAAGCATTCTACTTGTGTATCTCATATTTGTGCTAAATAATTCAAATCCATGTATAAGTGAAGCAGCATTCTAAGCATTGAAATTATCCAAATCTTGAGATTTCAGCCTGGTGGTTAGACAGCACATTGAGATCATTGAATCAATACAATTTCTAACTAAGAATGATTTTCACTTCCTCTTACTAGATGCTAAGTCACATGACCTGTAACGGCCATGCTGAACCTTTTCTGTAATGCAAATCAAAAACATAACTAGTTCTGATTTTTGTGTTGAACTCTTACTCCGAATTGAGATTTCACTTTTTCAGAACAGCTCAGTGGCACTGGATGAACAATCTTAATTCCGTGAAGTGCTCTAGTTTTATAAGAATTAGTCATTTGAATATAATATCTGCTCATTTCTCGCTGTCCCCTTTAAATCCCTAATGAACCTAAATCACTACTTGCATCCAGATAAGAATAATGCTGAATAATGCCACATGAAGCAAATTATGGTGCTTTTACAGATTAATGTCTGTAGGAATTTTGGGTCCTCCCCTAACAGTGGAAAGTAAGCGGGGGTAATACTTAAAAGCTTCATTCACACCAATCCGAAGGCTGATTAATTAAGACTGTTGTGGGTAGATTATATCAAATAGTGATGTATCATTGAGGAACCAAGGCATAATGTTTGCATGAAGCGCATCTGTTTTATCATATGCCAGCAATCATGTAAATGAAATGCCAGATTTATCTGGTCATCAAACTTGTAAAACCAGACCCCTGAAATGGAAAAAAATCAGTCCAAAGGTATTGAAAATCTAAACATTTCTGCTTACCAGTTAAGAACAGTGTCTGTGTTTTTATTTATATCTAATGTATATCTCGTGCACACACAGCTGATTAGTACCTAAACATCCAGTGAACTTTGACTGCAATCAGACTTGTTCATGTGCCACTTGGTTGAATATCAGTCACCATGTTTCATTTTCTCACAAAAAAAAAAATCAATACCATGTCTGAACCTTTTTTTGCTGTTTTTTTTGCCTTTTAGATACTTTCAGTACTACCATTTGATGACATCCAGATAATGGGCAGAACTGTCGGCTTGAATTTCTGAGTGTGGAAAGCGTCCCTGCTGCCCGAGAACTCTGGGGACTTCAGTTATTAAAATTCAGTTGGTTTAACTTTTTACAGCCTTGTCTATTCTCAGTGGAGATGTACTGAGTGTTAATTTATACACAGGTTTGGATGAAGTGTTCATTTTTCAAGTCTACTCCAAATGAATCTGCATGATGATCAGATTATTCTTTTATATTTTTGAGCATTGTCTGTTTTCTCGTGGTTTCATCTTAACCATTTAATATCGCACATAATGAAATGTTTAGAAATTCTAGCTGGAACTTTTAAATACCTCATAATACAATGGATACAGAACTAATAAATGTTAGGTTATGAAAATCAAATACAGCACTTAGTAGGTAGATAAGATAAATAGCACAATCGGGGTTTAGAGCACCACTCGTCTTTTCTGGTTTGGTGAAACGCCTTTTTGTGTTCAAAACTGACTTCATACAACAATTTTGTTAAATACGTTTTCAATTTTCCTTTAACTTTGTTAAATGCTTTCATTTCTCTTACATACAGAACTCATTGAAGTGTGACCTGTTGTGTGGTTACACCTTACTTTATTTTGAATTCCATGTAAAAGACAGTATTTTTGCTCAAGTAGAATTTCACTGGCTGCAAATCTTTTGTGGTGGATTTAATAATTTATTAAACGGCTACTTCTGATGCATATTAGAGCTACAGAAGGCTCCCCCACTAGCCATCAGCCAAGATTGAGCTTCAAGCTTCATGTTGCAAACAAATAATGATTTCACAGTTTCTCATAAATATCATTCAATAAACAATTTGTAAACATAACAGACATAATTGTATATTTGCTGTATTAACATGAATACATTTTGTTTTTTGCTCTTAAGCAATATTAGCTACCTAGTGCAAAACCAAAAAGTGTTAGTGTTTTTTTTGTTTCAGCCAAGAGTTTTTGTTCAAGGTTCTGTGGCAGTCCTGGCATTCAGTTCCTAGTGGAAACATTTGCAAATAGTTTCGCACCACCGCTGTAAAGTGTGCTTTGTTCTTTTTAGACTGATTTTAGTATAGATCAGCTGCCTTATGAATGTGTGATTGAAGGATGTTCAGTGATCAATCCTAAATACAATATCCATCAAACCCATCGCTGTCAGCAAATATATAATACATATTTTAATAGTTACCATGTAAATATATTCTGTAACATTTTATTCAAGTTGGAGTTAATATGCAGAAGATTCAAACATCTAGGAAGTTTGAGAAGCTGTGTATTTAGGTGTGTGTGTTGTTTTTCTCAGAATGTGCTCTTGTTGTTATAGTGTATTGTTGCCTTACAAACAGTTTTTGGAGAACCGGTCTTTCTAGCAAATTCACAATAATTAACCAGGATGCAGTTCAACTCTTTTTAAATGGTTTAACCAAGAATTTCAATTGCACATACAACACTCTTATGAACCATTCTTTTTAATGCCATTAAATCCACACTTGCAAGATGTACAGTTACAGAATTTTTTACGTTAGTCTTAAAACAAGACAGGATTATTTTTTTGTATTAAAGGTACATTGGCTGAAGTCACTTTGTAAGTTTGTATCTCAAATCAAGTGATGATTGTTAATTTTTTTTTAACCTTCACAAGAAAAAAAATACATTTTAAAGGCTTAATAAATGTTGATAAGGTATGACAAATATTTTTGGGGTTGTGTGTTTTATTTTCCCCTTTAGTAGTTTAGTGTGTTTTTTTTTTGTTTGTTTGTTTTTCATAACATATTTGTAAAAGGAAAAAAGCCAAATTTCTATGAGAATAAAGGCTGGAACCAATCAAAATAAAGAGAATTAAAGACTGGAACTATCCTGCATCTTTTTAATATTTGTGTTTCTACATTTTATTTTTTACAAATCTTTAGGTCGCCTTACTATTTTATTCCGTCAGACGTGACCTCTAGATTTAGGAATGTCCTTGTTCCTTATACTGTTGTATACACCAGGATCTAGGAACTAGTCCTAAATCAAAAAGGAAAGGAATTTTCTTATTTACTTGTCTTTATTTTAGCTTTTAATACCCGTTTTTGATATATCTGCTTTATTTGCTTTGTCAAATATTGTGAACTTAAAAATTGTGAACTTTTTATTATTAAAAAGTGCTATATAAATAAAAATATTCTCCTGAAAGTGGAAGGTAGTCTGTGTTTATCATCCTAATTTCCATATACCTTGCTGGGTAGCAAACAGCAGCATGAAAGGGGAAAAAGGTCACGAGGAACTTTGGACAAAAATTTCCTGTTTGTTTTGCAAGATAAAATCTCAGGTGTCACATGAATGAGATGCACAGACAAGTGAAGGATTTGTTCTGGAGGGAATTCCCACTTCTACATTTTGTGATTTACATAGTTTTTTACATGAAAATCCCATGGCTATAATAAAATACTAAAAACTTTATTATTGTAAAACTAACTTTCGAATACATGATTCTGAATTATGTTCCTAAGAGAAATGGTGGGTCGGTTGTTTATTTATTTTCATGGTCTTGTCATTTCCGGTTTTGTGTTGCAAAATAAACACCGAGTTGCGCATTTTATCACAATGAAAATAAATATTTCCATAAAAACATGTTGGAAAAACCGCAACCAGTTTTAATGTTATGTACATTTGCATTTGTCAGTCTTGGTGTATGTATAAAAAAATCTATTAAATATGCTTTGTTTCTTCAACACCGGAAACGACCGTTCCCTGGGAAACGTGCTAACGTAAGCTGGCCATATCGGTTTCCTTAATAATTTAAACGTATTATTTATTAAATTATGTAATCTGTTTTTTTGTTTGTTTGTTTGTTTGTTTTTTAAAAGTTAAAATCACTTTTAACATACAGTTGTTTCTGTAATTTTATTATAAAACAGTTTATTATAGAACAGTTCCTGATGTCCATTGCGCATGCGCACGGAGACGTAGTAGTGACACCAGCAGCTCATCACTGTCGGCTCTGTGCAGAAAAAGAGCCGTGTCAGTCAGTTACAGTTAACCGACAAGTTCGAACTTTCTTTTCGGGGTATAAGGCAAACTGAAATGGTTTAAATTTATTTGGGACGGTTATTTGAGTAACGGCTGTAACGTTTAATGTTGTAACTGTTCATGTGAAGAGGCTGAGTGAGAGTTTTTCTGGGGGGTTTAACGCTAGCTACACAGCTAGCTAGCTTAGCAAAACTTTTTTGTAAAAAATGCCACCTTTACATTGCAGGTAAGAGCTGAATATCTTTGTCTGTTTATATTACAGCGCTTAAACTATGCTAGTGTATAATAACAAGAGTGCTATTTACAACGGAGTGTTTATTGTCATTCTTACTTTGCTTTGTAGCCTGTTAGCTCAACTGTGTTTGGGCAGATTTCCCAATGTGATTGGGCTGTTGACATTACAATAAAACAAATACCAGGATAGACTGAACTGGTAAGATGACACATGAGTGGATATTGTATGTATCTAATGGGATGTGAGAAACTGGAGCAGATAAATATAATACTGCACAGATAAAGGCATTTTAAGCAGTTATTATAATACAATAATAATGACCATATCCAATATCATATGTCTCATTATGTAACGTTAACATTTGTAACTTGCTTGCATGAGTAAACATTTGTTTGAGTTCATTACAAATGGCCAGAATTTGAATTGAAATAACAGCTGTGTGTGTGTGTGTGTGTGTGTGTGTGTGTGTGTGTGTGTGTGTGTGTGTGTGTGTGTTTTAAAGATTATTCATTCAGCTATTACTTATTCAAAATTAATTAAGAAAGATGCTTGTTACACTATGCTACGATGCATAGTTTGAGGAAGGGTTAAACATTGTTTTCTTAAGGTGTTTTAAAATTTAATGACCATAAGTCCTGGAAAGTGTCCATAGACATAGTCACAAGCTCAAACCCAAATATAATCCAACACACACAGTGTTTACAGAGTAACTTGCTTGCATGAGTAAACATTTGTTTGAGTTCATTACAAATGGCCAGAATTTGAATTGAAATAACAACTGTGTGTGTGTGTGTGTGTGTGTGTGTGTGTGTGTGTGTGTGTGTGTGTGTGCGCGTGTGTGTGTGTGTGTGTGTGTGTTTTTAAAGATTATTCATTCAGTTATTACTTTATTCAAGATTAATTAAGTCAAAATTAATTAAGAAAGATGCTTGTTACACCATGCTATGATGCATAGTTTGAGGAAGGGTTAAACATTGTTTGCTTAAGGTGTTTTAAAATTTAATGACCATAAGTCCTGGAAAGTGTCCATAGACATAGTCACAAGCTCAAACCCAAATATAATCCAACACACACAGTGTTTACAGAGAATACATAGAGAGTCACTGTTAAAATGTTTGGTCACTTTAATTTGAGAATGCGTGTGTCACCGTATACTAGATGTGCTGCAAACTGTAATGTTTCTTGAAATGTTATTTCCATTATTTGCATTATGACATGATAAACACAGAACCCGAGACGATGTATACTATGTAGTTTCCTGTTTAGTACCTGAATTTTTCTAGGAGGGCTTTTCAAATATCTGTCCTAATCCTTTGGCCACAGTTGTATATTTCTGTAAGTTATCCTTCTTGTATAGTCATTTAAATGAACTAAAAAAATACAGAAATATTAAATTCTAGTGACTTTCATAATTTCTGGATTTGGACCCTACTGAGAATAAAATGTGTGAATTTAAGCAAGCGATTTACATTTCAACCTGAAATTCTAAAGACTTTTGAAATAGTTTGTACGGAGGTGATTCCGAGTTGGTTGATTTGGTGATTCAATGGGTCAAAAAAAAACATTATTTACTTGCTTGCTTTGTTATTTAAATGAAAATATTGAATTTATTTAAAATTGTTTTTAAATGTAGAACTACATCTAAATGTAGATGTGACATTTGATGAACACTTTTCTCAAAGTTTCACTTCATGCGCATTGATCCATTAATGCGTTTCCATGTGTAATCAGTAACATGAATTTAAATGCATTCTTCATGTCTAGTGGTTTTCGTTATTAAAAAAAAATGACATGCTAGGTTAGTGTGAAGTCCTTACTGAGCTCGCAAGGTGCTGAGTTTCCTCTCCTGCTGCCGTGGCCTTAAAGAGTTTAGCCTCGTTCACAAAGACGCTCTGTTTGGCTTTAAAGGAGGCCCACACCAAGAATGTGAAATTCTCCAACACACACTCTCGCCCTCTCCCTCTCTCTCACACACACACTTTTATACTATCAGACCCTTTACAATTCTTTATCCTTTATTTTGAGATTCATGTTAAAAAAAAAAAAAAAAAAGAACATTACAAAAAGATTTGCCTTCTTGTGACACCTAATATTCCCTAGAGCCCTCAGAATACAGCTGTACTTTTGCTGCCTTCAATCTAGGACAGTACTTTACCTCACATAGGCAAATGGGATAATTTAAGTATTATGTTTATATATATATATATATAATATGAAATTTTATTTTTTATGCCTTATCACTTATTGCTACTTTGGGACAAGCAGGATATAGATATCCGGGCTTTTTTTCTGAGGCAGAAGTAAACAGTGTTTGCTTTTTTGTGTTTATACAAACACTAAATTCTTATGGACTTTTGTAAAACAAATATTTTCCGTAGGTCTGCTAATGTCAACATTGTAACCATTCTGTATATGAGCAGACTTGTATATTTGTATACTTGCTTCATATAGTTATCCAGTCAACTAATCATGTGTCAGCAATGCATTGTATAAATTCATGCAGATGTATATCAAGAGTCAAATGTGTTGTTTTTTTGTTTGTTTGTTTGTTTTTCCAGTCTTCAGATGTCTAGTGTTCGTGAGCCTGTAGCCTCAGATTCCCACCATTGCCTAACAGGACTGGAATCAGATGTGTTTTTCTTCTTTTATAGCACATCTACCTTAAGGGTTTATGTGTTCTTAGATGTGTTTCTGCTAACCATCATTGTAAAGAGTGATTTTACACTACATTGATACAATGCAATGTGCCAATGCATACAGCAGGCCCCAGAAAGCATTTAATATTAGACATCATTTTAAGAGCATCTAAGAATCTGGGTTTATTTTAGGAGAGTATGTTGAACCCTGATGCAGGGATCAGGTTTTGGAATAAGATGGAAAGTCTACTGAAAGAAGCGGTTGTTTAGTTGAATGTTGCCTTTTATGAACCTTGAGTGTGAAGTGTCCACCAATGGCTAAGAAAGTAAACATGAGCCTGAACCACTCTGCATTTGTGTGTTTGCAGTCTGTGTTCTGTTCTGCTGCTGTGTCTCTTTATGCCTGTGGCGGCTGACATTGGGGAAACTCTGATCCAGGAAAGCTGGAAGGATTTGTGGCTATTCCGTTTTTCCCTCAACATCCTGGCATATGGCACCATTATTGTCCCAGGATATCTCCTGATTCGCTACATCAAGAGGAGTAATTACGTTGAGACAGGTGTGCTTGGTAATTTCTCCTTTTAATAATAATTAGTGGGAGGTGAAGTCAAAAATATGTTATAGGGATTAGTCACAGCTGCCTTAATGATGTTGAATTAATGTACTTCAATATTTGTCTTTTATCTTGGTCATCACGGTTCCTAAAGGGATATCATTTTGTGCTATCTTACAGGTCGAGGGATCTGTTATCCTGTTATAAAAGCATGTGTGTTTGGCAGTGACTCTAAACCGTCATTGTTGGACGATGTGTCTGAGACAACCAGAACCGAGTCCACTTCATCTACACGGCAAGCCATCAAACTTATTTTCTGTGCTGCCGGACTCCAGGTAAGCATGAGATAGTACCTGATAGCTTTGCGTGGGACATTTAAATGCAGTCTGTATGTGAGCAAGCTGTACTTGTTATATATGCATGTAAATTGTGAAAACACATCTTTTTTTCTACAATCTCTCTACAGTTCAACTAATCCTAATCTGTTTCATCAAAGAAATATTAAATAAGTGTTATAAAACAGAATGATTTAGTTAAATGGCTGTTTACAAGCTGCACATGAAAAGTCACACTTAAATTGCAGTTTATATCAGACTTTAAAGGCACACCTTATACAACTTATCAGATCTTAACAAAGTGCAAACATGCTGCACAGCATTAATCGGTTAACAAATAGAGGACTGAAATCAAGTTAATGATGAGAATAGTTTATTTAGTCTGTAGTGTATATGACATATATATTTTATTTATCGCAGTGCTCGTACTTGACGTGGGGCGTGCTGCAAGAGCGAGTGATGACACGTTCCTATGGAGCCAATGAAGATGGGGAAAATGGCGAGAAATTCACGGACTCTCAGTTCCTGGTGTTCATGAACCGCATCCTGGCCCTTACAGTGGCTGGCCTCTGCTGCCTACTGTTTAAACAGCCCAGGCACATGGCACCCATGTACAAGTACTCGTTTGCCTCCATTTCCAACATCTTGAGCAGCTGGTGTCAGTATGAAGCCCTTAAATACATCAGCTTCCCTACACAGGTGATGCACAGTAAATATATACATGACTTCTGCCCAGTGGCAGCTAACCATACCATAGTGACCTGGTTACTATAGTAACAGCCCCCAGTGGCAAGTATTTATTGATAAATTTGTTGCAAATTATAGATAGTTTTAAATATTGTGCTTTAAAATTATTATAGCATAGATGGCAAAGCATACTTTATACAATTGCAAATAAGTGGTAAAGATGGGAAATTGTGCACCAACATTTTTGCACAGTTTAAATGATCTTTAATGGCTGTACAATAAACAGTATACAGTGAGCTAATGAGACAAAAATATATGCTTTGGGTTAGTGCACTACATTAGATTTAAAAATGCCATTCTAACTTTGTTATGAAGCTGTTTGCTTCCGTAGCTACAATAGTTTCGGTTAATGATCAAAGAAGGGACAATGGGCTGGTTTGAGAGATTTCACAAACTACTGCTCTCAGATTGCAAATCATTTTTAAGACTTTACGTTGGGCTACAAATGAGGGGCCACGAATACAAATTTGAAAATTGGTAAAACGTCTCCTAGCCTGGTGAATCTTTATTTATTCTGTCTGAGGCAGTTGGTGTGGTCAGAAGTTTTTTCTACCTGCATATTAATGCACCATGATGCAAAGATCATCTTAAACTGGTTCCATAAACATGACACACAATGCACATTGATGACCTTTCTAGTCACTTTGGGATGTGGTAGAACAGGAGATTTGCAGCATGAATGCAGCACTGACAATTCTGAAGCTGTTATATAATGCAATGTAATTCAAAGGAATATTTCCAGCAGCTTGTTGAAACCATGTCAACACTGCGGCATCCACAAAGTTATATGCAAATTACTATGACTGTTATTAAGGGACTATGTCTGCTCAGACCTAACCTTTTATTGATTCTGTGGCACAAAGACAAACCGGCTAAACTAAACTGGCCTTATGTGGCCTAAGAGGCACATTTTTAATAAAATGCAATAATATGCACCATTTTACTGCCTTTTTAGCATTTTAAATGCTGGACATCTTTAATCCATTAAGCCACAAAAATTTTTTATAGCGGTTGTAAGGGTTAAGGTTTATTTCATGTCTCATACCAAGCTCAAGGACCTAAACCTGTGTGCACATAGGTTGCAGCACATAGGACTAAACCTATGTGCTGCAAAAGGATTTCCTTCTTCCTTTTTTTTTTAACGTGAACTCTTAAAGGCAGGGTCTCCGATTTTTGAAAGCCAATGTTGACATTTGAATGGCTCCCACCCCTGTAATTATAGCTCCGCCCACACATACATAACATAACCCAGGCAACTAATGGAAAGAAATGTGTGTTTAGGGAAGAACAATGCGATTGCAGATTAACAAACAAGCAAAAATGACACACAAGCATAATCATGCAAAGGACGGCATATATTAGTTCTGTGTAACAAAGCAAAACCGTTACTCACCTATCGAGCAGGAAAAAAGCACCTTGGCGTCTTAAGTAAATTTGGCCACATATTCACAGATTGGAGTTTCCCCGAGTCAGTAACTCCTGAGCTAAACGCTGTTACTACACAAAACGCGGTTGTAGCTGCCTCTCTACATCACTACGATAGAAAAGAGGTGTTATTTGTGTAGTAACAGCATTTAGCTCAGGAGTTATTGACTCGGGAAACTCCAATCTGTGAATATGCAATAACTTCAGAATACTACTACTTCATGCTCCTTCAGTTCTTTCCAGAGCTGGAAAGCTGATCCTATATTAACACGTCCTACTTCTTGCCTTAATGTAAGTATTTCTTCACTTTCTTTATTTGTTTTTCTCCTCCATGTCAATGCTAAAAATGCTTTCTGCGAATGTCACACATGCGCACTGAACACTCTCTCTGCCCACATTGACAAGCCCCTCCCCTTTCTGCTCATTGACTAGTAGTAGTAGTAGCCTTTATTGTCACTGGTCACAAGTACTGTGAAATTACCCATCAACCTGTCCAAACATACAATACATACAATATGACAAGGCGGGGGACAGGACAGGAAGGCAGGGAATTGAAAAGAAATACAGCATAACATGAGGGAAGGGAATAGAAAAAAAAAACAACCCCCAGACTATACTCCGGTGGGGAGTACAGTGTGGGAACAGGAAAAACACCTCAGCAACATAAGCACTTAAACAGTATGCCATAAACACATGACTTGCAACAGGGGAGGGGAGGGGAGTGGAGGGTGGAGGTAATCCAGCAAAGGCAAGCAGCCATCAGGTCCTGCAGCCTTTATCTTCGGCGCTGGTCACAGACCCGCTTGTCAGACTGGTGGTACGAAGCAGCGAGGGCGTGGGATGGGGGGTGGGGGGCTGAGTGCATATCTTTATATGTGTGTGTGTGTATATGTACACATTTATTTTGATTTTTGTTTATTATTCGGCCCGACTCAGTTTTCTGAAGTATTTCTCAAAAATCGGAGACCCTGCCTTTTAAGACATGCCCATATTCCTATCCATAGATATTCAAGAGCATTTCTTATCTTCACCTAAGGACTTGGACACACCTTTTATGGTTAACAGATAAATTATTGATCCCAAGTTGTCTGATTTTTCTTTTCAAATATTATTTGTCTAATTTATCTTACTAGCATAGACAAAGGTTCATGGCTACAAAAAGTCTGAGACTTTTTATACGAGATCTGAAAGTAAGACACGTATTGAGACACATTTGACACTATATTTTAATTCTGTCATGTATCAAAGAAAAGAGTGTTGACAGTTAGTGTGAAGTCAGGAAAACAGTTTCAGGGTGAAGCTGTATATAATGCAATGTAATTCAAAGGAATATTTCCAGTAGCTTGTTGAAACCATGCCAACACTGTGGAATCCGCAAAGTTCTATGCAAATTACTATGACTGTTATGAATATGTCTGCTCAGCCTTAACCTTTCACTGATTCTGTGGCATGAAGACATACCAGCTAATCTAAACTGGCCTAATGTGGCTTAAAGAGGCACATTTTTAATAAAAGGCAGTAATATGCACCCAGATCATTTGGATCTACAGTTTTTCTATAATTACAATTATAGTGACTGATAAACTAAACTTTCAACTGTAATTAGCACATTTTAAATGTTACTAAATGTTGACATATTTAAGAAATAAAATGCTGGACTTGGATCTTTAAACCATTAAACCACAATAAGTATATAGTATCTATAAAGTATCTGTATCTATATAGTTATAAAGCAGTGTTTTAATGTATATTAACATTCTGTTATTAAAATGAGCTCTCTTTCTAATGTTTTCAGGTGTTGGCCAAAGCCTCTAAAGTCATCCCTGTGATGCTGATGGGCAAGCTTGTGTCACAAAAAAAATATGAATACTGGGAATATTTAACAGCTGTGCTAATCTCAGTAGGTGTGAGTATGTTCCTTTTGTCAAGCTCCAGCAGTACCAAACACGCAACCATCACAACTTTCTCCGGCATCATCATCCTGGCCGGGTACATCATGTTCGACAGCTTCACTTCAAACTGGCAGGATGAACTTTTCCGCCACAAAATGTCCTCGGTACAGATGATGTTCGGCGTGAACCTGTTCTCTTGCCTCCTGACGGTGGGCTCACTGTTAGAAACGGGTGCTCTTTTCGACTCCCTGGCATTCATGACCCGCCATGGCGAGTTTGCAGCTCACGCGGCTCTGCTCTCGCTCTGCTCTGCTTTTGGCCAGCTCTTCATTTTCTATACTATCGCACAGTTCGGTGCTGCCATCTTCACCATCATTATGACACTGCGCCAGGCCATCGCTATCCTACTCTCCTGCCTCCTCTATGGCCATGCCATCTCAGCAACGGGAATCTTTGGGGTGGCCGTGGTGTTCTTTGCACTCTTTCTACGCGTCTATGCACGCAGTCGAGTGAAAAAGAGCAACAAGAGAGCAGCACAGGCACCATTACAGAAGGTGTAGATGAAGGACGGTGATAACACAACCACGTTATTTGTGGTTTTGCTTCCTCTATTTTCTTGTGTGTGTGTGTGTCTGGGTGTGTTTCACAAAGCTTAGTTTCTACTCTGTATATGAAAAAAGGTACTGAAAGAGGAGGCATTTTTTGATTTCTTTTTTTCCCCCAAAAAAGGGATTATGACATTTCTGTCTAAAATATGGAGGGATAGTTACATTCTTTGTGTCATGTGTTGGAAGTGTGTTTGCTGTGGGTTCTGTTTTTGCTGAGCCAGTATTTGGTCCAAACTTGTTTTCTTGGGTGCGTGCTAGGATTTACCTGTATGTCTTTATTACTGATTAAGTGTGTATTTTTGGATTCTACCATTCTTATTTATAGTTTGGATTTTAATTATAAAAACCACCAAACTGCACGAATCAAAAATAATTTTTAACCTCTTAGAAGTCTTAAAACACAAAAAATGACTATGGTTTAAACAGTTTATTTATTATGTGCGATTATACCCCGTTCCATTTCTTTAAGCTAGTGTTGAGTTTGTGATGATCCTTATTGAGCTTTGCTTAAAAAGCTGTTTTTAAATAGAAAATCCCACCTGAAAATGTGACAATTACATCCAGCATTTTGATGGACTTTCACGTAAATTTAACCATGTCACCACCTCCTGCTTTTAAATCTTGTCTAAATATATTTAAATCCACCTGTGATTTTTTTCGGAGGGTCTGTTTTGTAGTATTTTCTATCCTTAAATAAGATAGGTGTAAGTGCTGAGACTTCATCAGCAACAGACCGTGAGTGCCTACTGTATTGTAAACAAGAATTCTTTCAGTAATTCAAAGGTTTTGCAGATAGTAACAGGAGATCTGTAACCACATTATTATTTAATCTGACCAGAACCTTAAATGTACATTGGGCATGTGCTGATCTTTAGCTTTGCTATGTTCTACAGCACAAACGTACACAACTATTGATATTCCAAATCACATTATCCTAGCATAACAACCACTGTCGAGGAGACTAGAATTGGCTACCTTCTTGTCCACAATGAGATGCTGCATTAAAACACTGCTCAGTCAGAGCAAACATTAGGTAAGACATGTCTGATATATTTGATATTGATCCACTGATCGTTTTCTAATAAACAAAAAGGTCCTACTGGCTGCAGAGAGGATATTTCTGATAAGGCCTCAGACACAGATTTGTTCAGAACAAAAATCTACATGTTTCAAAGTATACACATTCACCACAAGGAGCACAGCTGTATAACAATGCCAAAAAGGAGTAGACAGAAATCTATGACCAAAGTGTAGACTATTCTGATATTATGTGCTGATGCTAATTGTTATTACGCATTTAATAAAGGATAACCTGCTGTTGTATGAAAAATAAATATCAGCACATGGCTAATGTAACTTGTTAGAAACACTGTATTGTTATACAAGTGGTGTTTTTTTTTTGTATCACATTGGTTCAACAAACCATCAGATGAGAGAGACATAGACACTCACAGAGAAAGGGAGAGAGAGAGCGAGAGACCGTGAGAGACAGAGAGCTATAAAGTTAGTAATTCTTCTTGACATACCAGTGTGTATGTTTGCACATGATTTGATAAAATGATCTTATTGTAAACATGTTTTCTCAGATGAAGTTCTGCTGTCCTGTTTGTGCACCGTGTACTTTAATGATGCTGGCATACTTACAAATGGGTGTCCAAGCCAACCACATTTTATATTCCACAGCTGGGATAGTGATTTTGAAGTTTACAATTTGTCAGTTGAAGTTAAGAGGATCCAAAGAAGCTAGACGTTTCTTCATATGTAGACCTAAAGCCATTTTACCATTTCGTTCAACTACACCCGCTCAGCTCTTTGGACCTGTCCCTTCAAAATGTTAGAGACAATTGACTGTAACCGTATACACACATTCATAGTTTAAACATCCTCCACTCATTATGAAGCTTCTGGCAATAATATTTAAAGTAACATGGCTGCCATTTCAAGTCCATACTTATACCTCCTTTGTGTGGTTAGAAATAGCTAATCTATGTAGGGAAACCTACGTCTTCCACTGCAGGTTTTAACTAATGATGTGTATCTGGGAAGACAATATCCTGTTAAGTACATAAAACGTAATACCTGCAAAGACATCAATTCAGAATTTGTAACTGCAAAATGACTACAATCCCAGTTCACACATTTAAGCTGTCATTAATGGATTTACGCAAAAAAAAAAAAGTCTTTTTTCTTCTTCTTTCTTCCCCACATGTTTGCTAATGATATGAGTGATGTACTATATGTATTTTCTCAGATTTCGGGCAGTAAACAATCCCTACAAAATATCTGATTCAGTAAAATGCATTTATTTTATTCTTGATTTTGTTTTAATAATTCATGGAAAAAAAAATCAGTCTTGAGTGTAGAACATGATTATTCAATCGTTAAGTAACACTAATTAATGTAAAGAGATGCTAATGAAGGTGTGGTGTTTAAGCTGTGCATCAAGGTCTTTATCATGCATGAAGAAGCACCAGCGAGACAATGCAGTGGCAGTATTTTCTACCTTATTTTGAAAAGAGAGAAGACCATTTGATTTGACTTGTCATCATCCTTAGCTTGTGGAAATAGGAATAATCATGACAGTAAATAAGGTGTGTTGCTACGATAAGCCACATAGCCAGATAAATACTTGGGTATCTGCAGATGTAGCTCTGGTTTGATTCAAATCAAGGTTGTTTTAGATGCTTTACGTGAAGTTGTAATGTATGCTCTGAAACACTCCGTTCTTTCTTTTTTTTGGGGGGGGGGGGTGGAGTGGAGGCATGGGGAAAAGTGTTATTTCACTACGCAAAGCAGTTTTTGATTTTTCCTGCTTGATACCATGATGTACTTTGTTTAAATGTATAAATATATATGGCCTATACCAGCTTGTAAGTCGTCAGACAGGAATGGTCATGTTTCTTTCTTTTGCATATGACATTTGGTCAAACATTTTACTGGGCTTTTTACTAGTAAATTATTTGCTCAGATGATCAGATTTTCTTTGATAGTTTCATAGGCTGCTATGCAAATTGGAAAGAAAATGGGTTTAAAACATATTTTTATAGAAAAATAACCAAACACTACCTTTAAAAAAAAAAAAGGTATTGAAATTGTTTGTGATTTACGTGTCTGTCAGGCTTCTCTACAGGAAAGAGACTTAAGAGAGTGCTTATGTATTTACTGATGAGTTGAAACCCCCCCCCCCTTTCCCAATCATTCATGTGGAGATCATGTGAAATAAGGAATGCAATCTAACTAATGTATTCTTTTTGTACTTTTTTAAGGATGTATTAATTATATGTTAGGCAGATTAAATTAATTTGAATACTTGAAAAAAAACTGTCAGATTTCTCTCTGTTTTTTCTATTGCATTAGTAAAACAAATTCTTATATACTGTAATGTTGGCTGCTAACATGTCTTCATTTATAGTTTCTACATAAGCAGGTGCTTTATAATTGAGACTAAATTCGGTGCAGATACATACTGTACCAGCTCTTGGTATGAGTCTATTAGTACTTGTCTTTATATCAATCAGACACAATATTAACGATAACAATGGTGTGAATAGCAGTGAAGAAAATTGATTTTTGTTGATAATCACAAAATAATGTTGAAATCAAAATCATAATGAATCGTAGGGTTTCCCACAAATATAGTGTGTAGTATAAGAAATAAAGATGTTTGTTGTTCAATCTGAGAATCTTAACTGAGAATATGAAGATAAAAGTTGCACTAAATAGGGTCTTTTATTTTTCTTGCCTGAATTCCCATAAATCATCACACAGTAGGTGTGCAGCAGTTCATGACACTTACAGGAGAGTCATTTGCAAACGTCCCTATCAGTAACCTACAGAAACCTCACCGTCATCCCAAGATATAAAAAATTAGTTTTCTACCAATGACTAAGGATTACAGCTACACTATAGCACCTTTCTGTACACATGCCGCCTACATGTTCCCACTCCTCTTACCAGCTAAACCCACATAGTTCAGTCTTTTCAGTAATGCAAATGAGGTACTTTTTCTGTTACCTTCTGTTACTTTCTTCTCAAGTTATTGATCAGCACCTGAAACCCAAATATGCTTCATATAGAACGTATGTGTTCTGAAATAATAATTCTTCTTCTTCTTCTTCTTCTTCTTCTTCTTGGTTTTCTTGGTCTTACTCTTGGTCTTCTTCTTCTTGGTCTTTTTCATCTACTTGGTCTTTTTTTCTTCTTCTTGGTCTTCTTGGTCTTTTTTTGGTTTTCTTCTTCTTAATCAGTTTCATGGTGTAAAAGCAGTAAGCATGGCAGATTTTAGATTACATCAGATAAATAACCAATTTCAACACTTTCTTATACTGGTCACTCTTACATATTTAATGCTAATTCTTACAACATAATTTAACATTTTAAGTAAGAAAAATATTGAATTTGAGTTCAAATATCTCAAAAGATATTTAAAAAAAATTCACCCAGTTATTTTTTTTTGCTTCTATCCCTGTTATTATATATATATTTTTTAAATTATTATAAACCTTATGTACTCTTAATATTCTTTGTGTGTGTGTGTGTGTGTGTGTGTGTGTGTTTTGTTTTCTTGGCCTAAAGTCAAGTTGTGCTGAACTTGCTTACCCCAGCATTGTTAAGAGGATCATTCTCAGCCTTCGGTATTATCACAATGTAGAAAGCCATCCTTTTTCCATTTTCACCTATGGTAGCTTAGTGATTAAGATGTTGGACTACTAATTTGAAGGCTGTGAGTTTAAAATCCCAGGTCCACCAGGCTGCCACTGCTGGGCTCCTTAACCCTCAGTTGCTCAGTTGTATGAAATGAGGTAAAAAGTCGATATGGATAAATGCTGTCAATGTAGTGTGTGTGTTTCTCACGTATTCTACATTCTGTGGCTTTTCATTGAGTTGTCCAGTGTCCTCCTGGTTCCTGGCTCCTAGGGGATGCCCTACGATGGACTAATTTTACTATGATGAATTCATTTGAATTCAGTAGTATTTTTGTGTCATGTTGTAGCAGCTTTTCCCTAGGAAGAAAATAACCTACTAAATGAACTCCGAGGAAGCAAACCTTTACACTGAACTCTACCATATGATTTCCGTATATATCGATTTGTCTTATACAGCGTAGTCATCAGTTTGTACTCCAGCACTTTTATGGACATGTGCGAATACAGCTTGTTTCATATGGCATTTCTTACAGCTGTTAATGTTAATAAGTCTTTAAAACATGCTCTAATATAAGTAACGTGTTAACTGTAAATTGATTGACACAAAGATTACAAAGCCCTTCTCTTCAAAGGGGAATCGTTTTGACGCGTCAAATATCAGCAATGCAGTGAATCATGTTTTCAGTGACACTTCTGGGTTTACGTTAAAATCCCATCAGCTTGGTCAGAAACAGAGAGACACCCACTCAAGAACACTTTCAACCATTTACGTGGGCAAAAATCCAGTAAGGAGGTCAAAAAGCAGGTGTGTCCGATGGGGAAGAGTGGAATGTACAGAGTTAATCTGTAAACACTTTAACTAGATCTTAGTTTAGATGTCCAGTTCCAGTACAACTGGTAAAGTGCTCACATAATAAACCTGTACAGTAATTGTTACTTTGAAAAAATACTTTGAAACTTGTTCAAAGTTACAATGAAAAAGTTTCAAAGTATTTTTTCAAAGTAACAATTACTGTACAGGTTTATTATGTGAGCACTTTACCAGTTGTACTGGAACTGGACATCTAAATCTCTCTCATTGGATACATTAATGCTGATTCACTAGGTTATATACTTCTGGGTTTACGTTAAAATCCCATCAGCTTGGTCAGAAACAGAGAGACACCCACTCAAGAACATTCAAGAAAATGTTTTAAACTCGTGGTATCTTAAGTATATAACCTAGTTAATCAGCATTAATGTATCCAATGAGAGAGATTTAATCACTTATGTACGTCACTCTGGATAAGGGAGTCTACCAAATGCTGTAAAGGTAAATATAATTAAAATAGACATATTGACACAATTTTGTTAATTAAAAAGGAACAAGTGAATCCCTGTTCTATAAAGTTAATAAAAATTAAAAACCTTTTGTGGAATATGTTGTGTTAACGATGAGTAATTTTACATCCTCATTATACTTTTTTTTTAATTTATATTGTTTAATATTTTCACTCCTTACGTAATTCTCTTCTTCTCTTCTCCAGCCAGTGACTGTATATGTATATATTTATGTGTGTATATATATATATATGGTAAGTGACGAATGTGCACAAGTCTATATATCAAATGGACCTCAGTACATTTTATTCCCATTTCAGTTTAACATTCAATCATTTCAGTTAAAAAAAAAAAACATATTATGTGAATCAACATACAAAAAACCTCAAGACTTGTGCCCATTCGTCACCTACGGGGACTTTCGCAGACTACACGATGTGGTTAGCAGTATCTGTGTGCATCTGAACACGAAATGTTTCAATATGTTGAGATAAGCATGGAGTCATTTACAATAAAGTATATCTTCTTAGGCTGATGAAAAATGCGGCATTAATAAACTAAAATTAATTGTCTATATTGACCTAAATTAGCCTGTTTTTGTGAAAATTAGTACAGCATCCATTTCTGTAGCTAACCTAATTAACTAGACAGCAAAATCCAATTCTTGTTCATGTTAAATATTGCAAATATACAGAGAATAACAACAGCCTTTTGTGACACATCATCTTCTCACAATTTTAGATAGGTCAAACGAGTGTGTACATACACGTGTATGTGTGTCTAGTAAACATTTGACATATTGGGCTTTCAACCTTAGGCCGTATATAATAACTGAATAAGGAGATTGAATTATCTGTTGGTGGAAATGCACAAAGTTAATGATATGATCATATCTTATTTCTACATCATCATACCATCCTGTCATGTGGGTAAAGTGGTAGCCCAGTGGTTAAGACTGTGGCCTGCTGATCAGAAGCTTGTGAGCTAAAATCCCATGACCATCAAAAGCAAGGCCGTTAAACATCTACTACTCAGCTGTACTGCTGTAAATAAGATAAAGATCTCTGGATAAATATGTCTGCTGTGAATGTCATCCAGTGCCTTTATAATATACCGACATTCAGAAATGTCTGTTGATCTGATGAACTTGTGTTGTTTTTAGAATCATGTTGTTTTGGTCAGGTATTCTGTGAATGAAATTGGTACTAAATGGCATGTTTGGGTCTATCAGCTTTGAAGCAATCCAAGGACCTCAACTGTCCAAAAGAAGATGGAACTTAACAACCAAGATATAACAGTGGGAGTCCATTATTTTCTGGCTAACACCATAAATAATGAGAACTTAGCAAAGTATAATGCAAAGGTTACTTGGTGTATTGACTTACAAGCTTGCACAGGCTTTCACAGTTTACACGCTTCCCCCGATTAAAGAACATTTATGAGTATTTACTAAGTTGTTTTTCTCATTAAATGTTAGAAAAGGTCAGTTCTCTTAGGCACAAGCATTTTTCAAAAATTAAATGACGCAAATGAGATCCCCCATACCATCAGGTATCAAACCATATTGGAATGACTCAGTGTTTCACTGAGCACATTTGTTTTATGTTTTGGTATGAAGATACGTTGTCATATTACATCCCACTGAAAGCCTTTCTGGGCCGTGGGTGCAAAGGGTTTCCCAGATTTAGTAAACACCCCCACTTCCTGTGTTGTTGTAACTCTTAAAGGTGTTTAGAAATGGCAGACCTAGAAATAAAAACCACAGTTTCCTTTTTATTAAACAAAAGACCCGAGTTTCCACAGGAAGTGCCGTTTGGAAACCTATGGTGGGCTTTTGTGTTATTTTATAGACATATATAGGAATGGTTTTATCTTCATTATGTGTCACATAACAGAGCTTTTATGCCTTGATTAATACTTGTTCCATTTGCCTTCATTACAACTTGATGATAGTGAATATATTTTGAAAAAACAATTTGACATTATAACATATAGTGATGTTAGTAATGATATCAGTAGGTTCCCTTTTGAGTCTTTTTCCCCTCTTCAGGTTTCTTCCAAATGTGTCAGAGAATTTTTCCTATGGTTCATCAGGAATCAAAATCTACATCCAGATTGCACTAAACCTGCTATGTGAGAATGTCTATTGTAAAAAAAACTCTGTGAAAACAAGTAACCCCAACTAATCCCTGTTGTTACAGGTTAATAGGTTTCAGCAACCTGCAAATGGCAAAAGCACCACCTGTTATTGAACACTTATTTTATAAATCATCTGCAGACTAGTCCCTGGAGTTTGATCAGCCAGAGATGAAATAAGATAAGATATAAAATTCTCTTTTGTGGCTTTAAGCAACTCATTCCTGCACCTGAGGATGTGATCATGTCAGCAGAGGTCTCCTCCTCCGCCACCACCCCCTCAGTGCTGCCTCTTTTTCTCTAAAACATGTGACTTAGAAGAAGCCTAAATATCATGATGCAACATTTCTGAATGCAAGATTGTCAAAACAAAATGTTAAATAAAGTAGATAGTAATAGATAGATAGATAGATAGATAGATAGATAGATAGATAGATAGATAGATAGATAGATAGTTCACACATATGCAGGATCATGTAGCTGATAACATGAAACAGGCATTTTGGATTTTTTTCAGATGTGATTTAATGTAATTTACTAACTTACTATATAGTTCATATATCATTTATATACTGAAACATCATAAGTGCAGCTATTTTCCTTTCTGTGACTAATAACAACAAACATTCAGTTCTAATGATTTTTTATCCATTACAATGCAATGTAAAAGTTTTTTAATATATATTTTTAAAAGACACACTGCTCTCATGGATCTATGATGTTACTGAGTTGTTTTTTATGATGTTATTCATGTCCTGATTCAGAGGCGCCACCCAGTGGATGTATCACGATATTGTTCTTTTTAACCGCATTTACCTGCTTGCTTTGTGTTGTAAACCTCCTGGTAAGTGTATTTGTGTGTGGAATATGTAATAGAGACCCAATTCTGACGCCTAGTGGTAAAAGCTTCACCCACCACCATTCACATTGAACCATATGTTTAACGTTCACAATCTATTTCAGGTTAAGTTGGCTTTGATATCTGCCCTAATATTTTTCCCATATAACTGCACTTTATAAGCAGTATTCAATTGACAGTTTGCGTGACATCATAGGAGTCTCATCAATGTACACCTTCCAAAACACACCTGAAGCTCTGGACAGTTTAATTGTAACTGGCATAACTAGGAAATTAACATGGACGAACATAGTAGTGGCATCTATCAAGGCAGCAAACACTCGCTCTTTTTTAAGCAAACTCCACCAACAGAAGTTGTGGAGCATAAAAGCAACAATTCCTTTGTCTTCAAAGCAAAAAATATAGATATAAAAAACATAAAATTACATGTTGGTGTAAATGTTGACTGCTTTTCAGTTGGGCGATTGTCAGCTAGCTATCAAATGGTATCTCAGTCATGACTCAAAGCTGTTTTTTCATATGAAACCATGAAAAGAACATGACAATTTTAGCATTTTACATTAGTCGATAACACTGTTTTTAGTGATGCAACATTTTACGTTGCATCTCATGCAACATCTCAGTACACACACACTTCCAAAATGAAATGAAGTACTTTGTTAATCACCAATATGAGTGAAATATGAGGCAAAACATGTCTTTAAATGGATTATTTTGTACCTTTGGGACCAAGCACCAGCATTGCTATACATTAAAAAAGGATGCTGGTGCTGAATTCGTCTGGCTTTGATTTAAAAAAAAAAAAAAAAATTGAACTAGTTGCCTCTCACTCATAATATGGGATTGGCTATATTGAATACAGAACACTGCATACATTTGAGTAAATTTATCAAAAACAAAGAAAGACTGTCACTAGACAGTGTTGATCAGATCTAAAATGTTATTAGCTAAAGTGAGTAAGATATTTACAATAACCTGGACACTGATGTATTTGAAGCCCCTTATCCAGGGCAGGTTTTTGGTGAATAGTCTATTTCCATGGAGTTTTTAGTCATGAGACAGGATTACACACAGGGTTGGACTAGTAATAGGCATACAATATCACCTAAAAAGGTAATATCTTGGGTAATACCCTACTGGCAAGTTTTAGATCCACCAGGGAGTAAACCCACAGAAAACAGTAACCCAAGCTCAGAAAGAACCAGAGACTAAACTTTGAGGCAACGCTACCCAACTTTGAAACTTAAGCATGCTTTAGCTAGCAAATAGCCAATAGTCACACTTGGCCCACAGATTGAATGTCCATTACCATCTCTTAATTCTGGAAGGTTACCATTTTCAGCAGCACAAAAATATAGATAAAGTGCTGCGCCATATAGTGCAGTTTCTGTATACTTTGTCCTCCGGTACTTTTTCCATGCCAAATTGGGACTGATTAGAAGTCACCAGGTCTCATCTTTGATTTGCAGAAAAGAAAAGAAACAAGAGGCTAGAAACTGTATTACATCATTTAATTTCTTCAGCAAAAAAAACAAACAAAAATAAACCACACTGAACAGACACGAGCCTGGATTCAGGCACAACACAACTTAGTCTGCCCCTGAACATAGAGCAGAGCCAACCCTCCCCTCTATATCTGAAACATGATGGAATGTTATTACCCAGAATTCCCCTTGGGCCCTCACTTTAGGAAGCTCTGTGCAGCAAGGTACTCTAATTTATAGCTGGACAAACCATCCAATTACAATTTGTACAACAAAGGAAAAGTGTTTTGACCAAATTGCACCTATACAGGGCAAAACTAATGGAATTGAGAGGGAGGGGAATGTGAGGCTTAATGGTTAATAGATGGTATAACTGTTTAATCAACTTCCTCCATCCGAGAGGCATCATCATCGTCATCTCCCTCCAGTGGCGGGATTTCCTCTGGAGCAGGAGCAGTGCTTGGTTCATCTGAGGGCACATCGTCATCATCGATGCCTGCAAGGAAAGTGCAGCACATGGTAATACACAATAACCGAATTAAATTAATCTGATCAGTAGTGGAAGTGGCAGGAGCCAAGTCAATTAGTGTATAGTCTTACCAAGCCCCAATTTGATCATCCTGTAGATACGGTTGGAATGCGTCTGAGGATCGTCCAGAGAAAAGCCTGAGGACAGCAGCGCTGTCTCAAACAGCAGGATTACCAGATCCTTCACAGCCTTGTCATTCTTATCAGCCTCTGCCTTTTGCCTCAGCATCTCCATGATGGGATGATCAGGATTGATCTCTAGGTGCTTCTTTGCCATCATGTAGCCCATGGTGGAGTTGTCCCTCAGTGCTTGGGCCTTCATGATGCGCTCCATGTTGGCAGTCCAGCCATACGTGCTTGTCACAATGCAGCAAGGTGAAGAAACCAGTCTGTTAGACACTGTAACCTGTGGAAATATGAAGATGATTAGCACACAAGTATATAGCACAGAAAGCATGCTGTATGCATGTCTCATTTAACCATTTTCTACATACTTGTCATAAGGCAAAAGGAAATAATGCCATTCATATTTTGATCGCATAATGGTCACCTACAAAAAAGTACATAATGAAATCTGCATAGAGCTAGCATTATTATACCTTTGAGCAGATCACCCAATTTTCAGAAAGTATTTGCTGTTGATTATAGTCATTCACTGATGCTATCCAAGCACAATTTAGGTCACAGCCACCAAGTTTCAACACTACACAAACTAAATTTCATATTTATTAGTGGCTCACCAAGAAACTGGCTTCATATTAAATCCAAGATTGAGAAGTTTAAACCAAAATCAATTTAATGTTTAAAAACCATTTACCTTTTCAACCTTCTTATCCAGAATCTCCTTCATCAGCTTGCAGAGGCTCTCAAACTTGGCCTTATCCTCTTCCATCTTTTTCTTCTCCTCCTCATCCTCAGGCAGCTCCAGCCCCTCCTTGGTGACAGAAACGAGTGTCTTGCCCTCAAATTCCTTCAGCTGCTGCACGCAGTACTCATCAATGGGCTCCACCATGTAGAGAACCTCAAAGCCACGTTTACGAACACGCTCAACAAAGGCAGAGTTAGCAACCTGGTCCTTGCTCTCACCTGGGGTAGAAAATCACTCTCAGAACCCTTCACATATAAAGTGAACATCTTTATTAAAAATAAAGATAAAGTTGGCACAAAACTCACCAGTGATGTAGTAAATGGATTTCTGGTTGTCCTTCATGCGGCTGAGATACTCTGATAGCGAGGTCATTTCATCTCCCGACTGAGAGCTATGATAGCGCAGCAACTCTGAGAGCTTCTTTCTGTTCTGGGAGTCCTCATGGATGCCCAACTACAAAACACCATTATTTTGTTACATTATTTTTTCAACCTAATGGGATATTTACACAGATGTTACTAGAAATTAAAACATTTTACTACATTGTCAAGCAATAAATTCAAATAAATACCCAATATGCCCCAATACATGAATAAAAGCATTTCAAGTCACTACAGCTGAAAGTTACAAAAACTAGGGCAACTACATCATCGATACTAGACAAAATATACTAGGTTACAGGACCCACAAAGGAGGCAAACCTTAATCCATGGCAAACAACTACACAAACAAAAAAAAAAAGAAAGAAAAAAAAAGGAGAGAGAAGGCTAGAAATTAGAAATTTCTAGAAAATAGAACACTTAGGCACAGCCCAAATTAGATAGTGGTAAACTTCAATAGTTGTGCATTTATGGGGCCCAATCTCACCTTCAAGTTCTTAGAAAAGGCTTCATAGAACTTCTTGTAATTGTCCTTGTCTTCAGAGAGCTCAACAAACAGTTCCAGGCATTTCTTCACAATATTCTTACGGATCACCTTCAGAATTTTGCTTTGTTGCAGCATCTCTCTGGAGATGTTCAGGGGAAGATCCTCAGAGTCAACAACGCCACGGATGAAATCTGTGGTAATTAAATGAAACAAACCCAATACTCTGAGAACAATTGAATTAAACATCTGCATGATACTTTAACAAAATATATTTAAGGCAGCTCTCGGGTTTCGAGGCTTGAAGGCTGTTCTTACTCAGGTACTCAGGGATGAGCTCCTCGCAGCTGTCCATGATGAACACCCTCCTCACATACAGCTTAATGTTATTCTTCTTTTTCTTGTTCTCAAAGAGGTCAAAGGGTGCACGACGGGGGATGAAGAGCAGGGCTCTGAATTCCAGCTGTCCCTCAACAGAGAAGTGCTAGAGTAGACACAAGGGAAATGTGAGTGCTGGACCAATTACTGCTGGTAACTGGCACTGGATTTATGATCACTGACAACCCAAGAGTCAATAAGATTTATAAAAGGGGATTTAACAAATTAGCAGACTTGATTATCCAACCCTACTGCTTCCATTCCACTTCTTGCTGACTCATTCTTACCAAAAAGGTATTGATTCATTATATTGATTTAGATATTATACCTTAACTGCAAGGTGGTCCTCCCAATCATTGGTAAGACTTTTGTAGAACTCTCCATACTCCTCATTGGTGATGTCATCAGGGTTCCGGGTCCAGATGGGCTTGGTCTTGTTCAGCTCCTCCTGGTCAATGTACTTTTCCTTGATTTTCTTCTTTTTCTTCTTGTCCTTATCCTTGGAAGAGTCCTCTTCATCATCAGAACCTACATCCTCAATTTTGGGCTTGTCCTCTCCCTCTTCTTTCTCCTCTTTCTCTTCCTTCTCTTCTTTCTCTTCCTCTGCCTCATCATCACTGATCTCCTTGTCACGCTCCTTCTCAACCTACAGACATTTCAGAAACATTTAACTTTCGTATACCTTATGCAAAGCCATGGACACTATTTCTGATGCTGGGATTTACTCCTGATGCAACGATCAATGCAGCGTGTTTTACCCAACTACAATGATTTCCACAAACTATTTAAAAAAACAAAAAATAAAAAACAAAACCCTTACAAAGAGTGTGATTGGGTATCCAATAAACTGAGAGTGCTTCTTGACCACCTCCTTCACACGTTTTTCCTCAACATACTCTGTCTGATCCTCCTTCAAATGAAGGATGACTTTAGTTCCTCGCCCAATAGGCTCACCTGTAAAAAGATCCCTAATATCAGTAACTTGTACGAATGTTAAACAATTCTGAAGTCTTAAACCATTTTTATACTTTTAATATGCATGCAGGGAGCATTACAATATCCAGACACCTGACTAGGGTTAAATGTGCACTTGAATCAACCTACCATGGTCAACCTTGACTGTGAAGGATCCACCAGCTGAGGACTCCCAGGCATATTGCTCATCATCATTATTTTTAGTGATGACCACCACTTTCTCAGCCACCAGGTAAGCAGAGTAGAAGCCCACACCAAACTGCCCAATCATGGAGATATCAGCACCAGCCTAAGGGGAGGGGAATTAAAAAAAAAAAAAAAAAAAAAAAAAAAAAAAAAAAAAAAAAAAAACCAGAAAAAGCTCAGTAACTGTAGTAGTATTATTTATGCAAAAGCATATTGCAGTCTTCAGGACCAGTTTATTCAAATTCAGCATGCCACAGTATTGTGGCCACTCTGTTTAAACATGATCAAGCATTTAAACATTTGTTTAAACAATACAACAAACAGTTTAACAGCTAAGTACAGCCAAGTCATTTTAATGACAAACATTCCAAGTACATCCATGTTCCAGATCAAATCAAAGCCCTGTTTACAAGGGCAGAATAAACTCTGTGCCAGTGTTTTACTAAATGACCATACAATTTCCTTCTCCCAGTGCATTATTCTCATTAATGGAATGTGAAATGTATCTCATGACACTCTACCTGAAGAGCCTCCATGAAGGCCTTGGTTCCTGACTTTGCAATGGTTCCTAGGTTATTGATGAGATCAGCCTTGGTCATGCCGATTCCAGTGTCGATAATAGTCAGTGTGCGTTCATGCTTGTTAGGAATGATGTCAATCTTTAGGTCCTTTCCACTGTCCAGTTTAGTTGGATCAGTCAGACTTTCATATCTGATTTTGTCAAGGGCCTAAAACAAAATCAATAATTAATTCATATTAAAATGTACAGATGAAAAGTGCGATGGGTAAAATATACTTGAAGTACTAAAACAGCCGAAAGTGTTTTACAGTGTGTAAAGAGAATTTATTTTCTCTGAAAACCTGCAGCTATACAGCACCATCAATAACACTAGTCATCATATAATACTGTATCAGAGCTACATGCAGCTACACCTGATACTTGATAAATTTTCCACAGTATAGATAAATTTGTCTTGACCGATTTACTAAAATCTACTTACATCAGAGGCATTGGAAATAAGCTCCCTGAGGAAAATCTCCTTGTTGGAATAAAAAGTGTTAATGATGAGGGACATCAGCTGAGCAATCTCTGCCTGGAAAGCAAAGGTCTCAGCCTCCTCCTCTTGGCGCATTTCTTCAGGCATCTGAAACAAATGAAGGGAACAAAAAAAGAAAAAATTGTTTATCTATTCATCCATCACGTGTTTCAGTCGACTTCGAAACACGTTTCTTTATTTTTGGACACATCATTTCATACTTGTGTTCTTCCATCCCACCGTGTACACACACTCGCTAAATGCTTACTTGCGTTTTTACTGTCAATTTTAAATAGATAAATAAACTAATATGCGCTAAGAATACAATTAAAAACAAAATGATAAACGTACAGTAATATTTATTGTACGAATATGGATTGACGCGGGATTAACCTGCAGACGACGGGAAATAAACGCTCACAATTAGGCTCCATACAGATCCTCCATGTGTATATCACGGTACAGTTCAACATGGCCGAACTTCCGGCTGCACAAAGGACAGAGCCACGTGCTTTGAAGGAAGCGCGTACACGAGTTAGTTTTACTCCACTTTAAGCGTAATAAAACCAAATCCCTGCTTATTCTAAGCTCGTATATCTATTTTTAAACGTCTAAACGTGCCTATCTGCCTTCGTGAAAACTAAAGCGCCTGATAAATATTAAAGAAATCAAGGCAGATTTCCTCTTAGAAAGAGATTAAAACACTTTTTAACGCACAATTCTTGTAAATATATATTTACCGCAAGCTGTAATGTGACCGAGATACATGATCGATTAAATCCGCATTGTGAGTTATGAACACAGTAATGCGGTTGTATTGAATCCCAACGGCTCGCTATTGGACGCCTAATGCACTGCGGAGGGTTTTATAAAAAGCTAAAGGTGCTAGCGATAGCTATTGTTTCTGTCGACGCCGACTAATGATTTCAAGCCATTTCTACACTTTTACACAATGGAAAAATAATAGTTTCCATTAATATTATTAAAATAAGTAACAACATGATCGACTTTATACACGAATATCCTTATTTGGATAGGACTTACCCTTGCACCTGCTAATAGCAGCTTTTCTGAACACTGCATCTCTATCATCCCTGTCTATCTAAATACAGACTTTTCACAAACACGACATCAAGATTTTAAAATCAGATGAAGCGAAAAGTGATGCTAACTGATTTAGCCTCCCTGTAACCGCCATCTTTGTTACAATCTTAATTAAAACACGAGACTTGAATCACCATAAAACCTAACTGACTAAATTAAACCATAAAGGATTCAACTGATTTGGATTAACCGAAAACGTTATCTATCGTACCTTGACTTTAGTTTCGTTGACTTCTCTTGAAAAACGCAACCAGACACTTTCCAATCTCCTCCACACTCCGATGCAGTGGAGTAAAAGAAGGACTGGGTGAATTTTCTAGAGTATATAGTTTATATGTGCAGAGTTTTGTATCACTCCGCGGGAAAGCCGCAATAGAGCGACATAGGTTACTGCCTAAATAGCTCACGAGTCCTACGTCAATCTAGTGCACTAGGTACAGTATAGTGACCTACAGCGTCTTAACTTAAACCTTAGGGTGCTAAATATGTGATTAGGACTAAACCTTAGGCAACGTTTAGTTGTCATAGAAAACGAAAGGCGCTTCACTGTAACATCTAAATGCTTAACATTCACCAGTCATATAACAAAAAACATAAATTATATAATATATATCCGTTAAGCTAAAAAAAAAGAAACATATGTAATATATACTATTTCTAATGACCTTATGAAGTCATGCATCATTTATGATCACTTATATAATATAGTGTTTGTAAATAAAATATATATAACTCATACCACGTTCATTATATTCATTTGTATACTGTTGGGATATAAACCTGTATATTTATATTATGAATTTTGGGATAATTGTTGAGGCATGACGCTTATTACTGCACCAAAGGATGAATGACAAATTTGAGAGATTAAATCTTTTAGCACGATCTTCATGATCATCATCTTAATATTTAATTTATATAAGTATGATTAGATGGCAGAATACAATAAGAAACAAAAATAAATCACGAACCGCGGTACTTTATTTTGGAACGGAAGGATATCACAGCTCAGACATGGTTGTGATTTGTCTCTTTCTAGCACTTTCCCTGGAAAACCCGCCCCTTCAATGACGTCACACGTCTGTCAAACGCACAGCTCAAGCGCTTCCGGAATAACAGCCGTTAACGACATTCCCACATTATAAACAAAGCCGCTGTAATCAGAGAGGGCTGGAGAATGAAAAATAGATGAAATAGCTTTAACTATATACAGGTGCATCTCAATAAATCAGGATGTCGTGGAAAAGTTAATTTACTTCAGTAATTCAACGCAAATAGTGAAACTTGTGTATTATAAATTCAGTACACACAGACTGAAGTAGTGTAAGGCTTTGGTTCTTTTTGCTCACATTGAACAAAAACCTAAAAAAATTATAATATGGTGAACATGCCTGTCAGCTACTCGACTCAAAACACCTGCAAAGATTTCCTGAGCCATCAAAATGGTCTCTCAGTTTTGTTCACTAGGCTACACAATCATGGGGAAGGCTGTGATCTGTCCAGAAGACAATCATTGACACTCATCACAAGGAGGGTAAACCACCAACATTCATTGCCAAAAAAGCTGTCTGTTCACAGAGTGAAAGGAAAAAGTGTGGAAGTGAAAGATGCACAACTGATTGAGAGAACCGCAGCCTTGTCAGGCAAAATCGATTCAAGAATTTGATTGAACTTCACAACTAAAGGACTGAGGCCTGGGGTCAAGGCATCAAGAGCCACCACACACAGACATGTCAAGGAATTTGGCTACAGTTGTCATATTCCCCCTTTTAAGCCACTCCTGAACCACAGACAACGTCAGGGGTGTGATAGCTGGGCTAAGTAGAAGAAGAACTGGACTGTTGCCCTGTGGTCCAAAGTCCCTTTTTTCAGATCAGAGCAAGTTTTGTATTTCATTTGGAAACCATGGTCCTAGAGCCTAGACTCTAGAGGAAGTGTGGAGAAGCTCACAGCCCACGTTGCTTAAAGTTCTGTGTTTAGTTTCCACAGTCTGTGATGATTTGGTCTGCAATGTCATCTGCTGGTGTTGGTTCACTGCACCCATTTACCAAAATTTTTTAGAACACGTCATGCTTCCTTCTACTGACCAGCATTTTAAAGATGCCAATTTCATTTTCCAGTAGGATTGGCACCTGCCCATCGCTGCCAAAGCACCAAAAGTTGGTTAAATGACCATGGTGTTGGTGTGATTGACTGGCCAGCAAACTCACCAGGCCTGAACCCCATAGAGACTATGGAGTTTTGTCAAGGGGAAAATGAGGAACAAGAGACTGTGAAAGAAACCTGGGCTTTCATACCACCTCAGCAGTGCCACAGACTGATCACCTCCATGCCACAAATTGAGGCAGTAATTAAAGCAAAATGAGCCCTTACTAAGTATTGAGTACATATATAGTAAATGAACATACTAGGCCAACAATTCACTAAAAATGTTTTTTTATTGGTCTTATTTGAGATAGTGTATTGGTGAGTTTTTGTTAAATGTGAGCCAAAATCAGCACAATTAAAAGAACCAAAGACTTAAACTGCTTCAGTCTGTGTGTATTGAATTTATATAATGTGTTTCACTACTCCCGAGGTAGTTCGGATAAAGCGGTAGAAAATGAATGAATGAATGAATGAATGTTTCACTACTTGAGTTGATTTACTGAAATAAATTAACTTTTCTATGACATTCTATCTTATTGAGATACACCCGTGTGTGTATACTGTATATAGTAAAATAAACATATGAATGTATAAGCTCTGTTTTGAGATGTTTCTTCACAAAATGCCAACAGCATTAGATTTTCCACACAGAAAATACTTAATTTGTGGATAATCACAATGTCCCCACATGTTTTTAAATGCTTTAATATATATATATATATATATATATATATATATATATATATATATATATATATATATATATATATATAAATTTCCTGTCTAAATGATTTCTTCATTACCAGTAATTGCAGAGCACACACTTAATTCATAGCCAAATTCACCTTACTGGTATTTTGGGAAGTGAGAGGTAATGGAAAATGGGATGGAGAACACGTTAAACTCGATACAGACAGTAACCTGAGCTCAGGATGGACTGGAATCCCCGGAGGCAACATGTTACACCTGGGTCCTGGCTTCTTTTCACATGTAGCATGTGTTCTATAATTTTCATATGTGATCGTTATTTTTTCACATTCAACCTTCATTTATATAATATTTACATAATGTGTGTATTTTCTTGAATTTGCAAATGAAGTTTAATGGGAAAGGGTGGTACACTGGCATCTTGGGAAGTGTTGCCCTCTCGAATTTCCCAGGGGTGCTTGCTTGATCTTGAGCTCAAATTAGATTTCACATGTTCTTTCCATGGATTTGTGTGGATTTCGTCCAGGTTTACTAGCTTTCTCCCACTTTAAAAAAAAAAATGCCTCAATGCTAAATTGTTCCTAGGTGTGAATGTGTATGTGCATGATGTCCTGAAATGGATTGTCATCCCACCAACGGTAAATTCTCCCACCTTGTGGTCAGTGTGACCAGGATGAGCTAATAGGTTAGGGGTTTAGGTTAATGAATAGCTAACTTGGGTTGAGGAGCTAATGCATTAAATGATTTGAATGGGAATCAACTCAAATCAAATCAAATTTTATTTGTCACATACACATACATACAGGGTACGACATGTAGTGAAATGCTTTTTGCATCTGTCTGGTATTTAAGCATAAAAAAAACAAAAAAAACAAAAGGAGATAGATAAATAAAAAGTATGAACTATATAAAAACTATATAAAATATATGTGAAAAAATATATATATTCATTTACATAAATATACATAAATGCGTATGGTTTTTAATGATTGTCCTTAAAGTGTCTATGTGCAGTATGGTGTGTATAGAGTGTATAAAGTGGCACTGTGGTGTGCAAGTCCAGAGTTAAAGTGACAGTCCAGAGTTATAGAGTCATAGTGCAAAAAAGGTGTGCAGAAAAACGGTAAATATGGAGGGAAAGGTCCAGTACCAGATCCTGAGTGTTTCCTGGTTTAAACTCCGAATGGCCTGCTTCTTCTCATTTGCTCTGTGTTTGCTTTCAAGGAGTGGGGCCGAATGCATGCATCAGAGAAATGAAGGTCCTGGAAGAGAATGTGCATAAGTGCTTAAAATAATTACATTTAGAATAAAAAAAATGAATATAATTGTTTTTATTAATTTTGCTCAGAAAGATTTTGGTACTATAAGAGCACTGTTTTTCAGGATTATTTTAAAGAAGCAATCCTACTTTTAGATTTTCTTATGTTAGACACAAACAGATTTTGGATTATATCTAATTGTCAGAATTTATTATTAAAATGCAATATATATTCACAGTTTATAGGTGTTTGCTGAATTTTTTGGTAGGTACCTGCCACTATGTGCTGGAAATATCCCACAAGACCTGCTGTTTTCGTGGATGCCCTGACCCAGTTGCCTAACCAAAACTATTTGACTTTTGTCATACTCTCTTACTTAGTCATTCCTACCTATTTTTTTTTTTGTACATATAAACATATAAGCTTCAAGAAAAGACTGTCCCCTTGCTGTCTCATATACCCCACTCCTTGCCAGATGCCACTGTAACAAGATATATAATCACAATTCCTCTTTATTGTTTCTTGTATTTATATTTTTTTCTTTATTCATTTCCCTTTTGTATGTCCTATAGATCCCAAAAAGGCAAAAAAAAGAAAAGAAAAAAGAAGTCAATTTAAACACAATTGCATGCTGACAAATTTAATTAACAAAGAATGATCAATTATCCTCACAATGAATTTTCATCCATCTAAGCACATCATACTGTAACCATACTGTATATTCCAGCCTAAAAATGATCTAAATTTATATTTGAAGGTGAAAATGAATTTTAATTTGAAACGCAGTTTATATAAAATATATAAAATAATTTAGCATAAAACAAAAGCATTGTTCAGAAACCAAACATGTCCTGGCCTATAAAGGGAAATTTAGAACATTTAAATGTCCAGAATTAAATAAGCTACAAACACAAAAATGATATGTCCTGGTCAAATATATGTAAATAAGCATGGAATCCGGTATATGGGTAATTTCTTGCTTCGAAGCGTGCTTTCATAACGACTTTTAATTTGCATGCTTCCATAAGGACTTTTAATTTGTACTCGATTTTCCAACACCGCTGTTCTTACCGGAAGTGTGGTTGTTAGATTTGATCGTCGTTCTGGGTCCGGGTTACCTTAAATTTAATTTTCCGTTAGAAAAAAAGGTGACTTATAACCGAGCTGGGTGAGTAAACATCATGTAGTCATGTTCTTCTTTGTGAGATATACGTGTCTGGGCTCACTGTACAAACGTTATTCGGGTAATTAATTAGACTCTTCGAGTAGCACGAGTTGGCGCTTTCGTTTTCCGTAGTCCCGCTGTAGCTTAGCTTAGCTTGCTAACAATGCTAGCGAATCGTGATTAGCGAGCTAGCTTGATGGGTCAGGAGGAGAATAAGAGAAAAACGAGTTGTGTTCAAAAGTGTAATTCGAAAACGAGTAGAAACATTTAGAAACAGAACAAAATTGAATACAGCGTATAAATATATAATAAATAAAGAGCCAATTCAGCACCTGTTTGTTATTACTAGCCGAATGCTTTAGCAGCCTCATTACCGATATTGTAAGAGCTGACATTTTGTTAGCATGGAAACGATAAAGCCTGCTAGCATCAAACTGTCGATTCTTTTAGTCTTGGTGTAACATCTTTGGCAAAGCTTACAGATCATATGGGATGAATTAATTGTTGTTTTCATTACGCGTTGTTGTTAGTCATGACAATAAGCAGAGCCTGGATTATTTTGAATAATCGGGAATAAAGCGAAAAGGTAGCGTTAGTGTAACCAGCTCACACAAGGTGTTTCTTAGTGTAGGGAAGATTAACATGGCCGCCATATAAAGATGGCTTTGTGTTGTTTAATGTTGCTAAGATGCTGTTGATGTTTCATCTTGTGCAGTTCAGAGTCCTTCAAATATCTTACTTCTGTGCTGTAGGTGGGTGATCTGCCCAAGATGTCCTTCCCTCCACATCTCAACCGGCCACAGATGGGCATCCCTACCATGCCTCCTGGGATCCCTCCACCACAGTTTCCTGGTTTTCCTCCTTCAATGCCACCAGGTAGTGTGAGACAAGATATAAATGTCGAGCTTGAAAGCCTTCTGGTTGATTTCTATGCCTGCAACTATCTGTGTATTTCCATAGACGAGAGCTTCATAGTAGAATTTAAAGGAAAAAGTATTAAAACTGTTTTCATTGTTATTTACCTGGAGACTTTAGTGTGCATCTTGTGCATAGCAAAATCTGTATGTGATTTAATGTAAAATGTAAATGTGATTTTAATACACATGATCGTACCTCAAGAAGTGCCCTGGTAGCTTTTATTAGCTTTAAAAGTAATATTTTGCACTACACACACCTTACCAAGTAAAAGATACAGCAGATGTACATTTGAGGGAACCACCCTAGTGATATGGAAAGAGACAGTACATTATTGTTTTTTCTTTTCTTGACATAGCAGTGTTAAATTGGCAGGAGAGGTTTGACATTACAATAAATGTCTTCAAAACATGATCAGTGTATGAAACGGCAATTATTATTGTAGAGAAAGTGTTGTGTAACAAACTACTTTATGGCACTAAGTGAAACTTATGCTATGTTTATTGTTCTGTACAGTTTGGGTCTTGTTCTGTGCAAACACACACTCAAAAACATAAATCAGGATTAGATATTTCAAGGAAAAACACTAACTTGCCATACATTTGTCTTGTGTTGCAAATGTGAAGTCACTACAGACATTTACTAGACTTATGTTAAAAATTATGGGTCAAATTTGGTGTTGTTCACCACTGCAGCTTAATGTATAGTAGATATAGTAAAGGTCAAGTGTAATACTTAAGTTAAGTAGCCGTAATGTTTTAGATAAATGTTCTTCATCAGCTGTACAAACAAAATGCTTCTGAGGCTGTACAAGGTTGATGAGGTGTGTGGGTGTGTGTGTGTGTATGTGTGTGTATACAGATGCTCCTGATTCTGGGCTCAGAGATTCACTGATGATGTTTTCTTTTCTAGGAGCCCCAATGATTCCAGTTCACATGGGCATCATGACCCCAACTCCAGCGGTAAACTTACTTACCTACTAAAATGATTAAAATTTTATTTTAAATGATATCGTTGTTAATAATTGTACTGTAGTATACTCCCTGACAAAGGTCTTGTCGCCTATCCAAGTTGTATGAACAACAAATAATAACTTGACTTCTAGTTGAACATTTGGAATCAGAAGTGGCTTATATGAAATGCAAAGGCCTATAGATTATGCTTATTTTACCAAAATAAAATCTTATCATGCCTTATTTTTAATTATTTAATTAGGACAGAAAGGTCAGACTTTGCTTAGACAAAAGTCTTGTCACATCTTTAAAGGATTCAACCAATCACAGATTAGAGTGTCACCTGTGAGAAATACTGTAATTAACACATTCCCAGGTGTGTAGAAGAAGAACCCCAGCATACCCAACCTTTATTTGAAATGCATCCTGACCTCTGACAGCATGAAAAGGTTCAACCACAGAACAAAGTGCTGATCATCAAGAGCCTGAAGACCAAGTCTCCTGCTGAGGTGGCAGACATCTTTAATGCATCTAAACATCATGTGGAGAGGATAAGAAAAAGATTTGAAGAAATCAGTGAAGTTCATGACAGGCCCAGGTCAGGAAGGATGGACTGTGGAAAAGTGGCAGAAGGTTAGGTTCGGTGGAGGAAAAAGTCATGGTTTGGGGTTACATTCGGTATGGGGGCGTGTGAGAGATCTGCAGAATGGATGGCAACATCAACAGCCTCGGGTATCAAAACATTCTTGCTGCCCATTACATACCACAGGAGAGGGCAAATTCTTCAGCAGGATGGCACTCCGTCTCATACTTCAGCCTCCACATCAAAGTTCCTGGAAGCAAAGAAGGTTAAGGTGCATCAGGATTGGCCAGCCCAGTCACCAGACATGAACAGTTATTGATCATGTCTGGGGTAAGATGAAGGAGGAGGCATTGAAGATGAAACTAGAGAATCTTGAACTCTGGGAGTCCTGCAAGAATGCTTTCTTTGCCATTCCTGATGACTTTATTAATAAGTTATTTGAGTCATTGCCGAGAGACGTATGGATGCAGTCCTCCAAGCTCATGGGAGTCATACACAATATTAATTCTTTTTCCAGGGCACCATAACTTTTGTTCTGTATTGTACACTATTTCTGTTAAGTGAAAAGACTTTTGTCTAAACAAAGTCTGACCTTTCTGTACTAATTAAATAATTAAAAAACAAGGCATGATAAGATTTTATATTGGTAAGATAACCATAATCTAGAGGCCTTTGCCATTCATATAAGCCACTTCTGATTCCAAATGATCAACTAGAAGTCAAATTATTTGTTGTTCCTACAACTTGGTTAGACGACAAGACTTCTGTCAGGGAGTGTATATGTATTGATTGCATTAGGCGTGTTAGTTGTATTAGGAATTGTTTTATTTAGAAGATGTGTATATATAAAAACTCATACGTTGTTGTATTGTCCAGGTTCTTGTGCCCACCTCAATGGCAGTGGTCAGTAAAGTAGCTGCCCCAAGGAAAGAGGCTCAATCTGCAGGGGCAAAGGAAGCTGACGACAACAGTGGCCCTACGACAACAGTATTTGTAGGAAACATCTCAGAGAAAGCTTCAGACATGTTGATCAGACAGCTGCTCTCAGTAAGTAGTGGAGTATTACTGTGGAATCTGTGCAAACACAAATAATGCTGTAGTGAACATGATCTTATTCTAGCTAAAGTGTAGTACCTTGTTTTACATAAAAATGCTATTAAACAAGTGGTAAGGTTGACATCATTAAAAACAGAGAGCAACACTATTTTCAGTGTTGCTGTGAGTTTGACATCATTAAAAACAGAGAGCAACACTATTTTCAGTGTTGCTGTGCTTTTGCCTCACACGAACATTTGGAGCCACTTCTGTTAACGTCTATAACGATAATGCCATAGGAACCAAGAACAGGAACACTGCTAAGAATATTACTGTTTCTCATTTTAGACTTTCACAGATTTTTAGTTCCTAGTTTGATGTACCAGGTGGTGTGACATAAACATTTACCGGTGTGTACAGTGATGAGAGTGGGATGTGGTAGCTCAGTGGTTAAGGTGTTGGGCTACTAATCGGAAGGTCATGGGTTCGAACCTCAGGTCCACCAAGCTGCCGCTGCTGGGCTCCTGAGCAAGGCCCTTAACACTCAGTTGCTCAGATAAGGGTAAGGGTGATAAGGGTGTCTGCTAAATGCCGTAAATGTAAATTATGGATTGTTTTTCTGTTGTGGCCAATAATCTTGTATTTTCAATGGGGCTAAACATCCACTCATGTAAAGAGCACTGAAATAAAGACCATTGTAGTATTAGGAAAGCGTCCACTTTCACAGGATGGTTAGGCTCTATAGAAGGACTTTATATTTCTTAGTTGTGTATTAACAAAAGAATTTTAGAATAGAGGTCAGTGCTGATTAAAAACATGTCATGTGCAGATCATGAAAATCATGTCATAGGTGGGTGTTTAAGGTTCTTTTACTCAAAGTTTGCATCTTTAATTATGCACATTTGCATTAAAAGTTGCCGTTAACGGCTATGTTTTTCTTCCAGAAATGCGGTTTAGTCCTGAGTTGGAAACGAGTACAGGGAGCTTCAGGAAAACTGCAAGGTAAGAAAAGTTTTGCATAAATATTCATGTAATATTCGGTATGCTATTTATTTGCTATACTTTTACTACACTGACATGTGGGTATTTAAAATTTTTTTTTTGCTTTTCCTGTATCTGCATGTGCATTGCTGTTTCCAAAGCATTTGGTTTCTGTGAGTATAAAGAGCCAGAATCGACTCTGCGTGCTCTGCGACTGCTGCATGAGCTGCAGGTTGGAGAGAAGAAGCTGCTGGTGAAGGTCGATGCCAAAACTAAAGCACAACTGGATGAGTGGAAGGCCAAAAAGAGGAGCTCCAATGGGGTGAGTTTACAAGCAAAGGCTCACTCTCATTTCTCACACACAGTTTACAGTTTCTTTCATTCATATTTTACCCAAAGATGTTATAAAAATGATGATTAAAAAAAGATAAAGGAATTACATTTATCAGGGCATTTTGTTTTATGAAAATAATCAGTGGCGAAAGGTGTGATGATAAATAGATTTCTTATTAATATCTTGAAGTTTTATTCAGTAATGAAACTTCCCAATTTCTTCTTTTATGCCACAATACTCTTTCTTCTTTTATGCCACAATCAACACTCAATTGTGGCAGTCAAAAGAGGAAAAAATAGCCATTCATGTGTATATAGAAGAGGGTAGGGTTGTCTGTCTGTCTGTCTGTCTACACACTTTCTGTATTCATAGCTTATCCTTTTCTTTTGGTAGAACGACAAAGCTGAGGATGGGGGTGAGGACGAAGAGGAGGTTTTGGATGACGAAACACAGAAACGGGACCAGATAGTGAAGGGAGCAATCGATGGCCTGATCCGGGAATATTCCAGCGAGCTCAATGCTCCTTCTCAGGACGATGAGTCCAGCCGTCGGAAGAAGAAGAAGGAGAAAAAAGAAGAGGTGTGCTAGTGTGTTTTGACTTTTATAGTTTTGCTGTATGTAGGGATGTGCTAAACTAATTGAAAACCTGATGAATCGTTTAAGATGCGCTTTTTAATTACTGAAACCATGCAGGCATGGCGTCAGACTTGAACAGAGGCTACTGGGGGTATGGGTTGACAATGTTACTGCCTGTGGCACCATGCCACTCTTCAGCTTATTTCTTTTTATTCTCCTTGTTGTCAAATCAAACATGTCAAACACCTGACTTAATCTAGTTACACTGACAGCTGAGTATTGCTCAGTCAAATGCAAGGGGTGGAGGGAATGGTCTGGAGACAGGATCTTAACAGATGTTATCCAGATAAGGGAGACATGGGAATGTAGTTGGTATTCTGTTTTGACCTTGTCACACAGCTTGTCTCCCTTCAGATAAATGTGTGAAAGGCTACCCAATATATAACCAAATTTTAAGTAGTTTGTCGTAACGTAATCAGAGAGACATACCTTATGCATAAGAAAATGTGTTGTAAAGGCAACATGTACCACTTCTGCCCCCTTTCCACCAGAAAGAACCGGGTGCTGGTTTGAAGTTGGTTCCTCTGAGCCTTCTAAGAACCGGTTTGCTTTTCCATGGGCTAAAGAGCCATCACAGAGCCAAGCCTTACGTCGCTGTATACAATGTTATACAGCAATGTTAGCGCAGCAGCGGCAAACACATCAATGATGATGGATGTTGCTTTACTGTTTATGCTCATGGCTTTGCGAACCTACTCTGGCATCCAAACGAAGCGAATCCTGATTTGAAATGATTTAAAAATGGTGCGAAAGACATTTTCTTTTGGCTTGTTGGTTAGAGTAGCCCCGCCCACAGCCCCTGACGCATGCGGTTCTTAAGTCTAGACCAGCAATGTTTTGGTGTTATTTAATAAAAAAGAAAGAACTGATTTTAAATTAGGCTCTGGCTCCAAAACAGCACTCAAACTGCCTTGGTGGAAAAGGGGCACTACACAATTCAGCATAAAGAGAATGACTCATATTTTGAGTACAAAAGGAACAATAATTCCAGAAATTTCTAAAAACCTAAGGTCACGTTAATATTTTAAGCTCATTTTGATTTTAATAAAAAGTGGTGGTCATGTGCTCTGTGTATCCTTGTTTAGGAGGACATCAACGCCATAGAAATGGAAGAGGACAAAAGAGATTTGATCTCCAGGGAGATCAACAAATTCCGTGACACTCACAAGGTAACACATTATAACCTCCTTTCACTCCGCTGCTAGTGCAACAAAAACCTGTACACCTGTAATTCAGATAGCTCAACCAGAAGAACATGACTAGAATAGATATTCTGAGCCTTCTGGAGGCTTAAGGTTAAATTGGGGTTACTGGGCAGGCCACAGATTGCTTTCTTAGAGTGCCTAAACTTCAACAACACAGAGGAGTTCAGTTCAGTGACCATGAAATCAAGTTACATAGACTCATTATATACCTAGAAAGGGACTGAACCCCTAACATTTATTCTCTAAAGAACTGTTTTTAGACCAAGACTGTTTAATTTTGGTCTTGGAGACCAGCCCGGTCTTTCCTGGGTTAGTGTCTTGAGAGACAAGGTCGCCATCTTAAGGGCCTGAAATTTAGAATCTCCTCAAACTTTTAGTGAGACATAAAAATGCATGCACATAATGTAACTTCCCTCCAAGCTAATCTGTTCATTAAACCCCACCATTATGATAGAGATCATATGGTGACTAAAGCAAGATGAATCTCACAGCTTTGGAAAAAGTTGCAAGGATAGGATGTAAGTATGATCTTTCCATTTTTTCCTACATATTCTGGGCGCCCCCTTCTGGAGGACTCGCACAGGAGCAACTGCTCTGATTGGGGAAATTTTAGTGACAAATTTGATAGTGTACTGTAGGTAAACATTTTACATTGTAGACAAGTTAAGACAGTTGACTTTTCCCAGCAGTCTTCTATACTTTCCTGAACAACGTTATCTCCAAGAGGCCTGTGAACCTGTGTGGGTCCCCCCCAATTTAAGATGATGTTCATGCTATAAATGATTACAGCTGACTGAATAACCACTGAATTGTGGCACAGTTGTGTCACACAGTATGTGACAGTAGGGGGCGCCCTTCCACAGCACGAGGATACTCTGAAGACTTTGCAGGTATGAGAGAGCCCTGTGTGTGAGCACTTCATTCATTCCTTCATGCTTTTATGTGGCTTTAACTTTATCAGTCTTTCTGCTTTCTCTTTTCATTATCTGTTGTACTTTACATTTAAAAAAAATATCTTGTCACAAGTTTCTTCCATTATCACTTAAAAGACTAGCTTCCATTTGCTGTACATATTTAATTTCACTCTATTTTGACTAACATGGATCCCAACAACAATTCTAGATCAATACTGATTTTATGGGTGCAGTGTTTGACATTTTTCTATTGCTAAGCAAGTACTATTGCTTCCTACAGAAGATAGATATAGGTAAAACTATTAGTATAAAGTATAGAATAATAGACATACAAAAATGGAGAATGAGATAAATTTGTATATTGGTAGCCTATTAACATTGGGTTATATCAGTCAGATAGAAGTATAATGTATGCAAATGCTGGTAAGTAGCAGCGATGTAGCGAAGTAACGCCTGCCAAAGCACGGATGTCACTACCTCCGCCGTAACCATGTTAAAGCAGTTACAGAAGATGAATGAATGACTGTGTTCGTCATTGTCTCTTATTAAAATGTATTTCTGTTGCTATAGCTGAATTCAGAAAACAGCCAAAAAATTAAATTTTCAACAGATTTTTCTGCAAGCGATATATTTTTAAATATATGTAAATATATATAAAACACAATTTCTGCCTACATAGACAATTTTAGTTAGAGTAAGCTGTAGTGTCATCTAAACCCTTCCTAGCAAGTGCTCTTTTGGAGCACTGTTACATGGCAGAGCCAAACCTTTTTATATACATGTTACAGATAAGCAGAGAGAAGTATCAACATAAAGCTTGTTTTTAAGTGCCTTGAATTAATTTAGGTGATTAAGACAGAGACCGATACAAATGCTAACTTATCGTAATTGTTAAGATTTTATAACATTTATCCATAAGTAGGTTATAAATGCGACGGTAAACAGCTTGACTTTTTGTGGTGTAAAAGAAATCTTCGGATAAAGTTTTCTCCCAATTTATATAGGGGTTTGTTTAACCAAGATTTTTAAATGTTAAAGACTGTAAAAGCTAAACTGATTTTATTATTTAGTCCATTTTAGTTGCGGCTAACCTAAACTAAAATAAACAGTTTGAACTAAAACTGTATAAAAATGTATTTGACAACATTGAAATGTTTTTGCCTACATAAACCTTCACTTGTATATAGCAATTATTAAATTGAGTTTTTACATTTAGCTTAATATTTGGCAGATTCTTTCATCCAAGGGAGTTAAAAAGCATTTTCCAAAAAGCATATTCGACTGCAATGAGATGTAGGAAGAACACAGACTCATAGACACTGACTATATACATACACACATACATACGTTCTCTGGGTGGAGAGAGTAAGTACTCATCGTACACACTAATTACAGATCATTACACGAGTATACATGCACTTGGAAAATATTAGTAAAACTTTAGTAATGACAATAGCGAAGACGGAGTAGCTGCAAGAAACCGGTCATCGCCTCAACTTTATAGACAAAACACACAGGTACAGAGAGAGCCGAGGGTGTCTTTACCAATCTCTTCAGGTATATTCAAAGTGCTGAGTCTTCAGAGATTTACTTGAAGGTTGTAAAGGATGTTTCTTTCAGCCATTTGACATAGCTCAGATGAACAATTTCACTTGTAATTTTCATCTCTGCTTCTACCATTGCTCACCATTTCATTTTACTTCTGTTATTCCTCTTCGCTCTTGGCATCATGCATCACACTCACGGTTTTCTGAATTTATTCCTGTTTAAATCTGAACTTGGAAAATAGCAGTTTAGCTATTTAGCAGTTTAGCTAGACATTGTCCAAAAAGTGTCCTGGTTATTCATAATGAGTCATGGCATTTACATGGATGGCATGTGAATGCATATTGATGTGAAACCGTGCGTGTTCTGCCGGCTAAAGGCTTTTCATACTCACTGAGTTCAGCCCTTGGAGAACCCAGGCAATCAGCAGATGGGGTAAGCCAGCTCTACAAATTCATTTGTTGCCCATTCTGTCCAATAGCAGAGATCAACAGAGTACCGTTTTATACAATGCTGCTGTCACCGCGTTTTCACAAAATGTTTTAGAAGTTGTTTGTCATGTGTCGACATGTAACAAGAAACAGAAACGTTTTCTGAATTGATTTTCTCCTGCAAATCCTGTGACCTGCTTTTCCTCCCAGGCCTAACATAAAGGCTTGTAGGGGCAGCGAAGCTCTGAATCCATAGTTCAACACCTGTAAGTCCAAAACAACTAGTTTCACAAGGATTGAAGTCTTTCTCTTGCTGATATTATGAGCTGGAAACCTTTTACAGCGTCCTATTACCTTATTTTGCTCCTTGTTGTTTGAAATTTGTGAAGCGGGGCTGAAGTAAAGTGGTTTCCAGTGGTTTCTAATGTAGATCTTGACATGTAAATGGGGGAGAAGTTATTCTCTACAGTGAGAAACATTTAAGAGCAGTTTCTTACCGCTTCTCACCATTGCCTCTATTAAAATTCACTTGCTGACCGTGTGGTGGGTGGACTCTGTCAGCTTTTGTAACCCATATAGACATCAAGAACTGTAAACCACTTAATCTCTGCAGTCTAGACTAGAATTCTGTGCTGTTTATCTGCTAACTGTATGAATGCTCAGGTTCTCTATCTGTCCCCCTCTGCAGAAACTTGAGGAGGAGAAAGGAAAGCGGGAGAAGGAGAGGCAGGAACTGGAACGCGAACGCAGAGAGAGGGACAAGGAGAGGGAGAGGGAACGTGAGCGGAGGGAGCGTGAAAGGGAGAAGGACCGAGAGCGAGAAAGGGAGAGAGAGCGGGAAAGAGAGCGTGAGAGGGACAGGGAGCGTGAGCGGGAAAGAGAGCGGGAGCGAGAGAGAGAATGGGACAGAAGCAGAGACCACAGTGAAGCTCGCAGCAGGTCAAGGTGAGAAACCTCATTTTTTTTCTGTGACTCAGCTAGTAAAAATGGTTTTATTGGTTATATTTTTGATTCCATATTTATTGGTTTTACTGTTCTCAATTGATTTTCGTGATTTTCCAGAGAGCAAAGCCGTGACCGAGAAAGAGATAAGGATAAGAAACGAGATCGTGAGGAAGATGAGGAGGAAGCTTATGAACGACGCAAACTGGAGAGGAAGCTCCGGGAGAAGGAGGCTGCTTATCAGGAGGTTGGGCGTTGTTGTTTTTTTACTACTATAATGCGATCCGTATCCAGATTCTAGCCCTCAGTTTAATTTGAGCATCATGTTTTATGTGCTGTACAGAGGCTGAAAAACTGGGAACTGAGAGAGAGGAAGAAAGCCAGAGACTACGCTAAGGAATCGGAGAGAGATGATGAGCGCAGACGGGAGACAGTAAGGGAAATCTCTTCTTGCATCTGTCTAGTCAAATATAAAAAACACTTACAATTTTTTTTCTGAATTAGGCCAGTAATGTGCCCTTGATGTGTTGACCATGGACAAACGAACTCTTTTTGCGTGTCTCTCAATTAGGCGAAAGAAGGCAAACGATTAAAGGAGTTCTTGGAGGACTATGATGACGATCGGGATGACCCTAAATACTACAAGTAATTTACTGTTTTTTCTTCACTATATATGCAAGTAGGACCTCAAGTTGTTCAAAGTGGGCGGTCAGAAAGAGCAGTGTTTAACATGGAAGGTGACCCCGAGGTTGTACATATACATTTTCATTTTAACAACCTCTGAAGGTAGCTGGGTCTCTTTACATTTATTGAGCCTGTCAGAATCTGTGATTCAGTTAGCCATTTTTAAAAATGGCAAACAAATTAATTTATGTCCAGTTATTAGTGGGGGAAGTTTCTTTTAAAGCAAGTGAACGTTTATATAATGTCCCAAAACATTGTTGCTGTGCTTGTTAGCATCCAAACGTATATAAATCAGTTTGTGTTAAACGGTTACTAATGATATCAAATTTGTTGCATTACCCCAAAATCAGTGTAAAGTCTCAGCTACAGATGCAGGTTTCTAAACATTTATTTGACATCGCTGTATTGATTACTGTCTACTAGCCAAAACACTTCTGAAAATAAAAAAATATAATTACTCATTACTTAGTGGTCCGATTGTGGTTTGTTTTCATTGATCGTTGAGGTTACAGATGAGTCACGGTCAGTAATTGTACACGTGAAGGGTTTGTACACTAGATAAACTACCACCTCTATCCTCCATAGACCTTTTTTTTTTGTTTTTGTTTTTAAACTGTGCTGTTTCTGGGTTTGGCCTGTAGGGGCAGTGCACTGCAGAAACGCTTGCGTGATCGAGAGAAGGAGATGGAGCTAGACGAAAGAGACAGGAAACGAGAGAAGGAGGAGCTGGAGGAGATCAGGCAGAGACTGTTGGCTGAGGGACATCCTGATCCAGACGCAGAGCTACGCAGGGTACGTCTATCATCTTAGACATGCAGTTACAGTGAAATCAGTGTGACACAATTTGCAGAATTTTTTTCTCAAATATTTTTCTTTGCATGGCTGTTATTTTTGCCATTAAAGCAATGGTCATCTTAAATTTGCAGCACTTTGTCAGTCAGTACTGCACATCGCTTTTAAAATTCAAAGAACACGATGTTCTTTTATAGTGCTAACCTGGAGACTATTACTATTTGTTACTTCTTTTCTTTACTTTGCTCTCATGCAAGACTAAAGAAAACAATGTCTTGGTTAGTGTGCATTTTGCTTATCAAATCATGCTACAATAACCCACACATCACAAATATTCCAATGCAACTGGTTTTGATGAGGCTTATATGAGGCTTATAAAAACATTGATTTTACACCCTTCATTTGAAGTAACACATTCCATTTGAATTTGTAAAATGATTTCAAACTGCAATTATTCAGAGCAAACGGTCAAATAATTAGATTGTGACACACTTTCTCTGTATGTAATTTTATTTATTTTTTAATCGCAGATGGAGGAAGAGGCAGAGCGCTTGCGGCAACCCCCAGTAAAGCCAGAGCCTGAGGAAGAACGAGAGAGCAAGCCTTCTCGTGAGGAACGTGAGAGAGAGAGGGGAAGAGAGCGCGAGAGGGAACGAGAGAGACGCCGGCCAAACGTCCAGTTGCAGTCAGACGAGGATGTAGAGGACGGAGAGGAAGTGGAGGATGAGGAAGACTCTAAGCCATGTCTTAAGCCCACAATGAGGCCCATCATGGCTGCCCCGTCTGTGTCCTCAGCCAGTGGTAACGCCTCACCTGACACACCAAGGGAAGAGTCACCCTGTGGCATCATAATTCCCCATGAAAACTCCCCACCGGAAATCCAGCCACAGGAGGAGCATCGACCCAAAATAGGCCTCAGCCTCAAACTCGGTAAGTCAGCAGGAGTAGAGAAGAAAAAATGTTTGTTTTTTTTCTTTTCTTTTTTTTGGTGGTGGGGTGGGGTGCATTCTGATATTCCCTTAAAGGGCATTCTGTTAGTCTCTTTTAGTTTATTTCACTAATACCAATGGTTATTTCACTAATACCAATATGGAAAATCTCTTTCCTCAGATTTGTGTGTGATTACTGTCTTCCTTTTAGATTAATTTGACCATTATGGAACTGTTTGTCCGTAGTATGTGTTCGCATTCCTGATATCCCTGCTCTTCCTCTGCTAGGTGCCACAGGCAGCCCTAGTCAACCAAGTGTGGGCAAACGTAAGAAGCTGGCTGTGGAGAGCGTCTTCAACCGCTTTGATGATGACGAAGTGGATGAAGCACCTCGGAAGAGGAAGCTAGTGCCTTTAGATTACGAGGATGAAGACAAGGGCAGTGTTGGAGTTGAGGGTGCTGGAGCAGCAGGGGGCAAAGGGGCCAATACAGAGGAGAAACGCAAACACATTAAGAGTCTAATCGAGAAAATCCCTACTGCTAAACCTGAGCTTTTCAACTACCCGCTTGACTGGTCTGTCGTGGACTCTGTAAGCATCACCTCTTGTTATAAACCGTTTAAACAGTTTTATGGGAATATGTCTATGGAATTGTTATGGTGGATGGGTAAAGTAAGTGAAGGCAATCGGCAATCATGACAGCACGATAAATGTACGAATAAACTCAGTTTTTAAAATTCATTTCTGCACTTAAATCATAAAAATGATTACCATATAATTATAATTCAATTTATGACTCCGCAATAGACTTTTGCTATAAACTCATTTGCCCATGATGCTTCTTGTTAGACTCTAATGGAGAAGCGCATTCGACCATGGATCAATAAGAAGATTGTGGAGTACATTGGAGAGGAAGAAGCCACTCTAGTTGACTTTGTTTGCTCAAAGGTAAAGGTTAATATGTTCTGGATGTACAAATGATCATTTGTTCTTTCAGGCTCTGTCTGAGCCTGTGTTAAGCTGGATGTGCTGTTGTGTTCTTATCTTCAAGTTAAAAATAGTGTGTGCACTCATAACCTAAACAAAAATCTCCACATATACATATTTAAAAATGCAAAGGAAAATACAATAACTAATGATTAATGGTGGCAAATACTTTTTGTCTAATCAGCCATCTTGTAATTTTGAGTATTTCTTTTATAAAAGAATTTTACTACAAATATAGTGATTGTTTATACGCGTAGATGATGAAATTCATGTTTCTCACAACAGGTGATGGCTCACAGTACGCCGCAAGGCATCTTAGATGACGTTGCTATGGTGAGTAATTCTGCACTGCATATATTACTCCCTTTTTTTCTGGTTTTAGTTGTGTGTAAAGCATTTGCGATTCTTCCTTCTATCCAGGTGTTGGATGAAGAAGCAGAGGTGTTTATTGTGAAAATGTGGAGGCTATTGATTTACGAAACAGAGGCCAAGAAGATTGGACTAGGCAAATGAACGAGCACTGAACAAGGATCAGAGCTGAGCCTGACATTCCTGTTTGAAAAGCCCGGCATGTGAAGAGAGAAACATTCGGGGCAACTCAGCAAAACATTTTACCCAGCAAACTGATTACATCCTTTATATAAACATATTGTCCCTACACCTTTCATCCACCTGTGACTGTGTTGATTAGTGAGCACTGGATCTGAAACCCCATCCCATCTACTCATTCACTGCTAGAGATTTGGGTGAGGTGAATATTTCCTCAGGGCTTGTCTGATGGGTTTCAGCATATCTTCATCATGCCTGCTTGAAGTATAATTGATGTCTTTGAAAGCAGTATCTTATTGTAAGCTGCCACCTCTAGGTTACGGTTTAATTATTTTTTTTTGGTAATAGAGTTGAGTTGTACCAAAGAGTTTATCTCCACACGTGTCTCGATGTGATTCGTTGTTCCACCACGGCGAGGGGGGAAAAAAAAATACACACAAAACAGGAATCGGACCCCACATTTTTGGAAGCGTCTGGCTTAAATTGATCTCAAGACGTGCAACGATGGAAACAGTGGTCTCTGTTTTTGTATGTAGTAATGGATGTGTTTTCAATAAAAGTAATCTTTTTTTTAAAATAAAAATTAATTTACGGGTTTTGTGTTTCCTTTCGTGGGGTCATTTGAGCTTAAAAAAAAGGGAAACATGTCCTGCAGAACTAACACCTTTATGGAAGCTGATGTTTGAGAACAGCATGCATGATTGAAAAGTAAAAAATACAAAAACAAATATAGGACTAACAAAAAAAAAATCAGTACTTTCTGCCTAGGCATCAACTCAAACATTCACTTAGTTTGTGTATAAATTTTAATTTTACATTTTTTTTTTCCTTTTACATGTGTTGTTTAGCCATTCTGTTGGATACAAAAACAGTTCATACTTTGAATATCTCTGTATCCTCTCTATGAGGGGTTGCCTGCTGCTGGTGGAGCTCCACCTCCTGAAAACCTTTAACACACCAAGGGCTTGTTAATCTTCAGCTTTGGCCTCCATTTCCTCTGCATCGTCGTCTCCGTCCACCTCGGCGTTCTCTCTCTCCAAACGCTCGAGCTGTCGCTGTAGCTCCGTCTCATCCGTATCGGTCACCACTTTAGGCTGAAATCATACATACACAATGACATGTAGCACTTCTCAAAACTAAAATAGCATAAATCCTAAAACTTTCAGATTATAATCTATATCGAAGAGGCAGACCTCCATCTGGACGTTGAAGACGCCTCGTTTCTCCTCAATCTTCTCCTTAATGACAGCCATGGCCTGGTTGAGCATGGAGAGACCTTCGGTCCGTTCCAGAGTGGTGGTGGTCATCACATACCGTGGGGGAGCTATTAGGTTTATCTACACCCAAAAGAAAATCACTGACTCATTTCTGAACAATCTTAATACAGGAGGACAAATGTATTTTCGAACAGGACCAGACTAAACCTCGTAGATTTTGTGTATGATCATTCATTCATGCACCTCAAAAGTAACCGGACAATCAAGCGTTAATTGATTGTCCGTTATTTTATTAAGCATGAAAGCTTGTGAATTCTTATAAATATATTTATGATTGCAAATTTATAAGAATTCACAAGCTTTCATGCTTAATAGTTTCCAGCTCTTTTGAAGTCACCTGTTTTCACTATTAGCAAATTGTGTTAACCCTTGCCCACGGGACCCAGTCATAGTACAAAATGCTGTAGGAAACGATTCAGAAGTTTCGAACGTCAGCACTCTTGCAAAACATGGCACCAAGTAGAAAGGAAAAAGGTCTCAATGTAAAATCACTACATCGCTCCACATACAGACTGCAAATTTACACCCACTTATTCATTTAGCTCCACACGGCTTTGGACACTCAAGTCTCGTTACCTTGATTGGCATGGCTTCTGTGGAGCAGTTCAATCCAGCCCTCAGTGCATCTTTAACAGCATCAATGCCCTCATAGCCATAACACGCCACCTCGATGTCTAATCAGGCCAGAAAGTGAGAGCAGGGTTTCATTCAGGTCACACTTATCAACTGCTCAGCTATATATATATATATATATATATATATATACACACACACATACATAAGTGTACATAACATAGTGGTTTCAGCACCTGCTCTGATTTTGACTGCCTGTGGTGTGAGCCTCCTGTTGATGTTATCAATGAGTACGTTCCTCTCCTCTTCTGTCAGGTCCAAACCATCCAGAATGGCGGGATCCCTGACGTGTAAAATAAGCAACAAAAGTGAAGATGTGTATAATTCATACTTTAGCTGGACACTGGAGACAAAATCATGATTATGCACCATTTTCAGGATTTGCTATTTTGTAAAAGGTTTCTAAAAAACAAAACTAACCACCGGTGGACTAATTTAGTCCAAGCACCACAATAGGTAAGGTAGATCATACATCAACAATTTTTGTATCCCTGCTGGCTCTGTAATGTACATACAGTAGTATGGTCCAGTACCGTAGAACTGTAACCAGACTGGTGAAGTTTCAGCAGCCATGTAGAATTTACATATACATTATTTAGCAGACGCCCTTATCCAGAGCGACTTACATGTTATCTCTCTCGCTCTCTTTTTTTTTTAAATACAACTGAGCAATTGAGGGTTAAAGGCCCTGCTCTGGGGCCCAGCAGTGGCAGCTTGGTGGATGTAGGAATCGAACTCAACCTTCCGATTGGTAGTCCAACACAATCCCTGGGCAGCTACAGATTTTAGGAGTCATGGTGAACCTGATAAGCAGCAACATCTCGCTGACACGAGGAGTCTTTTTGCACGTCTTGTTTTTGCTTTGTTTTCTGACTCCTTTATGCATTTTATGAAATTTGCTAAGTAAATATAATTACCACCTCCCCAATGGGGTAAAGAAATTCTTTAAAAGCAATCATATAAATAACAACAGATGCTCAAGCTGTTGGTATCATCATGAAATAACACAATCAGCAACACGACGTGTTCTCGGTTTTAGACAAAAGTGCTGATTTTATAGTCTTGAGCAACTATCCAATAAATCAAAACTAAAAACTTTGCCTAAAATTACACATGCATGTGTTGTAATAAAGCTTCAGTACTTACGACACGGCTTGTTTAAACACATCATAAGCGCCGTATCCTGGTTTCTTGTATTTCTCATCGAAAACCCATGCGGTGCGCTGGTAGAGACTCTCCAGCTGCTCGTCCTTGGTGTACTCCAACACCTCCGCCACGTGCCTCAGAATACTGTACACCTAAAGCAAAATTCAATGTTTTGACATTGTTCTCTGACATTGAGAAAGACAATAGGATGCAATTATCCAGGAAAAAGCTGTCTGTACAAGTAAATTTTAAGAACCCGTATGATATTGTCTACTCCAGGGGTTTCCAACCAGTCAGAGACCAAGAGCACACATGAACATCATCTTTTTTCCCTGCCATTTTGAGAGCGAACTTGACACATTTTTTACTCAAAGGATTTTGCTCCTACTGGGAAACTTTGAGGTATTTTCATCCCACTCACATGCGCGTTTGATGAAAATACTGTATTGAACTCAAGCGAAGCGAACACAAACAATAAAAAGACAAAAAGACAAACTTCGATATGAACGTAAGAGACGCATGAAACCGGGCAAAGAGCCACAGTTGTTAATCAAAGGAAACGGCGAACTAATCAATTAAAAAATATTCCATAAAGACATCACTGTTGCTTTAATTCACTTACTAGTAGGTAAAAACAGGTTGGATACAAAATTATTACTACTTTATCTTATCTACCAGAACACTAGGTTCAGTTTGTGGCTTTAATCGGGTAAGCAATAAAGTGAAAGAAGTCGAGTTTCTAGGCATGTGTTGCATTTTTAAGAAAATAAAAACTTTGTCCATTCTATTCTAACTGAATCGTGGTTTAATACTGAAACTGGTTTAAAATTGGCACGATGTTGCTGAGTGGCAGGTGGGAACTTACAGTCTTGGATTTGGTAAACTTGTCCTCACACTTAATGGCCTCCTCTGGAGAGACTCTTCTCTTTGACAAGTCGATATATCCTGTACAGAGAAGCAAAACAGTTTAAAACAGAGTGGCACTAACTTGGCTCAATATGTCTGCTTTGTCTCCTTTAATGTAGAGGAGATTAAATTAGCCAGTTTGGATACAAACAAATACATTCATAAATCGCTTGAGCATTAATATCCATATCGTAAAAAAAACAATTGTATCACAAAGGCTCCTACTTGCATATATGGAGACTGATTCATGTGAAACTTGATTTATAGCCATTACAAAACTATTTGAAAGTACTTTAGTGTTTGTCATTTTTATCTCTGAGTTTTGCCTTTTTATGGAGTTTTGTGGCTGTTACTAAATTTACGCACGAGTTTGCAAGAGTGAAGAAAATTAGTGTTATCAAAACCTCTGTAAATTTGAAGGGAATTTTCCTTTTGGCATACAAAAACATATGAAAGTGACTAAAGAATTGAAAAGTGAAGCTGTGTGTAGATCTGTAGCTCTTCATGTATGATTGCACTGCTGGCTGATGGTGCAGGAAAGTCTTTTTTCTCATGCTCAGTTATGAGGTTAAACAACCCACCTTTCTCTTTGTCCACTCGGATAACCACGACGCACTCGTTGCGTCCGATGCGGATAAGTTTGTTGATGGAGCGGATGCGACGGCGTGAGAGCTCACTCAGCAGGATCATTCCCTCGATGTTGTTGTACTCCAGCAAGCTGACATAAGCGCCCATCTCAGCGATGGAGCGTACGTTCACCATCACCACATCCTCCACCTCCGGGAAACGGTGCTGGTAAAACCTACAGCTGAGTCCCGGCATCACTGCAACAACACATCCTTCAATTTAGTTTCACACACTAATAACTAAACTTACGCAAAACCTATATGTGAACATCAGGACTTTTGTACTGCTATGAACATGTTAGACTATGTGAAACAAACACTTAGACTAAAAAGCATGCCAGTGAGCTCCAAACTTGAAAGTAAATGAAACAATGCTTTAGCTGACACTAAATGTGAGTGAGACTGCACACATTTGGCTTTTTTCTTTACATCACATTTAACCACCGACAGATTTGACTAATATCTGTGAGCTAATGTGGGATACAGTCGATGTGTTCTGATGCAGAGCATAAAAAAGGATGCACAGGTGAAACTATTCATCACAGCAACATTTAGGTTGTAGGGAAGCGCCAGGATGTCAATAGGTTCCAACCTAGTAATCCTCAAACAATCCAAGCTGCAAAACAGGAAAAAGAGGCATATCCAAATACACAATACATTCAGTGTTCCAGATGGATTTTCTCAACCTGAAATTGCTCATTGACACATCCTTCTAGTGACAGCAACTGTGGCTCCTTTTTGAGTCGACTTACCAATGAGTCGACTATTTTGCCTCCCAAAAGGCTTCATGTCATTGAACTGTCTCATAAATAGTTTAATTATCATCATAATATACCATATGCGATCTTTATTCAAAATATTATTTCAATTATTTTTAAAAAGTCAATAAAAATGGTCACCATTCCCTTTATTCAACTGAAATTTGCAGATGATACTACGTTCATCTGTCTCATCCCAGATGAGTCTGCATATCGGCAGGAGGTGGAGCGGGTGATGCTATGGTGCAGTCAGAACAGTCTAAAGCTAAACACCCTCAAAACTGTGGAGATGATAGTGGACTTTAGAAAAGACCCCTCAACACTACTCTCCCTCACAATATCCAACAGCCCGGTGTCATCTGTGGAGGTTTCTGGGCTCTACCATTTCCCAAGACCTGAAATGGGAGTGCAACATAAGCCCTATCATCAAAAAGGCCCAGCAGAGGATGTACTTTCTACATCAATTAAGGAAGTATGGTCTGCCACATGAGCTGTTGATGCTGTTCTACCCTGCAGTCATAGAATCTGTCCTGAGCACATTCATCACCATCTGGTTTGATGCAGTAACAAAGCAGGAGAGAGTCAGACTGCAACACACAGTAAAAACAGCTGAAAAAATAATTGGTGCCCCCCTGCCCACTCCCCAGGACCTGTACCATACAAGAACCAGAAACTGGGCAGTTAAAATCACCACTGACCCTTCGGACCCTGGACACAACCTCCCTTCTGGCAGGTGCTACAGAACTTTGCTTACTAAAACTGCCAGACACAGGAACAGTTTCTTTCCCCAGACAATCACCCTGATTAACAACTCACCATAATTCTATTCCCCTCATATCTATAAATACTGCATTATCAGAACTGTCAGTCATCACATCATCTGTATATTACACATTACTGCTACTATATATTGTACAAAAGGCATAATATTGCACAATATTATTTGCACTCCCACACTTTATGTACATAACTGATCAGTCATATTCTATATTCATATTTAATATTCATTCTGTCTATATTGTCTCTCATCGTCTGCATTGTCTTGTATAGTATAGTATTATTTATGTCTGTACTTTTGAGAGTCACAAACAGCTGGAACCAAATTCCTTGTGTGTCAACACACTTGGACATTAAACCTGATTCTGATTCTAAATTATAATTTTATGCAAAATAATTCAGATGAAGGTCAAATGAACTGAATGCATTTGTACGGGTGTATTACATAATCGAACTTCTTACTGATAAACACAAAATACTCTCATATATTTATCTAAAACAAACAAACAAAAACATAAAAACCTCTATCACGATTCTTCTGATGGGCGAGTCGACTCCCACGGATCAACTAAAAGAACCGAATCAAAGAGTCGCTTAACCGCAAACGACACCCTAAAGTTAATTATACGTGTTAATAAAGGTGTTTGCTCAGTGTTTTAAATACCTGCTATTTAAGCGTGTCTGTACTTAATATTTTTTTATAATTTCCCTGCTGTATCACACCCTAAAACGCTCTAATACACACAGACACCGCACAATGCACACTAACACGAGCAACACACTCATATAACCCACATAAGAGGTGTGTTAATAAGATAATAAGTCGAATCAGGTATATTAAAGTAGGAAACACTTCAGTAGGTGGATAATAAAAGAGCTCTAATGCGCTGCTTCACTGAGCTCCACGCCGCCACATGCAAAAAGACAGCGGCTATAGGGTTAGCCAGCTAATGCTAATGCCGAATAACACCCTCCATTTAACATGGCAAAGGAAACACACTTGTAACCGAACAGCAATAAAATGCACCATTACCTGAACGGCGATGATTCTGCCAAAATAGTATTTAAATAAAGATTCACTCTGTAATATCTCCCTTACGATAAGGAGCAGCTTCGTAGTCATGAGTTAGCAAGGAAGCCGGGAAAGCAGAAACAAGGAATGATCCAAGATGGCCGGTAAGAGCAGCGGCACTTCAAAATACAAGTCTTTTTTGCGTCCTCTCTATATAGGTATATATGTAAATAGGTATGTATGTCAAAATCAGAATCAGAATCAAAGAGTTTTATTGACAAGCATGTTTTCACATGCGAGGAATTTGTTATAGTGACAGAAGCTCCACAGTGTAGCAGAATGACATATACAATATAGGCAATTTATATGTACAAATGTACAAGTGTGAAATGAGCAATTGAAATATACATAGTATATGTTTTAAGTAAATAGTGTGTGAGAATAGTGTATCATCAGATGGTCAATAGTTCATCAGATGGATTGCCTGAGGGAAGAAACTGTTCCCATGTCTGGTCTTTCTGGTGCTCAGGGCTCTGTAGCGTCGACCAAATGGCAACAGTTCAAAGAGGGAGTGTGCTGGATGTTGCTGGATTGCTCACTCTGGAGAAGTACAGGTCTTGAAGAGTGGGGAGAGTTGTGCCAATGGTTCGCTCAGCAGCCCGGACTACCTTCTGTATTTTTCTGAGGTCAGTTTTGGTAGCTGAGCTGAACCAAACAGTAATTGAGGTGCAGAGGATGGATTCAATGATGGCAGTGAGGATTTTTCATCAGATCCTGTGGCAGGTTGAACTTCCTCATCTGGCGAAGGAAGTAAAACCTCTGCTGGGCCTTTCTCACAATGGAGTCTATGAGAATGTCCCACTTCAGGTCTCCCAGGAATCTGAATGACTCCACTGCTGTAACAATGCTGTCCATGATCTCCTGAAGTCCATGATTATCTACACTGTCTTGAGCGTGTTCAGCTCCAGGTTGTTGAGACTGCACCAGACAGCCAGCCGTTCAACCTCCAGTCTGTAAGCAGACTTGTCACCGTCCTGGATGAGGCCGATCAGTGTGGTGTCGTCTGCAAACTTCAGGAGCTTGACAGAGGGGTCATTGTCATTAGAGGAGCAGTCGTTTTGTGTACAGGGAGAAACATATGTAAACATGTACAGCATGTAATATATATAGGTATGTATGTGAATAGGTATATATGTCTGCACTGTATTTTGTTCTGCACTGTCTTTTTGTCTTGTCCTGCACTGTGTGCACCAGGTTGCACAATTGCACTTTATTTGGCTAAGACTACTTACTAAGTCCTTAGCCCTGTCTTTGTTTCATGTAGCACCACAATCTTGGAGAAACGTTGTCTCATTTCACTGTGTACTGCAACAGCTATATTTGGTTGAAATGACAATAAAAGCTTCTTGACTTGACAGTGAATAAATATAAAGGCTCTCACACTCTCTCTATATATAGGTATAGATGTAAACAAATGTACAGTGAATAAATATAAAGGCTATAGCAGTACAGAGATGTGTTGACTGTTGAAAAGTACAAGTAAATAGTTATACGGTAATTGAAAAAAAATGTGCAGACACTGTTTTAAAGGAACAACTAGTGTAAAAAATGTGTAAGCTGAATAAACAGGTCCACTATATATATATATATATGTGAAATATTAGGCAGAATGTACAGTAAGGTATATATAGAAACACATAAATAAAAAAATGCAGATGTACGTAAGGCACAATATGTGTACAAGCAACTATAAATGCAAAACGTTGATATTAAAAATAAATGTCATTAAATCGAATACATATATTTTGTACAGTATATTTAAGCGCATATATGCTCCTATCCACTAGAGGGCGCCTTTTCCATTCGTGTAACGGAATCACATGACTATTCGGTCAGCTGCCTGTGAGACGCGCTACCCAAATAACTACTAGCTCTCTACACTACGTGCACTACCTAGGGTGCGACGTAAGGCGCGGTACGTTATGCGTAACGTACACTTCATATATTCTCGAAGCGTAATTAGAACAAGGCCGTTGCTTGCGACGGTCACAGAGATTCAGTGAAAATTATCAGCCTTGGTTCAATAACAGCTTTTAAACCGGACTGTAAAAAGCCTTGTATTTAAGGAACGTATATATCTATATATAGAATCCTCAACAAAAGGCAAAGATGTCAGGCAAAGAGCGGATCGACATATTTCCTTCTAGAATGTAAGTAGCTAACTATGCTAACCGACCTGGACGTTAGCTCGCAAGAATATGTCATTTTTATTTTTTTTTTACGACAGGTTGGAAACATTTCAGACCGTTTCAACTGCATTGAGGATAACTGATGAGCTTGTAAACAGTTTCCAAGCCACAACCTGGATTACTGTACACTCATTTAATCATCTACTCGATGCTGTTTTTATCTTAATTGCTTGATTATTTTGTAGGTAAAACACATCATTAGAAGGTTAATGAGATCAGTTTGGTAGAATGATCGGTTTAATGGGTGAAATTCACCAACTTCCTGTAGTAGAGTCTTGTGATGGGTCAGAAATGGAGCTTTTCACTTTAAAAGAAGTATTACATTTAAACTGAATCCCCAGTATTGTGCATTGAAGCATCATATCTATAGTAATGAGTGCAGTTAGGGATAAATGTGGAGATTTGAAGATCTTGATCTTCTAAGAGCTTCTGTTTAAAAGCAGAAGTCTGATTCAATCTCGTGACCTGAGCTTCCTTTGAGACTGTGAGCCTTGATCCTTGAAAATGAAGCCAGATCTATGCAAAGCAGAGTCACTAATGGACGCTCTACATAATCTAAATCTCATAATAAACCATTTTGAAAAAAGCTGTTGTTAGGTTGTTATTTAAGAGACTTCTATGGCGATGAAGTAAGGAGGCGATGAAGTAAGGAGTCATCAACGGTGTCAGGAAGTGCTGCTATGGGAGAGTCTTCGAAACAGAGGACTTTTTCTTGTTGTTTTCAGTTTCTAAGGCAGGAAAAGCTGCGTTTTGTTTTGTTTCATGAGCCTCGAGTAAAAGGGGAAAAATAAAAAAGATTGGTGATGAAATGACTGTTTGTAACAGCTACAAAAGTGATATAAGTCATACAAGAGTTTTCTTTCAGGGCTCAAACCATCATGAAGGCACGTCTGAAAGGAGCTCAGACCGGACGTAACCTGCTGAAGAAGAAAGCAGATGCTCTGTCCATGCGTTTCCGGCAGATTCTAAGGAAAATCATTGAAGTAGGACTGTATAAGCTGACTACTATTTATCCTTATTTCTTGATTATCCTTATTTTTTCTAACCGGATTTCGTGTTTATTCCCAGACTAAGACGCTGATGGGAGAGGTGATGAGGGAAGCAGCTTTCTCTTTAGCTGAAGCCAAATTTGCAGCTGGTGACTTTAGGTAGGAGCAGAGGATGTGATCATGAACATTAATGGTGTGTGTGTGTGTGTGTGTGTGTGTGTGTGTGTGTGTGTGTGTGTGTGTTATTGTTACTGTATCTTGTGATCTCACTCTGTCTGTTGTTTCTTCAGCACTACAGTCATCCAGAATGTAAACAAGGCCCAAGTGAAAGTCAGGGCAAAGAAGGACAATGTTGCAGGTCTGCTTTACATAGAGTAAAAACTGACTATCTATTTTTCTGAGGAGCTTTATTTGACATAATGATTAATGTAACTGATTAATACCACAGTACATCCTAACATTAGACTCTGTAACCAAAAAGAACATCTTTGTCTCTTTTAGTGGCAAATTTTAATATTCACAAACACTCAGCGTAAACCAGTCTAATGACTAAATACTTGCAGCTGAGTTTCGGGCAAGTTTTATATTTAATATTTGCTTGTAGTGACAGAATTCTTACCATTTGGGATATCATACATACAAAGGCCCTTCTCTCATGTCAAAACGTCACAGCACAAACACTGCCCTCTTGTGATGAATCACAATAATGCATCCACACTTTAATTGACACAGCAGGGACTTTCAGAGCAGATTTATTAAAAATGATGCAGAAAATGTAACCGTTTTCAGTAACGTTCACTTTTTGACTCCAGGTGTGACTCTTCCTGTATTCGAGCACTACCAGGAAGGAGGAGACAGTAAGTCATGTTTGGAAAAATAAGAAACATAATATAAATTGAATGAGTTTGTCTGGAACTTTTTAGAAGCAAATGTAGAGGAAATTACAGGTAGAATTCATTTGAACAGTGATTTACAGATAACACGTAGCATAAACTAACAGAATTATTGTGTGTGTAGGCTATGAGCTGACTGGTTTAGCGAGGGGTGGAGAGCAGTTGTCCAGGCTGAAGAGGAACTATGCTAAAGCTGTGGAGCTGCTGGTGGAGTTAGCCTCCCTGCAGGTAGGGGGCGCACACACACGTACTATAAGTTACACTCATGTCTGTGCATGGCTGGCTGTTTGAAATTTCCCTTAGGTGTTTAGGAGTGTGTGTGTGTGTGTGTGTGTGTGTGTGTGTGTGTGTGTGTGTGTGTGTGTGTGTGTGTGTGTGTGTGTGTGTGTGCGTGCGTGTGTGTGTGTGTGTGTGTGCGTGTGGGTGGGGTTGAAGTAGTGATTGATGATCAAGAGCGATACAGAAATTCCACCCAGTTCGATGAAATTTAAGGTCATGTTTTAACATTCAATTGTCTAGTGATAGCAAAAGTCCAGAAATATGATGCCTCTTAAAAAATAATGAATATATTGCTATAACACGAAAAGCCTGCCTCCCAAAAAGCCGTTTCATTTTCAAAGCCATACGATACACGCCACTCCTGAGCTCCCAGTGTACTGAGTTCCTAGTCTGATCGCTTCTTCTTTCGGACCCACCTCATCAATCCTGACGTTCTACCCCTGGTTGGAGTCTCGTCGCTCTTTGTGCACTCTGCTGGGGCTTGATCTGCATGGTCAGTCTAACTCATGGGATTGCTGTGGATGGAGTCGCACTCATGAATTCTTTGAACCATTGTTGCGTCAGTCAGCTGCATGCTCTGGTCTTTATCAGCAATCATTTGAAGACTTTGGCAGGAAGGAATTAGTGTTAGGTCTGTGGTGAACTCAGAATTTGCACTGACCTATTAGTTCCTCAGGAGCTCTTGGGTGCACTGTTATAAACTGTTGTAGACAGGACATTATTTATATTTACATTATTTTCTGTCCAGTGTCACCCAAATGAGGATGGGTTTCCCTTTCATTTACATTTACATTTACATTTACAGCATTTGGCAGGCGCCCTTATACAGAGCGACGTACATAAGTGCTTAAACCTCTAGCATTGAATACATTAATGCTGGCTCACTAGGTTACATACTTAATACATACAAGATACCATGAGTTTAAAACATTTGTTCAAAGTTTCAATGAAAAAGTGTCAAAGGTTGTGTTTTTTTTTAAATGCAAAAGATAAGGAAAGAAGTGCTAGTTAGTTAGTCTTCAATCGCCGCTTGAAAATAGCCAGTGACTCAGCTGTCCAGACCTCTAGGGGAAGTTCATTCCACCACCTTGGTGCCAGAACAGAGAAGAGTCTTGTAGTATACTTGCCTCTTACCCTGAGAGATGGTGGAACCCGTCGAGCAGTGCTGGTAGATCGGGGGGTGCGGGGTGCAGTGCGAGGAATGATGAGGGTTCTGAGTCTGGTTCCTCTCAAGGTTTCTTCCCCATATCATCTCAGGGAGTTTTTCCTCACCGCCGTAGCCTCAGGCTTGCTCATTAGGGATAGATTTTCGAGATAAATAGTAAGTTAATTTTAAACTTGAATTTTTTAAAATTCTGTTTCTATACTTCTGTAAAGCTGCTTTGAGACCATGTGAATTGTTAAAAGCGCTATAGAACTAAATTGAATGGAATTGAATTTCTGACGTTTTCACCTTTTGTTTTTGGATCACCCCATTTACAGACCTCCTTCGTCACCTTGGATGAAGCCATCAAGATCACTAACCGTCGCGTGAACGCCATCGAGCACGGTGAGACAGAGACGAGTCTGTACCGCTCTCAGGACGTGTTCTGATGAACACGCCTGTTTAATACGACGAAAAACCTGATTGGCCAGCATGACACATGAAGCACTTCTTTCTAAAACATTTACTTTATAAAAAAAAGTTATTAAAAAAAGTAGTAAATATGGTTGGAGGAGTTTTAGGGCTTTTCTTGGACTAAGATTGACCAGAGAAAGGATGACGCCACAGATATTGCAACATGAAACATTACAAATTCATAATAAACGCTACAGGAGATTAAAGCATTACTGTTGAATTCTCTTTCTCTTCCCTTAGTGATTATTCCAAGGATCGAGCGAACCCTCACGTACATCATCACTGAACTGGATGAGAGAGAAAGAGAAGAGTTCTACAGGTGAGTCATTTACATGAGTAATCAGAAAAGATACGGCAAATTTTGAAGAAGTGTTTTTTTTTTGTATTTGTTTGTATTTGTTTCCTATAGTAAAATATTTTGGACCAGAGCAGTTGATCGCCAAACTAATTTAAGCAAGATTAGTTAGTAGGGAGGGGAGGGGGGGGTGGTTATGGGGGGCACACTAAGGGGAGGTACCTAATAATTTAATAGGACAGAGCCTACTTGCAGAATATTTGATTTGCTGCTTCATAACAACTAACAACACTGTAATTGTTCTGTGGTTCTGAATAATTAAGCGGTTTGGTCAAAATATTCACAACAGAGTTATAAGAAAAATAAGCTTGAGTTATATGACTAAATACGTCTGCATAGTGAGAACATTTTACATGGACTGAAGGAAAAAAAGATTTAGCCCCTAAGTAATATTATATTGGCAAAAATTTGTGTTAATGAGTCAATATTTAGATTTACAGATAAATCATGTTGCACTTTGTGATTTGTTTATCAACCTTCCAACAAACCACACTTTATTTTTTTTTCACACTTTACCAGCCGAAATGTATTTCTAGATTTATTTGTGGTTATTAAATTGCACCCAGTGTTTTGATTCAACATAATACGGGCGTTGAATAATCCAGACACACACGCGCATGATGTGTGTAAGTGAATAATCTGGTGTTTACTGTCATTTTACTATCATTTCTAACTTCAATAAGTCTGCTTAACTGAGATCCCTCTGTCTCCCTTCGACTTCAGGTTGAAGAAGATTCAGGAGAAGAAGAAGCAGATGAGGGAGAGGACAGAGAAGGAGATAGCGCTGCGCCTGGCTGAGCTCGGTCCCATCACCGAACCAGCCAACATGTTCGATATGGAGAAAGATGAGGATCTGCTGTTTGAATGAGTCTCCTTCAAGCTTCAGCACACACTATTTATTCCGCGTGCCTACGGGGCCCAGCGTGATCTATTTTGTGAAATCACCTTTGTTTTGTGTATATTTGTTGGTGCTTATTTTGTTTTCATTTCGACCTATTGGCAGAAAAATGCATGTTCACATTATAACAGCTATATATGAAATCTAAATTATAAATATATGTACATTGTTGGTTTACGCTGCTATCATTGACTGTCATTGTTCTCTGTATGGTTTACTGTCCCTGTGTGTGTGTGTGTGTGTGTGTGTGTGTGTGTGTGTGTGTGTGTGTGTGATTTATCACTGATGACTGTATGGAATTCCCTGAAATACCATTCCAGTTCCCTCAGGAGGATATAAGTAGTTCTTCATGCTAGGCTGTTTTATATGTAGTACGTACTCGAGTGCAACATAGAAACCTGATGTAGTCCAGACCATGGATTATGTCAGAAACCTTTATGATCCCTGTGTGTGTGTGTATTACATACAGCTCATTGAATCCCAGTATCATCTCACTATTAATCCACTGTTAGACATTTCAGAGTAATTCCAGTGATCCTTGCTGTGCTGAAATACTTGTATCGTCCAAAATATTATTGTCATCGTGAAAGTCATTTGGAATAAAAATGGTTGACTTTCTTTCTCCGTATGAACTTTTTTGTTAGTCTAAGTTTTACATGAATATTCCCTTACACCTCCAACTGAACCTTTCCACATTTTGTAGTGTTCTAGCAAAACCGAATGAATCAATTCCACAGACACTTTATAGCTCTATTTGACCAGCATGTTAAAGCTTTGTTAGTGAAATAGTCCGAAATTATGTCGTATAAGGTGTCTTTTAGGTGTCACATGTCACATTTAGATGAAGAAAAAAAAATCATACAAAGACAGAAAACTTCCTCATCATGGATGTCTAAGGGTGACTTAGTGGTTAGAATGTTCGCCTCACACCACCAGAGTCGGCGTTCGATTCACGCCTCCGTCTTGTGTGTATGGAGTTTGCATGTTCTCCCCGTGCCTCGGGGGTTTCCTCCGGGTACTCCGGTTTCCTATCCCGGTCCAAAGACATGCATGGTAGGTTGATTGGCATCTCTGGAAAAATTGTCTGTAGTGTGTGAGTGAATGAGAGTGTGTGTGCCCTGTGATGGGTTGGCACTCCGTCCAGGGTGTATCCTGCCTTGATGCCCGATGACACCTGAGATAGGCACAGGCTCCCCGTGACCCGAGAAGTTCGGATAAAAGCGGTAGAAAATGAATGGATGTCTAAGGGCAGTTGCAGAATTTATTACACAGGTCTTTATGTGAAACTTATTTTTAAAAATAAACTAAATTTGTAGAATCGGACCTTTTATAAATTGTTCCAAAAAATGTTCTTTCATAAAAATCTCTTAGTATTATTTCATTCTTTATTATTAGATCATAACAGACGTTGCTTTGCATTATATAATTGCATTGTATACACAATTTTAAAGAGCATCCTGAAAGAACACTTCCTGAAGGTGTTTGTATTCCTGGAATACTTTGCTTTTGTGTAACTTGCTAACACAAGCCACAACGTTTAAGCATGGTAAAACACTAGGTTAGTGGTCTTAAATATATTTTAGCCAAAAATAAATTTCTTTTTTTAATTACTTTTTTAAAAATGAGATGGATCTACGAATTTTTGTCTCACTCCTTGTTACCAGTGATGTTTGCTTAAATTTTCCAGGTGTGTTTACAAAGAATATACAATCACCATAAAAAATGGTATTACGTAATACATCCTGTTTAAATCACCTGCTATTACATAGTATACATAACATAGTGTTCTGAGTGCGGCACATGACAACAGGTTCATGGAAAACATTATACATGTCATGTTTCATGAAGAAGCTTTGTAGAAAAAACCTGTACAAATCATTTTTTTATATAATGATCAAGGATTTTATTATCATAGTCTCTCTCATCAGTTTCATATCATTACAGAAAATGTTATTGTACAGTGTTTGTTCAGCAATGTCTCCTCTTTGCTCGGTAAGTTTTCTCCGCAGTGCTGGTCACGTAGATCTGTACAACACGGTTTGTGTTTTTTACTGTACAGGTTTGTGTAGTAGGTTAAAAAGGCTCTCAGCACTTAAATAAGCTGTTTTAATCAGCATGTTTATATATATACGGTATATATATATATATATATATATATATATATATATATATATATATATATATATATTCAAATAAAAGATTATCCAGTGACTCCGCCCCCTGGGGGTTAGGGGAGGAGCTTCACCAGGTTAGGTGACTAATAAGGAAGCTTCAGGGATCGGGTAGGTGGTTTCGTGTTCCCCCACACAAAACCCCCACTGCGTACATAAACAAGACTCACAAGAGAAACAACAAGCAAAGCTCTCGGTGAAGCCATAATGGTGCGTACGGATGAGGAAAGAAACCCAGAGGGTCGCAGGTTGTGCCACTCTCTATTCACCTCATGATAATCATGTTTGAGCTATCAGATCCGTTTGTTGTTTAGCCAAAAATGTATTTTACACAAGGACCCACATTACCCCAATACCCCAAGTTTGCCCAGTTTGCTAAACTGGGGCGGTCATTCTCCATTACTTGTTAGTTACATTATCCCTGTAGCTCCAGTAAATGAATAATGAAGCAAAATTCAGACACCAAACACCACATGTTGGCTGATCAGTTACATTTTAGGGGTAAAGTGGAAGTTGTGTAAAAATGAATTTTTAGCCAAACTATCGCTTTAAGATGAGGAAATGATGTATATATTTTTTTTCCTGGCAGGCACCTACTGCTTTCTATTAAAATGCTACAGCTATATCGATAAGGTCTAGCATCGAACACACAAAGCAATCGCAATGAAAAGAACAGAGCTGTCTTAATATAATAATCATGAGAAGAATAATGATCATAATCAATAATAATAAGAGTAATAATTATAATAATATATTACAGAATAAATCTCTTTTTTTACTTAAAAGTTATTTTTTTAAGGTTTTAAATACTAGGATCTTTTTTAAATCTTTTTTTAAATATGTATCTAGTAGTTTTTCGTGATCGAGATGTCGACTATACTTCAACGTTATCCAAATCAATAAAAACTAGCTGTGCCATTGCATATTACAGAGATAGTCGATGATATGTGGGCATGCACCGTGAACCACCGCTCGCTCGCAGCTCTATGCTCCCTCTATCCCCCTTTCCATCGCTGATGACATCATAGCCGCCCTATGACCATGACGTCCACCACCTCGCCTTTGTGCAGCTCCACGTATTGCTCTGTTTTGGGAGGTAGCATGAGGAGGCCGTTGGCGCTGCGCATGCTCATAAGTCGGCTGTTCACCTGGTTCCCTGTGTCCGAAAAACAAAATAAGGATGAGAGTTAAATCGCAGCCCTTAAAGAGCGGAAAAGACAAATAAATCAGAAAAAGAATAAATTGGTGTGTTAAGAAGTGTTATGTTGGCTTTGTTCATTGAAAAGGTTTACCATTACACCAGTGGTCATAAGAAAAATACACAAAATGCTATGAAAAATTACCATTTTTTTCTAACTCAGACCAGAGGAGCTGGCAAAGGGTTGGAAAAGATGAGGGTTTTAGCCACATGAGACTATGACACCAACATTTGCATAATTATTACCTCACTAACTCTTGTAGTGATTGAATGATGACTGTCCAATGGCTGTATACTAACTATACTAATCTGTTTAACAGCTCGACATGTAAGTTTTACATTACATGTACGAAATTACAGACAGGTTTCTTGTACTGGTAAATCTTGTCATTTATTTGTGGTGTAAAATGCTTTCAGTCCTCAAAAGACTAAGGACTTTCAACAGTACTTGGGGAGATTAAGCCCTAGAAACCCCACCATCGCAAGGCAACTGACTCAGAATGAGACTGTAGATTCATGCAGCCCATCACTTGTTTTAAACAGTGAAACTCCACCTAGTCAGGCTGTTGAAATATATCAGATGCTGCTGCTGTTCATTCTTTTACTGCACAAAATACTGTTTGAACATTCAGTATTTACACCGGTCGGTCGGCGCTGTTTCTGTTACTGTTTATTGTCTTTTGTGTATTGCATTTTTTGTACTTTTTGTATTGTCTTGTAACTTAATGTCTGCACTGTTTTTTGTCCTGCACTGTCTTTTGTCCTGCACTGTCTTGCTTGTCTTGTCCTGCACTGTTTGCACCAGGTTGCACAGTTGCACTTTATGTGGCTAAGACTACTTACATGTCCTTAGCCCTGTCTTTGTTTTATGTAGCACCTTGATCCTGGAGAAACGTTGTCTCATTTCACTGTGTACTGCAACAGCTATATATGGTTGAAATGACAATAAAAAGCTTCTTGACTCTTGAGATTCTAGCTTCCATCTAATATCATGACCATAAAATGGGGTTATTTAATGTCACAACAACAAGGACTCAGTGTTCTTTAGCTCATAAAAAGGGCAGGACAAATAAAGCATGTTTCTTTGAGCTTACAAGATGAATAATGATGTATGTTTTGGAAAAGGTTTGGATAACCCTGGTCCAATTACATATTTCGTTGATATTTGAAATGAAAAGTAAATACAGTTTCTGGAGAGTTAGTACTGCAGGTATTTTGTACTGAATTTAATGAAATAATAATAATAATCATAATAATAAAAACCAACAACAGAAAATAATGAATTAAATAATAAACCTCTGTGGTATATGCAATGATTTGGACAATATACCTATTTGTTATTTAGAAGCAACCCTTCTTCATTCTGATGTCTTTGTACAACAGAATGATGCACCACTACTCCTGTGTCAGCTAAACCTTCTAAATCCATGCCATCATTTAGAGGTCAGAGAATTTATTATTCTCAATTTGTTGTTAATTATTCTTTACCTGCCTAATGAGGTCTTTAATAACTGGAAAGGTCTCCAACTCAAAATTTTTTGACATGCCACATTTCTGGGTTCATTATTTTTTACATTTTTTAACAATTTACATAATATCTAAAGTAACTCCATTAACAAATTAAAATATAAAAATATTTCCTGCATTGTTTGTGTTTACTTCTTTCCCATACATACAGGTGTGCCTACCTGTGCTCTGAGCCCATGGCAGCGGCTCCTGATGGTGCCATGTTAAAATACAGCGGTGATACTCAGGACGTGGGTCCAGCTTTACATCACAGGACAACTGCAGACACACAGCAAGAGCATTTCATCCACTTGCTTGCTAGCATTAACCCTGTTTTCACAACTGAAGTCTACAACCAAGTACAGTTCTTATATCGATATGAACCATTAAACTGTAATTCAGTTTCAGTTAAAGCTCAACAAGAAAACATTATGTAAAACATGAAAAGTCACAAATCATGAAAAAGTATGAAGCTGAATTTGATCCATACTTCCGCTCATGGATCAGATTACTGTGATGACACACAATATTTAACAGCATTAAAACACACGTAACATATTTCATTTTGTCTAATTTCCAGTTTGAACTTTTCAATCTATTGGCAGATCATTTTGTTTCTTTCTAGAAATAAATCTTTAAATTTGTCAAGAAATATGATTAATAAACACAATATCTTGTAATATTATAATAGTAAATACTAGAAAAGATAGAATTGGATTAGATTTTGCAGAATTAATAAAGTAAAATCAGCTAAACAAGAATCTGAACGCTGTTAAACATAAGGTTTGTACACAATTGTATGACTGGCTCTTACTCTAGCTTTGATGATGGTGGGTCGTGGGTCCAGGATTCCCTGCATCTTCCTCAAGGCAGGTATTACAAAGAGATTACACGTAACCACGGCTGACACGGGATTCCCTGTGAAAAACAAATTATTTTACTGATGTGTTGAGAGCTGAGACAGCTAATCAGGGCTATAAAAGGAAACTTCACTATCAGTGAAAAATAGAAGACTTTGCCTTCTTAAATGTTATTAATATTTCTGATACTTTGAAGAAAATGTATGTTATAATCAGAAGGCATATTAGGGTTTGATTTGATTATACACACACACACACACACACACACACACACACACACACACACACACACACACACACACACACACACACACACACACACACACACACACACACACACACACACACACACACACACACACACACACACACACACACACATATACACACAAAGACTCTTGGAAAAGCAAAACTGCATATGTGTGTGTATGTTAATGTGTTAATAATCAAATCAAACCATTATATATATGTATATATATACACAGGTGTATATATATATTTATATACAAAAAATAATCTGAATACTTTTGTCTTATGGCTAATAAATACATACCAACAAACTCTCTCACCATCCCTACCTGGTAGAGCAAAAATTAGCTTTCGTGTACCGTCCATGTCCAAAGTGGCAAATGTTGTAGGGAGACTATATGGAAGAATAAACACAAATAATATGACTGCTGCTTTTCAGAACTGCTGTTCAGAACATTGCCTACTCATTCATCCACTCACCCGGGTTTCATAAAGACACGCCCAAAGTGAATCTGAGCATGGAGGTCAATATCCAACACCTGCTTCAGGTAGTCCTGTTGAAACAGGCCAATTAAAGGTCCACATTAACGATGATCGAAACACGCATTCTCATAAAACCCCAGACAGTCCCATATGGCAGGCAAGGAAATTCATACATTATTTATCACCATCTCTTACTGCTGTGGGAAGATTCGCCTGCATCTAAACTGAGCCACGAGATGTCAGCATGGAGTTAAAGTGTATACATTAGACCGGCCCTGTGTGCCTATAATCTCAACAGACGCTCATCAACTTCCCCTCATGACAAAAAAATACATGAAAACTACCTCACTAAAGGAAAACTTTATTTGTATACACACTTCATATGCAACCGTCAATATTGGTGTCCTTTACTAAATTATGGATAAAAGCATTTAGGATAAAAAAATTGTATAAGGATAAAAATATAATGAATTGCACAAAGAAAGAGCTGAAGAATTTACTAGAACAATGAAGCTAAGTGATTTTCTTAATTTATATTGTATATTTCCTTGTTAAGCCATGTTCTTTCATATAGTGACTTTATCACTGCAAGTCACCAGTCCCCAGTAGGTGTTCCTACTAATAGCTGCCACACTTACATTTATGAGAGGGGTGAGCAACTAGCATTTCACTACTGACAATTTTCTTGCCTTTAAAATAAATGTTTTGGAGGGAGAGCATTTGAATATAAAATTCAGCAGTGTATATCTGCATCATATCATAAGAGATGATGGCGCCCTTTTCACGGATCAAACGAGCTCTGCTGTCATCACTCACACATCAAGTTGCCTATAGTTGCTGTAGCTTATGTTGTTATGCTGTGGCAAATATTAAGCATGTAGTTCTCCCATTTGTAGCTATCCCATAACACCTCTAAAGGCTCGTCAAATAAACCTCCTGTGAGCTGATAGAGCAGCCAGGTAGGGGTGGAAATTTAGGCAAGGAACTTATTCAAGTCCTAGAAGTCTTATGATAAGTCCTCACCTTCTCACCCATGGACACACCCCCTGAGGTGATGATGACATCGGCACGGCTGATGCCCTCGTTCAGGGCATTCAAGAGGTCATCTGGGCTGTGGGAGGAGACAGGAAACCACAGCAACTGTTACCATGATAGCAGCGGTATCAGAAGTAGTAACCAAAAAAAGAAAATGGTTCATTTTTTCCATGTGGCCGAAAAACATATTTGTGATCATGTAGAATTTTTACATCATGGCATGGCATGTGTAAAATTTGTACTAGTAAAAGCCAAAAGGAAATAAACAGCTAATGTAGGTCATACAAAATAAAGTTAATCTTGCATTAAAATGTATAAGATAATAAACTGTACATGGACAGGGAAATCGGAGTGAACGTTAAAACACTTATAATGTTAAAATTGTTGCTTTTAAACATCACTGATGTGATCATACCTGTATATGAAGAATCTTTCTTTTATTTTAAAATGTGGATTTCAGTGTATTAAAATGATCTGATAAAGTACAGTCCACCCTGAAGGTTCTGCCCCAGCATCTCTGCCACATTAGTTCCCTTTTTCTCTGTTCAATTGAAGTGTTTCTTTAAAAAGATAGTGTATGGGACTTTGAGATTGAATATATTTATATGAGTACAGACATAAGACCAATTCTCAAAACAATTCCTAAATGAAGCTTTAAGCCATCGTTGAGTCATTTACATCATGGCAAGATGTCCACATACTTTGAGTAATGTAATGTGTTTCGTATTTTTTGTAACTTAAAATTGGCAGCTTGCTGAATAAATTTGTAATATTGTACTGCAACAGGTTGATCATGTTATAAATCAATTATTCCCTGTATCTAATCCAGCCTGCATATTTCTGTATAGAATGTAAACTATATGGCTAAACATATATAGACACCTGAACAATACATTTTCTGCATTTAGAAGACATCCTTGTCCAGAGTGACTTATATTTTTATCTCATTTTATGCAATTGAGGGTTAAGGGTCTCGCTTAGGGGCCCAGCAGTGGTAGATTAGTGGACTTGGGATTTGAAATCACAACCTATTGTTTTGTAGATCTACACCTTAAACACTAGGACAATGATCATGACTTCTATATGTGAGCATTTCCCAAAAAGTTTGCAACAAACCTGGAGTCACATTATCAAATTCAAATTCTGCCTAAAATGTATGTTGTAGCAATAACATTTCACGTCACTGTATCTGAGGCTGCCAGTACAGGTTCAGCATGACAATGCCCCAGTGCACAAAGAGAGGTCCATGAGTAAATGGTTTGCCAAGGTTGGTGTAGAAAAACTGTTTCCAGTCCAAAGTGATCTGCAGAAAGCCCTGCCCTCAAGCCCATTCAACACCACTGGGATGATCTCAAACACCAACTCCACCTCACTAATGCTCTCAAATGGGCAAATCCCCACAGCCATGCTCTAAAATCTAGTGGAAAGCCTTCCCAGAGGTGTTCAGGCTACATGTGTTTAGTGTGAGATGAACCAGATGTCAAGATACTCACTTGTCTCCTACGATGCCCAGGTTAATGGTGGGGTAGCCGTGCTCCTGGATAGTGGCAAGCAGCGTGGATCGGTTTGAGTCACGGATCTTGCCTGGGTGTAGATCATCCTCAGGGTTCAGCAGCTGAAAAAGTGAATTGGTTACATGGTCAAACAAACACAACCCTTATCACCTTTAATAAAAACTGGTCTGGTTAGCATTATTCTGTAAAAATTTGACAAAGGTTACAAGTACAATTTTAATAAAAAAACATTTAAAGAAAGACACCTCATACTTTTTAATTGTTTATAATTATGTTTACTGTTGCTGAATGTTTGCAAAAGTTCCTGTTAAACTGTAACATCGAAAAACACCCCCAGCCTTTCCCTTTTTTTTGTCTATTAATGCTTGTAAAACAAAAAAGAGCTTATGTTATCAACAAGCCAGAAATTGTAAAGTCCGATGTAAATGTTAAAGTCAGAATATGTTTCAAAAACACACACTGTCAAAGTAAGTTTCCTTTCCTTTATATAAGGAATGAGTTGTTACTATATAAACGATAACGTATTTGAACATTCACTGAAATTTGTCATTTTACTCTCGCCCATATAAGTACTGCATGTGAATGTTATGTGTGTGTGAGAGATAGAATTCCAACCTCGTTTCCTGTAGACATTACGGCCACCACAGGGAACTTGTGCACTTCCACTTCTGTGACTCCCACTGTGGCCAGCAAGCCGATCTCCGATGGGCCCATATGAGTGCCTTTGGCCAAAACACACTCTCCACGCTTTATATCATGACCAATGGGCCTGAAACACACATATACAAGGTGTGTTTCATGATAAGTTCAACGATTACAGTGGACCAAACTAAGGCATTTATTTACAAATGTAAGCTACTGCTGTCAGCAACTGATGTCAGGCAGTAAATGGAATTTAATTGTACGTAAGAACCCGGATTGTGATTGAGGAAGAGTCAGACCACAGTAGCCATAGACGTCCTTCAAGCCAATTCAAAAAGTTGCTTATTTCTGAAATTGTAACTCTATGTCATGTAAGTGCGAAAAAAAAAAAATTTAATTGTCACTGATGCTTTGTTGTTTGCTTGTATGACAGTAGTCACTAAGGCTAAGCTAGCAATGCATTTCAGCTATCAGTTGTGTAGTAGTGTTCTGCTACCAAAAAGCCATCGGTTAAGCAGATCAATTTGAATACACAAACACAGTACACTATTATCAGTTTCGAGGGAACTTTAAAAATGGTGCATAGCATATATCATACATGCAAAAGTAAATTAATTTAAATTGCTTTTACAATGCATTCAAATTAAAATGAACTCTCTCTCTCTCTCTCTCTCTCTCTCTCTCTCTCTCTCTCACAGACACACACACACACACACACACACACACACACACACACACACACACACACACACACACACACACACACACACACACACACACACACACACACACACACACACACACACACACACACACACACACACACACACACACACACACACACAAACACACACCACACACACACACACCACACACACACACACGCATTACCTGATGTCCTGTCCTGGACGTGCTTGCACCAGAATGCGTACTTCAAGTTCCTCTGTTCCCTGCATACAGAATTCAACATATTACACGGCAAAACAAAATCTGTGTTTTATTTCAGATTCCTTTTTTATTGTACAGCTGTATTCCAAATGCAAACTTTTCTTAGGTTTTCAAATTTTAAATTTCCAGTACTTGGCTCCAAATGACACATTGGAACACACACATACACACACATACACACACACAAACACAAACACACACACACACACAATAAAATAAACTCTGTTATCCCATACACATTATGTCCATACACATTCTCTTTACAGTTACAAGAAAATACCCATATAGTACCTAGATCATTTGTGCTGTGGACATTTGCGTATATATTAGTTATAAGTCATTGTAAAGCATATATATATATATATATATATATATATATATATATATATATATATATATATATAACACTATAATATAAACTTGTAACTAAACTAAAAGGAAGCATGACTATAATCATATGTGTCAAATAAGAGCTTATTACATTGTAGTAAAAGATTTATAGCTGCTAGTTAGTTAATAAACGTCACAATGTACAAGCGTATGTAAAATTGGCATCACTGCTCAATGGTTGTAGAAAACAGCAGTTAAACAGATTGCATTTCTAGACACTGGTGTATTTATAGTTCAGTGCCGAACAGTACATATCTCTTATTACAATATAACAGAGCAGTTACACAAATGTATTAGTGTTTTTAAAGGATTTACAAGCTTATACTGTTATAGTATTCCATTAGCTTGGACTCCAGGGTTGAAAATCTGGATGCTATTTTAAGCCCTAATTTACGGATTAAATATTAAGACAAAAAAAAAAAATGGCATTATGCAGTAGAGTGACATAATTTCAATAAAAGGGATGCAATATAAGGGAATTATTGCCTAAAACACAAACAATTACCTTACTAGCAAGTAATCACAAACTACTTTCCATAGGGATTTAGGTAAAAAGCTCAAAACAACTTTTTTTCGAGGGAGGGTGAGCAGAAAGGTAGATACAGAATTTGTGTGCTTTTATTTGGGTTTTTAGTGCATAACTGTGCAAACTCACATCCTCGGATTCTCTCAGTAGCTCCGTGTCTTCCACCTGCACCACAGCATCGGCTCCACATGGGATAGGAGCTCCGGTCGTCACCCTCATCACCTGACCTGGCATCACTGTGTGCGTTGGCTGTGTCGGAAACATAGACAAGATAGACACAAAAACGCACACATACATCCCTTCATAAACAGTGCAGTGAGATGTAGTTTTGGGTGCATTCTAAATTATAAATAACAAAAAGAGATCAAGATTTAAACTGTCCAGGTTAAAGCACGACTTTTTCAGGTACTATCTAAAAAATAGCATCTCTAACTAAAATTAAGTATGCAAAAAGTGAGTATACATGTGTGTGTGTGTATGTGTGTGTGTGTGTGTGTGTGTGTGTGTGTGTGTGTGTGTGTGTGTGTGTGTGTGCGCGTGTGTGTGTGTGTGTGTGTGTGTGTGCGCGTGTGTATTCACCTGCTCTCCTGCCTGAGACTCGCCGATGATGAAACGGTCACCAGGACCATCGGCCGCTGGAGACGTGAAGACCAGAAACAGACAACGTAAAACACTGCACACTAACACTTTAACGCCACACACAAACACACATTAACTCAGGAAATGTTTATCAAACAACAAAAACAATATGTATGTATACATACATATTATAACATATATACATTATATATACACACATCACTCATTAGTTGAATGTAGGCTATACAATGAACTTGTTTTCAATATATAATTAAAAAAAAGAAACACAATATATCCAAATCTGATTTGTTATTAATACAAATACACAAAACAGAGAATAATAGAAATACCAGTAGGGAAAGCATGGCCTAGCAAACAACTCTTTGTAGTACACACAGACTTTAATCAACGACTGAAATCTTGTAATGAAGGGAGTCAGTGACTAGTGATTAGACACAAGGCCTTCAGCCTCCCTCCCTCCCTCCCTCCCTGTCTGTCTGTCTAACATTGACATCACCCATTATGGAGCATTACATGAAATTACAGCATTTAGAAAATAGAGTTAAGACATAGGTAAAAAGATAACTAGGTTTTGAAGTGGTCTGTCTGGCCCCCTGAGAGAGAAACACAGTGCTTCTGTGGGACTTCTATAATAAAAGGGTGAGCCGTTTGACATTCATCCCTTCGAGAGGCTTTTCCTGAGTGCACTCTGCAGCAGACATGACTGATATATGGAATACGGAGGTGTGACACAGGGAGTGAAGCGTCAATTAACATGGAGTGTCATAATACGAGGCAAACACACACTCATCATTTGAGTTGAGTGGGACAGAGAGACAGAGAAAGAGAGAAAAATTGACAGAGTGAAAAAGAGAGAGGCAAAGGGAGAGAGATTGAGGGAGGTGTTGATGAATCACTGTAATATCAGTATAAAGGTAGCAAGTATTATGTATTATTATGTAAGGAATAGACCATGATGGGGGTGTTCTGTTATAGGAAATAACAGAAAGTAATAAATGACAGGGAGGTGTGATATGAAGTGAAGGATTACCACCAAAGGGTTGAGTATGTTCCAATAGAAGCACATCCCAAAGTGTTTTATTCCTCTTATAATACAGTGATTTCTCAGTGCTAACAATTTTGTCATTTACGCAAGAGAGAGGTGACATACATGCGTCATGCATTATCTGTTATCTATTTATTGTTAATGTTTAATGTAGGAGGAACATTAACCGTATCATGTTAATAAGAAACTGCAAATTCAGCCTGAAGACTTTGCTGTGCTGGGAAAATGTCAAGGTACAGCTTTATATCTTACTGTTACAAAACCTGTTACTGTAAAAATCTGTTATTTTGGAGTGTATACTACATTACATTTTTTTTTCTTCTTCTTTTGTCTGCTCCCTGTTCGGGGTTGCCACAGCGGATCACGTGGTCCGCATATTAGATTTGGCACGGGTTTTATGCCAGATGCCATTCCTGACGCAACCCTCCCATTTTTATTCCCGGATTGGGATCGGCACTGAGAGTAAACTCTTCAGTGGCTGGGTTAGATCCCTGCCCGGAAATCGAACCCGGGCGGCAGCAATGAGAGCGCGGGATCCTGCCGATGGACCACCAGGAGGCCCGTATACTACATTACATATACTACAACAAATTATAATTAGAGCAGCCAGTTTAACTGGGTAAAAACAGGGTGTAGATTTTGGGGCATTAATAATAATTTAATATTGCACACACACAAACATGCACACAGAGAATTATTCAAAGAAAATACTAATCCTGTACCTCGCACAGCATAGCCATCCTTTACAGAGGCGGGAAAAGGAGGCAGGTTGTCTTTGGCATAAACATCCTGAGCCAGAACTCGGCCCATTCCATCTGATGGAGAAACACAGAAACACACATACACACACTTCTGCTTAGAGACAGATTAAATATAATATTTTGCATCATTGTAGATTAACACAGGCATTTATTGTCATGTTTTGTATATCTACAGAAAAACCTACTGACGTACATGTGTGATTTCGCTTTACCCAGAGTTAATGTTTTATGTTAATGTAACAGTAAATTGTGTAAATGTGTTGATTAAAATTCTATTTTTAAGTCGCAATGCTTGCTTAGATGTTTTAAGAACTTTTCAGACAAAAGGAAACAAATGCTAATTTTTTATTTCCATAGCAGGGGCATTATGAAAGTGAACTGAACTGCTGTTCATCCCAGGTGATTCATCCACAGGTCTTGATCTTGCTATATCCTTGCACAACGATCTGATCTCCCCTTCAGCCACAGCTCGCAACCTTGGGGTAACCATGGACAATCAACTGTCCTTTTCCTCTCATGTTGCTAATGTGACTCGCTCATGTCGGTTTCTTCTCTACAACATTAGAAGGATTCGGCCATTTTTGTCCACACAGACTGCTCAGGTACTTTTTCAGTCTCTTGTCATTTCTAGACTGGATTACTGCAATGCACTACTGGCAGGTCTACCTATGAACGCAATCCGTCCTCTGCAAATGATCCAAAATGCAGCTGCCCGGCTTGTTTTCAACCTGCCAAAGTTCTCACTCACCACCTCGCTGCTGCGATCCCTCCACTGGCTTCCGGTAGCTGCACGCATCCGATTCAAAACACTGATGCTTGCCTACAAAGCCAAAAATGGACCATCTCCCTCTTACCTCAAAGCCCTCATCATTCCTCGTACTGCACCCCGGAACCTCCGATCTACCAGCGCTGCTCGACTGGTTCCACCATCTCTCAGGGTAAGAGCAAGTATACTACAAGACTCTTCTCTGTTCTGGCACCAAGGTGGTGGAATGAACTTCCCCTAGAGGTCCGGACAGCCGAGTCACTGGCTATTTTCAGGCGGCGATTGAAGACTAACTAACTAGCACTTCTTTCCTTATCTTCAAAACAAAACCTTTGACACTTTTTCATTGTAACTTTGAACAAATGTTTTAAACTCATGGTATCTTAAGTATGTAACCTAATGAACCAGCATTAATGTATTCAATGCTAGAGATTTAAGCACTTATGTACGTCGCTCTGGATAAGCGCGTCTGCCAAATGCTGTAAATGTAAATGTAAATGTAAATGAAAGGAAAATGTAGGAGTGTCTCATCCTGCTACAGTGCTAGCATAACTACATCTCCAAGTATGACATGGTTATACATATGCAACTACGTAGGAAGAGTGGGTTTTATTTATTTATTTATTTATTTATTTATTTATTTATTTATTTATTTATTAAAAAAGCATATTCAAGTTGGTAGACCATCTTTAGCAGCTCATACAGGAAATGATGACTGGGAGGTACTGGAAGGATGAGAAAAGTTTCTAAATGAAAACTACTAATCTAAAAAAAACGTATACAATTATTGGTCACATTAATATACCAGCTGGTAAATGGTCTACCTTCTTGAGTAGCTCATCCTGTGTTTTGGCAGCTGGTAGCTGTTTAGACTATGCTGAATTTTTCAGCAGGGTCGCATTGCTGTTGCTATGGTTACCACACATGAGATGCAAGCGATTTTTCACCTGCTGTATGAAAAGCTATGCTAATTGGGAAAATGATGACATATGATAGGGGAAGCAGAAAGGCAGATGGAGTGGTGAGAGATTTGTCCCCTGCAGGGTAAAAGAAAAATTCCTTGAAACTGGCAACTCTTTGTAAGTACATTATGTTTTTAAACTGAATTTGGAGTTTACATTTCTTCACCAAACCACATCACAATAAATGCACAAGAAAGTTGCTATAATTGATCATGCTTATAAAGATGCTGTTCTGATCATTGAAATAAGAAAAATGCATTTCCCAAGAAGGAAAATATACAGATCACAGCAGAGAAAAGCTTGATGGGCCAAGAGAGATAAAAAAGACACAGAGGAGAAGAAAATGTACTTAATTTAGACAAATAGAGAGAATAGGAGATGTGTTACAGTAATGATTTCTATTAGATCTATGAATGGCTACCATTTTTCTATAAAATAAATTATTCTGTTAATAAACATGGAATGAGTGCTGGACAGCCGGAAACTCAGAATAACACACAGTCAGAACCACAGGAAACCTTCATATACAAATTTCTCCACCTATCACTGCAGGTAAACATACTTTTACATATAATTGCATCACTTGTGATTAACATTAATGTTTGTTTTAGTTGAGGAAATTCTGTAATTTTGAGAAATCTGTATTGCAACAAATGTCCAAATTTCACAGTTTTTCCAAGCCAGCACACACAAACCACATTTTCAGGGTAAAGCTATTACATGTTATGATTTTCTTTTAGTTTAATTACAGCAAATTGCTGTTATTTAACAGACGCTTTCACTTGACATATACAGAATCCATAAGTTTGTGTTTTAAAAGTGCGGCACCACCCTTACTAACAGATCATAACATTCTGGTCACTAGTGATGATCTGAGCTACCAGTGACCATGTGTGTGTTAGTAATGTGGGTATGTGTGTATGCTGACCTCTGTAGTTGATAATCTCAGTGCCCAGAACTGGTGTCATCTCGAGCACAGTGATGAAGGCTTTATCCATGGAGGTGAGCGGGAATGGGGACATACGGTGCCTCCGTGCCACCTTAGTGATGTCCACCGCACTGTGACCTGCACATACAAATGATAAATACAATACATACGTGTACACACACATAAGCTCACACTTTTAATCAGATTTAATCAGCCTGCACAAACTTTTTAACGCGTACCCAAAGAAACAAAATTGAGGAAACAGCTCGGAATATAAATTTTTACCTCATAGGTGTTGAAAAATATCTAGGAAAAGACTAAAATTACACTATAAGTAGTATTAGTTTTAAGTCGTGATAAGACCATCGTGACAGATCATTATTATGAGCCGAACAAGATGAACAAGATTAGTTCTGCTGTCTTACGTCGTATTTCATACATCGTTTCTCATCTTTAATCGTGTAGAAATAATTCATGCAGATGTTCTTAATATTAATATTTTCATAATATGTCAAATTCGGAGCCTTAACCAAATATGACCTTGTTCTGGACATCAGGGTTTTCCATGCTGACGTAATGGAACGTGTTTAGTTAAAAAATCATTATGGCTGAGAAGACGTGATCTGCAGGTGGTCAGAATTACTTGATTATTGTTGCTTTGTGCACACTATAGCATGTTAATTCTATTCAGAAATATTGTGCATGAATTGACTGTGAATAAATCAAAAGGGTTAAGACTGGATCACTGGCACCTCACAACACGGGGCAATCAGAGAAGGAAATTATTTTTAAGACCAGCCCTGGAATCTGGACACCTTTGATGGCCAGAAGTGAATTAACCCAAACGTAGTGAATCTGGTGTAAGTCACACACTCAATTGGTTATACACTGACTGACACAGACCCACACACACTGACAGACACACACTCACTCGCACACTCGAGTGACTTACTCGCCCGTAAGATATTTTCTTTGCTGCTGCATCGTGACTGCACCTGGAGAAAGACAGGTAGAAAAAGAGAAAGCAGGAGGTAGATGCTGTTAGCTTGAAAACAACATGTCTTAGATGACAATACTTAGTGAGATGTTGGCTACACTGTGAAGAAAAATGGAAATGTCATAATGTCATGTCACACCATGGAACCAAATCGATGTCATCCAGGTTTGTGGCTTGGAAACGAAGATGGAGCCAAAATTTACTGCACAATGAAGCAATGAGCAAAAGGAAACATTTAAAACAGACCGACAAGCAGCTCAGACTCTATCTTACTAGTGGTTTATCCAGCTGCCCACTGGTATACTACACTAACACACATCATTCACAAACATTCTGCCTTCTTCCATCGTCATCAGCATCGGCATGCTCTTCCTCACACGGAGATGAACTGCTTCATGTGGACCTGATTAGAAACTCTGAAGCTCAACGACATGTTATTGAGAAAATTTTGACTCTGTAGCATGTTTTTATTTTGAATCTATTCTTCTGTCTCAAAGATAACATATAATCACTCCTTTAGCTGTATATTTAAGCTGCTAGCATCTATTACCCCATCTAATCGAATCATAGTCTTTATATGTTGTATATACTGTGAGCTAGCGGAGCTCTGACTGACCATTGAGAGAAGAAAGCTGTCCCTAACAGTGGTAAAGTTTCTCTCTGGTTTTGCTTTATTAGGTTGTTAGAGCAAAACAATGCACTTGGAAGGCACTTGTAATTTAATCACTGTCCCCTTACTCCTCAAGCTTTCTTCAAAACTTGCTCAAACTATTTCAGCCTATTGAGAAAAAGAGTCAAAAAATAAACTGTTTCGAATAAACTGCATATGTAGGAATTCTACCTCAATCCTCTTATTACAACTTTGTTGTATTCAGCGATGTACTTTCTGGTAAACTTCTCCTTATTTTTCTTTATCTGATGCATGTTCTGCAGTTTAATCACTATTTATAAAACCGCGTCACCTTCCGGTCAACAGCGACTGGCATGATGGCTTCATTCTCAAAGGAATTTTTCCCTCCAGATTGTCAATAAATATAGTGACGTAATACTCCATTTACTTCATGCCCCGATAAACACGGACATGAGAAAATATTAACTTGCAAACGTTATGGTTGTGTTTATGATAATGTTAATACTTCCATTAACCCTGCCACCTAGCTACAGTAGCAAGCAGGGAATGCTATGCATAATGTTCATTTTCTTATAAACTCCATTAGATCTTTGCTGTCTATATAAAACAATACATCTTCATACATAAAATTCAGACATTTTTATTACTATGTATAGGTTCTGATCTCAGTACAATCAACACCATAACTTAACTATATATACGCAGTACTTAAATACAGCTATCTCAGGTTTGCTCATTAGGAATAAATAGGGATAAATACAAATCTTAAAATTTTTGCTCTAGATTTCTTAAAGTTGCTTTGAGACAATGTCCATTGTTGAAAGATCTATACAAATAAACTGATTTGAATTGAATATAATAATTATTAATTGGATACATCCTTACTAGTTATTAGTTATTAGTACTTTAACCTGAATCTGATTTTTAACTGCTTTACTCACTTCTGGTCCCTAACTAGTTCCTTATTCAATTCATATGCACATATGTTTAGCAATTTTTAAAAAAGATGCCGTAATACATGCGGATTTGTAAATCTACCATTCAGAATAAAAACATTTTATTTTGTGTTCCGAACGAATCACCTTGTTGAATTGACACTAGGGTCCTTCCTCTTGCTTGCCTTCCTTACCCTCTATCTGCCCTAGAGCACTATCAAGAGCACTAAATCGTAGACCACCATTTCGATCCCAGAGCAGTGCAGCTACCCTGTCACAGCTGGCTTGTGTTAGATAAGGGGAAGAGTTACAGCATGTGCATGCAGTTCGCCCTGTCACTGTGATCTAAACCCTTTCTGGAGATTAATATGGGGCACCGATTCTGCCAGACAGCCTGAAAACTAAGATGTGGAAAGATGGAGAGAAAAACAGAGAGAGAGAGAGAGAGAGAGAGAGAGAGAGAGAGAGAGAGAGAGAGAGAGAGAGAGAGAGAGTGGAGTTTGGCGGCTTGGGGAAAATACTGTGAAGATAGAAGCGAAAGAGCAGACATGCTGTCTCCATAGCAAGTGAAATAAGAGAAAAATACAAAATAGATGGGGGTTGAAAGAAAGAAGGAAGGAAGGAAGGAAGGAAGGAAGGAAGGAAGGAAAGAAGTAAGGAAGGACAAAAAAGAGCACTCACTCACATGAAGTGACTGAATGTAGGGTAAAAGAAAGAAGCAGCCATAAAAAAAGGAAGAGGCAAATGATTTAAGTTGTTGATGACTTAAATAAGCAAGATGAGGAGGTGATTGTTGTGAAAAATACTTTTATGTGAGTTGACTTCTTTATAAACATCAAAAAAAAATTTCGATTGAAATATACAGACTATTCATGTCTTACCCCCCAAAGTCGATCGA